>NC_090445.1:447560307-447863337 GCF_031143425.1 Pleurodeles waltl | reverse complement strand
GTGTGTGTATGGGTGTGTGGTTACATGTGTGTGTCACCATCGTCTGCCGCCCCAGATGTGTATGTTGTGTGTGCATGTGTACTTTGGGTTTTCTCTACAGTGTCAGGTAGGTGTGTATACTCACGGTTGTTGTCTTCATCGCTGTTGCTAGTTCTGGAGTCATTGTGCGAGCAGGAGCAGTGGGAGGCCTTCCAGTTCGGGTTCCGTGGCATTCCTGCAGGTGAGTGTCTCCTTTTCTAGCATTGGTTTCTGCCAGGGTTTTCGTGGTGCTTTGACTGCGATGGAAACCTTGGCAGTGTGCAGCCTCATAATGTGTCCGGCGGGAACATGGTCCCCGCCGGCCTGAAGGTGGCTACAGCCATCCATGGCAGCCTGACTGCACTGGTGGTACAAGCAGTAGTTTGGCTGTCTTCTGTTGGGAAGACCGCCATGATCATAATTTGGCAGTCTTCTCTGTCGACCCGTTGCCAGTACGACCGTGGTCATGGAACCGCCAAACTCGTAATGACCTCCTTAATTTCTGCATGCCTAAAAATAAGTCTAACCTTGTGTAAAAAGTTAATCTGACCTGTGAATCTGCGCATAAGTGCATACACAGGCAGCATTTGAGATTCACACTGGCTCTTGCATGTTATTGTCTAACATTATGGGGGTCATTCTGACTCCCGCCGGCCGCGGTATCTGCGGGGCCGGCGGGAGCCGCCAGAATACCGCTGCGCGGTCACAAGACCGCCGCGGGTATTCTGGGTTTCCCGCTGGGCTGGCGGGCGACCGCCAGGAGTCCGCCCGCCAGCCCAGCGGGAAACACCCTTCCACAAGGATGCCGGCTCCGAATGGAGCCGGCGGAGTGGAAGGGGTGCGATGGGTGCAGTTGCACCCGTCGCGATTTTCAGTGTCTGCATGGCAGACACTGAAAATCTTGGTGGGGCCCTGTTACGGGGGCCCCTGCAGTGCCCATGCCATTGGCATGGGCACTGCAGGGGCCCCCAGGGGCCCCACGACACCCCATACCGCCATCCTGTTCGCCGCCAGGAACAGGATGGCGGTATGGGGGTTGGAATCCCCATGGCGGCGCAGCAAGCTGCGCCGCCATGGAGGATTCCCCAGGGCAGCGGAAAACCGGCGGTACACCGCCGGTTTTCCGTTTCTGACCGCGGCTGTACCGCCACGGTCAGAATGCCCTTGGGAGCACCGCCAGCCTGTTGGTGGTGCTCCCGCGGTCCCCGGCCCTGGCGGTCCATGACCGCCAGGGTCGGAATGACCGCCTATGTTCCTTTTCTGCAAAAGTTGCACATCTCATGCTTGGGATATCCAAGTTATGTTGAGTGGCTGAACGAGGAGATTTGCACAGTGTGGTACCTTAAGGACCTTCCTGCTTCAGAAGACAATGCTTAGAGACTGAAAAAGGTGTATTTTCACTTAGTGAAGGCCAACTGTTTTACCTCAGAGTCAACATTTATTTCCAGGTCTGAGCCTTCAAAGTGCCACTGAAAACGTCACACAGAAGTCGTTGATTAGATGTCACACCGCACATGTCTATAAAAAACTGGAAGTCATACTTTGGTGTTTAACTAAAGCGTTCCAAAATAAACAAAATAAATCTCTCTGGTTTGGTTTTAATCTAGTCTAGTCCTGTGAATGCCCCACCAGCAAGGTTTTTGACAATAATTACTCCATTAAAGGCAGCATGGAAGCTTTAATTATTACAGGGGGACCTATGGAATTATCACAGAGGTCAGCGGCCTGCCGGGTGTCAAATCTTGGTTGCTCCATTCAGTGTTACAGCTCCTGTTAACAAATACACTACAGAGAGATGTCTGGGCTAGTGAGATAATGTCAAATTACAATGCAGAGACCCCTCCAGCATACCACAAAATAACACATTCTGTACACATACCTCCCTAAGACAGGATTATTTAACAGAGATCGATTTCTCTACAGCAGACTACTGCAGCAGAGACTGATTTATAGACGCAACCCTGGAACAAAGCTTCATACCACATACACATACCAGAGGCACTTCTGACAGATCAGGGTGGCGTTTATGTTTTTAAACTTTCTCTCCTTGCAGGCACGCCCAGTTAAGTGTCTCTATTTCACCTGTTAACTGATGGATACATTTTACTGTGCTAAAGCATGGATTGTGGTTCTTGTGGTCGGTAGGCAAAGGAGGATTTGGGGGTGGGGGGGTCTCCAGAGTTTGATTGCCTCTTGTGAATCTCGCAGCAGATGGCTCTCAGCACTCAGCCTCTGGCTTTATCATTTAAATGTACTGTTAAATAGCAGTTTTCACAAAAACACTGCTTATTTCTCATATGCCCACCTCCAGCATCAGAGTTTCACTTTAAAACATTTGATGATTTTCTGAATAAAAACTAGGTTAAATCACCAGTGGTTTCGATGACGATAGCAGATGATGGATCTCTTCTCTCTTTTCATCCTTCAGTCCAGGCTGTCCTGTGGGCTAGACAAGAGTGTCACACTTTTCAGCAAACAGGCTAAGCAGTGAGCAAAAGTCATAAGCACTTTCAGGAGGGTTGCATTTGTTTTTAGATTATGTCTAGACCACCCGACTGCATGAAAGGGTGTAATTTCTGACATGTCCCTCATTACTAGACATAGCTGCATTTTCTGCTCACAGAAAAGTTTCTCTCAAAGTGTCACACACAAGGCTTGAAATGTCACGTGTAAGCACACTAAGAACATGGACATTTCACACATAAGTGCGTTGAAAACTTGGCAGTTATGTCAATTATCAGTCACAGGGAAAATGAACAGAGGCAGACTAGAGCACTAGGGCTCAACAGTCTAGCTCCTAGCACCATGGACAGTCAAAGCCTGACACTGAGAGCCACTGGTAGTATTTCTTCAAATATAATAACCTTACAGTGAAAACAGATACTCCACTGAATGTATTTCAGAAAATGTAGGGCACTCCTTAACCCCCCACCTTGGGGTCAAGCACCTAGACTAGTGTACCAAAAGCAAAGTAAGGTGATTTCGAAGAGGCACTAGCCATTTTTTGCTTTGCACTTTTATTCGCAACCTCCCATTCTTAGTCTCCGCCCTTTGTCATTGCATTAGTTCTTTAATATCTAAACTTGAATGACTTAGAAAAGACAACTCTGTTATATTGAAAATCTTAGTCAATGGGCCTAATGTATCTAGGAGTCTATCTTGACACCCTTTAAGTCCTTCAACCAGGATCTTTCTTAGATCCCTTCCAAAGTTATTCAGAAAAACCTTCGCTTTAGGATCCAATTCTGGAGTAAAACCACTTTATTAGATAATGTAGGCCTCGGACACTTTGGCCTCATACAAGTGTGGACCTCCTAGACATTTATTTCGTAATCCAGTGCTCAACATATTAAGCTGCATGTTGTGTCCAACATGTAACACCCACAAGGATCTTTCAGGCTCTTCTCCTTTTACCCTTTCTTTCTCTAATGTTCTTTCCTTTGACTCACCCCAATCTGAGTCAGAGTCAATATATGAGGAACAGCTCAATTCCATGTCTCGTAGAGATATCACAGGTCATCACCTTGTGTTCCCGTTTTGGTCTTTATACCCTTATTCTCATTTCCTTTGTCATCTATTTACTTGCCAATCTTAAACACACTACCATGTTCCTTTACGCCCTGCAGATTTCCTCATAACAATTAGCTTTTTCTAGTGTGTAATCTTTCTTTAATGTTTAAAATTACGACCCTCAGCCTCAGGTACTCCTACAATCTTAAAACGATCCTCCTCAGTATGGGTTCCAAAATCCTTAGATAATGACTTATTAGTCATTTTATCCTCCTTTGACATATTGCCCATGTTACTTTTCACATTCGTAAATATTATGCCAAACCTTCAATTAATCAAGCCATTCTCTAGGATGCCAAACCACAATCACCTCTGATGGTTAAATAAGAACTAACCCTAAAACGCCTCAAGGGAAATAATGATGATCCAGAAAAAAACAGTCGGCTTTTGTTTGTTTGTTTTGTAAGTGACTGACTATACTAATTTCTTTGCTTTCGCTTGTCAGCATTTGTAGGCTAGAGTATTTTGAGTTTATATGTGGAGAAGCATTATCATATTAGGTCCTGAGGAAGCGTCATAGGATCCTTTTTGGACCGAACAGATGCGAAACATGTCGACCCGATTTTTGAGGGGGGTCTAGTAGTCCCTGACCACCCATTTCATGTGAGAATGGTCAAACATTACATTGACCTAACTCTCCCGGTAATTGTTTTAATCTTGGCCTGCTCCCTGCACCAATAAAGATAAACCTCTCAGAGAGTTTTTGAGCCAATTTTACCCCTAGTTTTTCTCGCTCTCCTTTCTCTTCTTTTCTTTCCTCCCGACTCATCTGTGGGAGAGTGTGGCATCATCAAAAAAGATCTCCGGCAAAGAGCCCCCCGAAAGGGTGGTGCCCGTCAGACATTGCAGCGCCAGTCTGACGAGGAGCTGGTCCGATGATGAAGCATGACACCCATTTGGGTGTGTGAGGACTCTTGCTCCTATTGAAAAGGACCCCCTATTGAGTAGGATCTCTTAACACTCTCCCTGTTTGGTTGTTTGTTTTTCATGTCTCTTAGGAACAGTGTATTTCATTATTAGTAACAGTTATCGGAGGGTATGCACTGGACCTTTAATTCCTCCTAATCCCTATTGATTTTTTGATGTACTGAGCACAGCAGTTTTGCTGCGGGATTATTTACCAGTCTCTCCTGAGACCTCCCTAATATGGATAATTTCCAGGGGTTAAGCTTTGACGATGACATTGTTTCCGCGATCCTTCAGACTCCATCCATTCTGGCAAATGAAGGTGCAGGGCCTTCGGGCCCCACCAAAGCAGAATGGGATAAATTATCCTCACTCAAACGAGATTTGATCAAGACAGTCCTTCATGGGACAATTATGACGGAATATCTGAGAGCTAATATAGCCCCCAATGGATTACTTGTGTCAAACATGCCTAGGATTTTCCTACAAGACTTGGTCTTAGGAAGGACTGGGCTCAAATTGCCTGGCAATGCATCCGTGACTGGTTGGTACTGATTATCAATACCTCCAAACGGATAGCAGAATCCATGGCTGTACAGATTACCTTCATGGAAAATACATTAAAAACCACAATCTCTATCACAGCATTTAAAAATCGACTAGCTGAGATCAACTCTGAGTTGAATGTGTCAAAAGAATTTCTAACTCAACAGAAAATTACGAAATTGCAAAAAGACATCAGCAAGTTTAGTCGAGAGAAAATCTACCCTTATATTAAGGAAGACTATTCAATAGATCTCCAATCTGTTTCATCTGACGATTCATCTACATCAGGTAGGAAACCTCGTAAATACAGTCACAGCTCTTCATCCGATGGGTGGAGCACAGATGATGAAAGATCTCGTCCATATTACAACCTTCCACAATTCCACCCTAACCAATCGATGGGGTGGCAACAACCCTTCCCGTTTTATCCATCCCACCCTATGTTTCCATATGGGCCTTTTTTAGGCAACGGCAGGGGAAGAGGCAGAAGGGTCCACTGGGCACAGGAGGAGCCTCAGATGGTCACACGGAGTCAGGGCAAGAACCAACCACCAAGGACCTAGTTATCAACCTGTCTACCAGACCTCTCTCTCCTGAAGAATCATCTGTTCTTAATAAGGGTCTAGGGTTTGTACCAACCCCCAGAGAAGACTTTTTCCGCTTACAGAGTGAATTAACTCAGTTCTTCAGGAAAATTCTATTACAATCTTTCTTCTGTGATAAACCATTAGATGCAGCATCCACGGACACAGGCCTCAGAAAACCGTCTAAATTCATGCCTCCCGCAGCGACCATGCCCTGCGAGATTTTGGCATTTGAAAAAACGGTCAATATCGACCTTAGCAAACTACGACCCAAGCACAGTTTTGTGAATATACCTAGAGTAGAGAGTGCCGCTCTCAAGAAGCTGACAGCTGATAAGAATATCACTATCAAGCCAGCAGATAAGGGCGGCGCCATAGTCATTTTGAATTCATCAGAGTATAGACAAGAGTGTCTCCGTCTTCTGAGTGATTCTACCTATTACACACGTATTGACCAAGATCCAACCACCAGAATACAAACGGAGATTAGAGGAATGATTCATGAGGCTATCAGCAACTCCTGGATTTCGCAAAAAGAAGCTGATTTCCTAGACACTACCAATCCCAGAATCCCTTACTTTTATTGCTTGCCAAAAATCCATAAAGGGAAGACCCCGCCTCCGGGCCGACCTATCGTGTCCGGGATAGGATCTATCCTTGAACCACTGTCCACCTTTTGCGATCACTTTTTGCAACCACTTGTACAACGGTCTTCCACATATCTACGAGACACCAAAGATGTCCTCAACCTCATAGAATCTCTCAATTTGGAAGGGGAGGTTCAGGCATTGATCACCATGGATGTGGAAGCATTGTATACTAATATTCCTCAACAAGCAACTTTGTCAGTGGTAGAATCAGCTCTTTTATCAACTACATTGGATCTAACTACTCCGGTACATTTCATTATGCACTGTGCTCATTTAGCAATGACTGAAAATTTCTTTCAGTTTGAAGACTTGCTGTTTCATCAGATTCGCGGAACATCAATGGGTAGTACTTTTGCGCCCAGCCTAGCATGTCTTTACATGTATGATTTCGAGAAACGATTCATACTACCCACCTCCAACCCATATTTTGGTAACATCAAACTGTGGCGCAGGTATATCGATGACATTTTGGTCATCTGGAAAGGTCCCATTGAGGAAGTGACATCCTTTACTACATGGGTTAACAACCTGGACCCTTTCCTGAATTTCACCTCCCTAGTCTCTACTACTACAATCACCTTTTTGGATTTGGTAATTAGTATTGATAGGGGTACACTCATGACCTGCACACATCAAAAAACTACAGACCGTAATAGCCTACTACTCTATGACAGTTATCATCCAAAAGCACTCAGAGATAACTTACCTTTTGGCCAATTTTTACGATTACGCCGCAACTGTAGTAACATTCGCTCTTTCGACATACAAGCTACTGAATTGAAACACAAATTACATGATCGCCACTATCCATCTATAGTGGTTGATGCTGCCTTTAAAAGAGCCAAACATAGTAATAGGGACCTATTACTACAGACGATACCCAGACGTACAGATAATAAATTAACATGCGTCACAACGTTCACACCCCTGTCTAACTCAGTCAAGAAAATCATCAAGAAAAGATGGGAGATCCTCCAGAGTGGGGGTGAGAATATTCCTAAACCTCTCTTTGCCTTTAGAAGGACCACCAATTTGAGAGACATGTTGATTCACACAAGACCCAGACCCAGAGAGATGTCAAACAGACAAGGGACCCTATGGGAGTTACCACCAGTCAAGGGCCACTTCCCGTGTGGGAACTGCAATGTATGTTCCTTGACAAAACGACTTGACTCTTTGGAGCTAGACCCGATTGGGCTCTGGCGATTACTTAAACATACTAATTGCAATACCCGCAATTGCGTGTATTTGATTACGTGCCCTTGTGGCTTGCGATATGTGGGGATGACTACAAGAGCGGTTAAATTGAGAATCAATGAGCACCGCAGTAACATTCGATGCGGTAGAACTTTGACTAAATTAAGTATTCATTATATTGAAACAAAACATAGTCCAGATGACATGTGGTGGGTTGTACTACAGACACACCCATTTGGAGGTTCCGATTCCCTTTTTGAGTTAGAACAACGTTGGGTATTTAAACTTGGGACCCACCGTAAGGGTTTAAATGATGATATCCCATGGATCAACTTTTCCCCTTGAATAATATTGGGTTAGACTCCCTTGTGGATGTGTCTTTTATGAGAACAGGGGTGCAACAGCATACCCGCTTTGTCTCCCTTTCTCCTTTCCTTTTTTCCATATCAACAAAATACTTGTCCTTTAACACTTCTGTGAAATATTTAGATACTGGCAATCTTGATATGACCCCCGTCTTTGATAACAGTGATGCTGCACACCATCCCTCCTGTGTCGAAAGTGACGACATTGTGACTATAAATGTAAGAATATACACAATTTATGATGGCAACCGCTGAATGACTTGATAATGTTACAATGCATGTGAAAACCTGACTGTCATGATCACGATAAGTGGGCACATTGGTCATGTTCATGTATTCACTGTATTGGGGAGTGTCTCTGATCGAGACACTCAAATATGGCGACGCAGTAGGTAGGAAGAGCCGGATAATAATCAGCCTCTTCGCGTTGCAGCCACGTTATGACGGCCTCTGAGGCTTGCAAACGTTGCCTAGCAACGCGCGAGCCGGCCGACTTCCGGTTTTGGCTTCCCCTTTTTTACCCACCGGTATCGCGTCTCCCTCATTCATTCGGGAGCGCGACCCGAGGTAGGAAGAATGTCCGACGGCCGGCCTTAACTGAGTGAGTCCTTTTTTTGATGTACCTCGAGTGGAGCACTATTGGTGATCTTGTCCTGACAGTTTCGAATTCAAACCACCTCCTTTTTAACGCGCTATGCACTCGATTGATTTAATATTTGGCACTCTATGGGCTAGCTACCAGCATTTCAACTAGTTGTCATTAATGAGCGAGGACACTGATTAGATAGCGTGGTTTGACACGAGGCACGCTTGTATACTTGTATTTCTGAAATCTTTTAAAGGGAATACAGCCACTTCTAACAGATAGACTGTGTTGATGTTATAGTATAAAGATGGCCTGAACGAACTATTCTTATTGTAAGTGAGAGAACTATGATAGATAAGCGAGTGTGCAACTTAATGGGACCTGCATTCTCTCTCTCTCTCTTTTCTGACCTTGCACTTAAGATGGGGGGTACCTAATTTTCATTATTACCCTCCTCAGTAGATTGGAACGTATGTTACCTTGACTCTCACCTTTGTTCTGTGATATTATCCTATGTTCTTCTATATGACATGCAGTGTGTTAGATGGACCAGGCCCACGGTCTGCGTGATCCCATGAAGCCCTGTCTCTAGTTGGGAGGGTAAGCATTATACTTTTAAATTGGCATGACGTGCTACTTTCTTCACGATCACTGTGTGCCACATTAATACACACCCAATTGTATGTGTTCCTTTCTGCATTAAGCATTAACTATTGACATGATTTTCATACATTTTCAGGGCGACGGATAGGACTGACATACTGGGTCCAAATGGACTTTTGTAAGTGACTGACTATACTAATTTCTTTGCTTTCGCTTGTCAGCCTTTGTAGGCTAGAGTATTTTGAGTTTATATGTGGAGAAGCATTATCATATTAGGTCCTGAGGAAGCGTCATAGGATCCTTTTTGGACCGAACAGACGCGAAACATGTCGACCCGATTTTTGAGGGGGGTCTAGTAGTCCCTGACCACCCATTTCATGTGAGAATGGTCAAACATTACATTGACCTAACTCTCCCGGTAATTGTTTTAATCTTGGCCTGCTCCCTGCACCAATAAAGATAAACCTCTCAGAGAGTTTTTGAGCCAATTTTACCCCTAGTTTTTCTCGCTCTCCTTTCTCTTCTTTTCTTTCCTCCCGACTCATCTGCGGGAGAGTGTGGCATCATCAAAAAAGATCTCCGGCAAAGAGCCCCCCGAAAGGGTGGTGCCCGTCAGACATTGCAGCGCCAGTCTGACGAGGAGCTGGTCCGATGATGAAGCATGACACCCATTTGGGTGTGTGAGGACTCTTGCTCCTATTGAAAAGGACCCCCTATTGAGTAGGATCTCTTTACACTCTCCCTGTTTGGTTGTTTGTTTTTCATGTCTCTTAGGAACAGTGTATTTCATTATTAGTAAATAAGAACTAACCCTAAAACGCCTCAAGGGAAATAATGATGATCCAGAAAAAAACAGTCGGCTGTTAATTTGTTTGAGTTAACAACACAAATATCAAGCTCACTGTCACCTCAGTTCATAGACAAAGATCTGACAGAAAAGTCAGAGAAAGAAACTCCACTCATAGGTAAATTGTCCAAAATAGGCCTGCTCAGTCGTTTATTGTATTTATATATTACAGTCCCAATGTTTAAAAATGGCCAATGAGTGTCTGGGCCTTCATGCGTTTTGTGGCCAAGAGCCAATCAGAGTACGAGCTTGTCAACACCTGCTGCATAAGTGCCTGTTATCAAGATATTTACACAAAATCATTAATGTAATCCTGAACTAAAAAGGATGATCATGATATGAGTCCAACCATCCAAACTAGAGAATATAAATGAAATAATAGCTATTCTTTAATAAATGAAGTGATGTCAAATCATACAAACCACATTCATGCCTTATAAATCTTTATAAAATCCCCAAACCCTCTTGGAAAGTACTTATATATGCGTGAGCAGCAACAAAAGATGGAAGATGGCTGCGGGTTCTGTGGTTTTATATAGAATCTAGAAACCTGGAATGTTTTATTGTTCTAGCGTTCTTCCTTGTTGCTGCTGTGTGAGTTGAGTAAAGGATTGAATAATATAGACCCCCGTGCCTTGCCATAAAATCACACACCATATGACTCTATAACATATTGCCAACATGTATAATAAACAAATTCACATTTTATCCCTCCACCATACAAACAGGCAAAATATCCCACAGATATAATTGTGGTCGTTTTCGAAGAGAGACGCAATCACTAGTAGGGGCTGTATGATTTGTTGTCTGTGTAAATACAGTGCCACACCACACCACGTTTTACTTGCCAAACAGGAATGGCTACTGTAGTGATTACAGTGATATGATTGACACAATGACAAGCTTCACATTCAATCAATCAGTCCATTTGCAGAGCGCAAGCTGTCACCCCTGAGGGTCCCTGGGTGCTTTGGTGCCTTGTCTCTGTCGAGTAGCCAGGTCTTGTGTTTTTTTAGGTACTCTGTCAGGGACGGTACTGTTCAGAGGTGTATCAGTAGGGAGTTCCAGGTCTTGGAGGTGGTGTAGGAGAACAAGCAGCCTCCAGTGCGGCTGCGGTGGATGTGGGGTGTGTGTGCAAGGGTGAGTGAGGTGGAGCGCAGGTGTCTTCGAGTCTGGTGGAAGTTCGGGCAGTGGTTGATGTAAGATGGCCCTTGATTGTGTAGTGCTTTGTAGCATGCATGGTGATCTTGAACTGACATCTTTTCCTGATGGGGAGCCAGTCGAGGTGTCTAATGTGGGTGGGGGGGGGTGATGTGTGAGTCAGTTTGGGTAGGTCCAGGGTGAGTCTAGCTGCGGTGTACTGTATTGTCTGGAGTCTTTTGAGGAGTTGGATGGGCAGTCCAGTTTAGAGAGCATTGCAGGAGTCAGGCAGATTGAGCAAGGGCCTGTGTGATGGTTTTTCTGGTGTTGATGGGGAGCAGGTGAAGACTGTAGAAACATGAGGAGGTGACTGTAATGATTTGTTGTTTTATTGTCAGTTGGCTGTTGAGGATGATGCTGAGGTTGCGCGCCTAGGTTATTGGTTAGGGAGTGGGTCCACGTTCTGCTGGCCACCAGCTGTTGTCCGGTTTAGAGCAGTTCTTACTAAAGATCAATATTTCTGTCTTATCGGAATTAAGCTTGAGGCAGCTGTCTCTCATCCATTTGGCTACGTCTGTCATGGCGCTAGTTAAGATGGTTTTAGCATTGGTTGAGTCTTCAGTGAGGGAGAGGATGAGTTGAGTGTCATCAGTGTAGGAGATTATGTTGAGGCCATGGGATCTGATGATGTTAGCGTAGGGTCATGTAAATGTTGAACAGGGTGCGGCTGAGGGAAAATCCTTGGGGTACGCCACAGGTGATGTCCTTGGGTGCAGTGGAGAAGGGAGGCAATCGGATGCTCTGTGTTCATCCTGATAGAAAGGAGGTGATCCACTTGAGGGCATTTTGCTGTATGCCAATGGTGTGGAGTCTGTCGATGAGGGTATGGTGGGAGATGGTGCCAAACACTGCTGAGAGGACAAAGAGGACCAGGGCTGTCTTCTCCGCGGTCCAGTAGAGCTCTGATGTTGTCAGTGGCAACGATTAGAGCAGCCTCAGTGCTCTGGTTTGCACAGAATCCAGATTGTGATGAGTCGAGAAGTTAGTTGAGTTCCAGGTATTCAGCGAGTTGTCTGTTGATGGCCTTCTCGAGTACTTTGGTGGGAAAAGGAGTAGGGAGATCAGTCTGTAGTTTTTTAGGTCACTGGGGTCAGATGAGGGCTGTTTCAGGAGGGGTCTGACCTCTGTGGGTTTCCATTTGCCTGGGAAAGCTGCTGTAGAGATGAAGGTGTTGAGGATGTTGGTGAGTTCTGTGCTGATAGGGTTGGCGCCGAGGTTGAAGAGATGGAGGGGGCAGGGGTTGGTGGGGGCCCTGGAGTGGATG
Organism: Pleurodeles waltl; assembly: GCF_031143425.1. Taxonomy (NCBI): domain Eukaryota; kingdom Metazoa; phylum Chordata; class Amphibia; order Caudata; family Salamandridae; genus Pleurodeles; species Pleurodeles waltl. The sequence continues at coordinate 447,851,001 of NC_090445.1, read as the reverse complement.
AAGAACATAATGGTCATGGTGGGCTATGCAGCGAGTGAGGGCCAGGTGGTGAGAGTTCAGTCGTTGTTTCCTGGTTGCTAGTGGTTGTTGAGACTGGAGGTGGGGGTCGCAGTTTTTGTAGATTGTGGTTATGTTGCTGTGGACGTAGTCAGAGCAGGAGTCACAGAGTTCCTGGGAGGGCTGAATGGAGTTCTCTGTGGCAAGAGGGTTGGGAAAATCCTTGACAATCTTGAAAAGTTCCTACGTGTAGTTGGCCACGGAGTTGATGTGGTTGGGGATGGTCGCTCTCTTGGCTTCTTTGATGAGTTGGCGGTATTTGCTGAGGGCTGCCTTGTATGTGGTTTTGTCAGAGGGGTCTTTGGAGGCTCACCATTGATTCTTGAGTTGCTAGCAACTGAGCTTTGTGGTCCCTGCCTGAGAAGGTAAAGTGGCCGTAGCGTGGTCGGTCCAGGTAAGCTCTGTGGTGTCAAGTGTGTGTCCGGTTTTGTGCGTGGGTGTGGGGACTAGATGGGTGAGGCCGATGATGTTGAGATTCTCTAGGAGGGCGGCAGTTTTGGTGTTTTTGGGGTTGTCAATGTGGAATTTGAGATCGTCAAGCAGGATGTAGTGTTAGGAATCCATGGCCAGAGGGGGAGATGAGGTTGAGAATGGCGTTGTAGAAGGCTGGGCGGGGTCCTGGTGGTCTTATAGGGGAGGGTGCCTTTTATTGTGGTCTTGGTATCTGTATGGAGTTGGAAACTGAGGTGCTCCATGAGGGCTGGACATTGGGGATGGTGCATTGGATAGTTTCCTTAAAGATTATGGTGATGCCTTCACCGTGTTTGTTTGCATGGTCTTTGTGTATCATCTTGTAGCTGGTAGGGGTGGCAATGGTGATGTTGGGGTTCGTGGTGGGTCTGAGACATGTTTCTGTGATGATGGCCACATCAGGAGTGATGGTGGTAATGGTGTCCCAGACCTCTATGAAGTGCCTGCAGAGGGAACGGGCATTGAGCAGGATGAACTGGAGAGGTGCCGGGACAAACAGGGGCTCGTTATTTGCAGGGTCGTGTGCTGGCCAGAGGTCTTTTGGGGCAGGCGAAGCAGCAGTGGTGCCAGGTGAAGGGTCCTTTGGTTGAATGCGGGGAGGCACTGAAGCAGTTGTTGTCATCGCATTTGGGGTCTAGGGCCAGGAGGTAATCGGCAGAGTGGCAGTGGATGATGGGAGGTCCTGGGGTCCTGGTGCTGGGCGCAGTCCAGGTGCGAGCGGGCGAAGACAGGCTTGTCTTTCATGCACCTTCAGCCCCCTGTTTGTGGCTGCTGTGCGGCTGCACATTGGCCTCCATAAGTAGTCCTGGGGGTGGGCAGGGCTGTGGGGGAGGCGGGTGGGCGGGGCAGGAGCAGGAAAGAGAAGTAAACGGTAATTGTATTGAAGGCAAAAAAAATTACCACTAACGTAAACCTCAAACCAATGCCAAAATAATCGAAAAGCTAAAAAAAACAAAAAAACTGAGCAAAAGTGTAAGTGCAGTCAGGGTAGGAGAGACCTTGAGTGCTGCTGCAGTGGGAGCACAGAGGGAAAAGCAGCAGGATTGAGCTGGGGGCTCAGAACTGGGAGCAGAGTCCTGGTATTGAGGAGCCAAGCGGGGTAGCAGCGCAGAGACCACAGGTTCTAGTTTTAGTTTTATTTGTGTTGTTTCCCTTTTTTTGGGAGGGTGGATACTTGGCCAAACCTTTGATAAATATAGTTTAGTATTTTTCTATTTACTAGCAAGCATATCTCAAAATAAATTTTAAACTGTGATATATTATCACAGATACGACCATGGTTCTGATGAAAGCCCTTTGACCAAATCTTAGGCACTCTTTTGGGCAGAAACATGTCAAACTCAAAACAAGGTTGAATTATTTCCCCGCTTTCTTTATCCTACATACTGCAGGCAGTACTAATAAGCATTTTCAATGCATACACGAACCAATGTAAGTGACTGACGTGACATGGGTGTGGTTTGAAGCCCAAAGAGAGATTACAGAATGGACAAAGCGCTTTGCGCTCGTCCATAAAAATGTATGTCTACTAGTAGCTATTTATTTGTTACCTCTCTCTCTAGCTGGCCCCTCAGATCTGATTCCTCCATCATAAAAATACACAAAAAGAGACTCTAAGGCCCATATTTATACTTTTTCTGTGGCGCATTTGCATCATTTTTTGACACAAAAGCGACGCAAATTTATTTACAAAATATTATTGTATTTTGTGAGTTTGCGCCACTTTTACGTAAATAAATTAAGCAAATGCGGCACAAAAAACGTATAAATATGGGCCTAAGAACTCTCCTGCAAAAAGGATAGAAGCCCACATTGGTACATACATTGACCAAATTGAAGATGAGCCATATGATGAACTAGGCCACTCTATGGCTGGCTGATTTCCTTTGTCCAGTAGTGACAGAATAGACAAACAATCTGCTTCAATTTACTTTACGCCCAGAGTATATTTTGATAATTGTCATTACTTACGGAGCGTTACTGTGGGTTTTACTCCCCTTCACCTTTTGGTATTTGTAATTAAGTATTATAAACATTGAATTGAATCGCATTCATCTGAGAAATATGGTTGCTAGTTTCACTATTTCTCATCAATTTGACTCCATTTGACCCCATCTACCCCTCTGCTTCTTTGTTTCTGATTGTCTGCATTGCAATTTTGCATCAGTTTATCGTTCAGTAAACCATTTTTTTTAAAGATGCCTCAAGTGTATGATATGGTTTAGTTGCTACAGGCTGAAATATTAATAATAGTTGCCTTTTAATCCTACAACATCCATTTACGTATATCCTTTACCTGCAAGCAACATACATTCCAAGGCTGACACAGCGTGTATTATATTTTCCCGATTGAAGTTGGAATAGTAAATCCGCAGTCTCAATGTATTTTTACCTAGACAATATTAATGTAAAATAATGATGCTTCGTAGTTAATGTAAGTTCAACTGGGTATTCTTGACTTCAGTATTTTGCCATTCTAGTCGCATCTGCTTGCTGTGTCTTGCTTCCAGCACATTGCTTCGTTTTTGCGAGAGAGAAGAATGTATTGGTGCAATGACACAAGCTGTTTGACCTCTCTCGAACTTCCTGTGATTGGATTTCATTAAATTTTTAGTCTTGTATGAAGCTGGACTGCAGTTGCCTCTTGGTGTAGAAGAGTAAAAGAAAAACAAGCAAGTGTGAGAGATACTGTGCTAGCAGAGACCGATCAATGCATTAGGTCCAAAGCATCTGAGTTAGAAGTGGGCCTAAGTGGCGTAATTCTCTGTAGCGTAATTACTCGAAATTACGTCAAAATTATTTGTAATAATGTTAGAAGCATAATTCACCATTTAGCAGTATAATCTTAGTGCAAAATTGACCTTTGCGTCCAAAATGGGCCCAAGGATGCAGTATGCACTAAGAAAACAGAAGTAAATGCTACAGGACACGAACAGCAGTAGCCAGCAGCAGCTCACTCCGTTTTAGTTTGTTGTACCTATGCTCCTGCAGTAGGATTTCCCCCCAAAATTACTCTTGATGTAATCCCTTAATTTCAGTAATTTCACATCCCAAGTGTAATGTACTGAAATCACTCCTATTACTTCGGTGTAATTAAAATTTCTCCTAGACCTATTCTGAGTATGCTGTCTCCTGCTTAGACCTTCTTAAACCTGCTAGTACTGAAAATATGCCAGGAGAAGTCCGTTTCCATCTGGATAGTGGAGAAGTGCTGGAGCTGAAAGTTCATTTTAGAGGAAGGCTTTCTGGATTCAGTGGATATTTCAACTGTATTCTTTGTTTCACTGCCAACCAATATAAGGCTCTGCCTGCCATGGGCACGTGGTCGAGATTTTTAGATGCCTTATGCTGTGGTCTTTTTTCTCTATTTGTCCAGCTCAATACATGTGGTTGGAAGGTTGTGGTATGAAAATCCAAATTTGCCTCAAGATTGCAACTTGGTGGTGCTGTTCTGAAGAAGAAACTGAGGCTCTCATTACAACCCTGGCGGGCGGTGATAAAGTGGCAGTAATACCGCCAACAAGCCGGAGGTTAAAAAAATGGAATTATGACCACGGCTGAAACCGCCCAAACGGACAGCCACTTTAACACACTGACCGACATGGCGGTAGCAACAAGCACCGCTGTGGTAACCGCCAACAGCCAGACGGAAGACAATGTACCACCCACTGTATTACAAGAGGCCTATCCGCCACCTTTTCCAGGGTGGTAGCAACAACATCAAAAGCATGGCGGAAACAGATCTCAGAATTCAAAGAACTTACCTCTGGAGACTCAGGGAAGAACCACGCTGCCATGGAGCCCGAACAGCAGGTGTTCCCCATGCTGGTCTACCTCCTCCTACACCAGGAATACCAATGCCGGCGACGACGACCACAGTGAGTACTGCTGCCTAGCACACAGGGGAGAGGGGAGGAAAAAGAGAGTGACACAAACACGCAACATGCAACACCCCCAACCCCAACAACATACACACAAACAGATGCAACAACATTGCACATCCACCCGCACCCCTCAGGTAAGGACAAAAGGAAGTGATTGGAGTGAGTGTAATAAGAAAAAAATACTAGAAATACGTCCTCAAGAATCAAATCAGTATTTAAATACATAGAAATGGAGGGACACTGCCCAGTCCATAATGTCCGTGGGCCACAAGGCCACATCACATAGGCCAAGGCCCCACCTTACTCTTGCATCAACATGAAGAGAACACTGCTGGGGCAACAGGTCAAAAATACACAGGCACCTCAGAGGGACGGGGAATGGGGGGGGCACCTCAGCCGGAAGATGGTACAACACCACTTGTCCTAGAGGGGGCAACATTCCCACTGCTTGGTCCTGGGGAGTACAAAGCCACAGTCTCTCAAGTGGGTGGTTTGCCCACTGCTTAGTCCTGGGGAGTGCAAAGCCACAGTCTCTCTAGTGGGTGGTTTGCCCACTGCTTGGTCCTGGGTAGTGCAAAGCCACAGTCTCTCAAGTGGGTGGTTTGCCCACTGGTTCTGGAGGGGGCTTTGTGCCCCCTGTGCTTCATCCTGGCAAGGAGGGGGTAAGTGGATGCCTTCTTCCACTGATTCTGGAGGGGACTTTGTGCCCAGTGTGCTTCATCCTGTCAAGGAGGGGGTGAGTGGATGCCTTCTTCCACTGGTTCTGGAGGGAGCTTTGTGCCCAGTGTACTTCATCCTGGGGAGGATGGGGTGAATGGATGCCTTATTCCACTGGTTCTGGACGGGACTTTGTGCCCAGTGATGCAGCACATGGGAAATGCAAGGTCACAGTCACTCACCTGGGTGTCAGACCCACATGATTTGGTGTTGGTGCTGCCAGTGGTGGGGGGAGGCTCCAGCCCTTCCCCTGCAGTCTGGGACAGCTGCCCACTGGAGCTGCTGCTGGCAGTGGTGCTGGTGGCAGTGCAGGTGGCGGGGCAGGTGTCAGTGCTGGTGGCGGTGCTGGTGTCAGTGCTGCCAGTGCTTGGGTGAGGCTCCAGACCTTCCCCTGCAGCCTCAGACGGCTTTCCACTGGGGCTGCTGCTGCTAGCAGTGGTGCTGGCAGTGGTGCTGGGGCGGTGCAGGTGGTGGTGCAGGTGGCAGTGCTGGTGTTGGTGGTGCCGGTGATGGGGAGGGTCCAGCCCTTCCCCTGCAGCCTCGGATGGCTGCCCACTGAGGCTGCTGCTGCTGGCAGTGGTGCTGATGGCAGTGCAGGCAGTGGTGGGGGGAGGCTCCAGCTCTTCCCCTGCAGCCTCGGATGGCTGAAGCACCATGGTTGGTGTTGGGGGCTCAGAGTCAGTCCCAGCACCAGGCCTCATGTCCTTCCTGCCTGCAGGGGCAGGCCCTTTGCCCTTGCCGTCTGGTGGTGCCTCATTCCCCTGCCCTTGCCATCTGGTGGTGCCTCCTTGCCCTTGTCCTCGCCATCTGGTGGTGCCACCTTTCACTTGACCTTGCCAGCTGGTGGTGCCTCCTTGCCCTTCCCCTTGTAAGCTGGTGGTGCCTCCTTGCCCTTGCCAGCTGGTGGCACATCCTTGCCCTTCCCTTTGGCAGCTGGTGCAGGCACACTGCCAGTGCTGATGGGTGTTTCCTTGGACCCTCTCACACCTGCAGTAGCTGCCGAAACTACTATGGCCGTGGAGTGGGTGGCTGAGGTGCTAGCCTGGGTTCTGCCCACCCTGGCCCAACGTGAAGGACGGGGGGAGGGGTAGGGAAGTGGTCAACGGCGGAGAGAAAAAGTCTCTTTGGGACTATGGGGTGGGAAGAGGTTGAAGGTTTGGGAGTGGAGGAAGAGGGTGTGGTTGCTGGAGGTGTCTGTCTGCTGTGTTTGGGTACAGGTGCGTGGGCTGGAGGCGGTTGTGAGGTGGATGGCTGTTAGGTGTCTGAGTGCTTGCGTTTGTGTACTTTAGGATGAGGGGGCACAGACACAGTGGGAGAGGACAGAGGGGATGTTTGCATGGATGTGGGGATGGTGACTGCAAGTGAGGAGCATGTAGTGATAGGCGTGATAGTGATGGAGGCAGTGGGTGTGGATGTAGTGTATGCAGGTGTGAGTGGAGATGCTACTGGGAGGGAGGTGGCCGAGGAGGAGGAGGGGGACACAGTGGAGGCAGTGGATGTTGGTATGTCTGCATCTGGATGGTGTTTGTGTGAGTGCCTGTGGGATGATGTGTGGTGCTTGTGTTTGCCTGAACCACTCCTGTGTGTTGTCCTGGGTGCATGCTGGTCTGCCTGTGTGCTTGGGATAGGTTGGGGTTGAGGGAAATGGGACTGGGCAGAGGAAGTTGGAGGCGGAAAGCTAGAAACTGGGACAATGGCTGCCATCAGTGAGGAGGCCAGAGCCTTGATTGATCTCTGTTGGGCCGCCAGGCCAGAGTCAATGCCCTCCAGGAATGCACTTGTTTGTTGCAAATGGGCTGCCAGCCCCTGGACAACATTCACAATGGTTGACTGCCCAACAGAGATGGATTGCAGGAGGTCAATAGCCTCCTCACTAAGGTCAGCAGGGCTGACTGGGGCAGGGCCTGAGGTGCCTGGGCGAAATGCCAACCCTCCTGGGTGAGCAGGCACAGGAAACATGCTGAGGGGCTGCTGGGAGGGCGGTGCTGGTACGAGGGGTGGCGGCTGTACCTGTAGTTGGGGTGGGCACAGAGGTGTCCGCCACCACCAGGGAGCTTCCATCGGAGGAGGTATCACTGCCATAACTGTCCCGTCCAGTCTCCGCCTTGGTGCTCCCCTCACCCCCGTCCCACTGGTGCCCTCACCGTCAGTAGATTCGACCTCCGGGGCCCTGTGGGATGCAGCTCTCTCCATCGCCGGTGCCTCTGCTCCACCGCCAGATGATGCTAAAGCACGTAAGGAGAGGGTGACAAAACAAAAAGGAGTGGAGAAACAAAGGATTCCCTTGGACAATGGCGGCAACAACACCACCATTGGTGTACACCACACACACACACACACACACACACACACACAGGGAACAGCCCTATGCACTAAGCAATGCACTAACAGTCACAATACTAGTCACCAGCCCATGGACAGGGATACCTAACGCCAATTGCAGCATACCTGAGACCCACAGACCCCGGCTCAGTAGTGGATGCCTACTAGCTTTGTTGGAGGAGGTGTACATTAGACCCAGCCCAACATGGGACCTACTGTGCAAAGTCTGGCCTGGCCCAGGGGCACCCACAGGCCCACATCCCCCACCCGGATGTCACCCCACCGCATGCAAGGAGTATATTGGGGCACTGTACTCACCCCCTTTTGGCTGCTGTGATGCCCCCTAGTGCCCATCCAGCTCTGGATAGGCCACCTCCAGTATGCGGAACATCAGGGGGGTCAGGGTTCAACAAGCACCCCTCCCTCGTTTGGAGGACATCCCTAGCTTGGCCTCCGCCATCTTCAGTGCCCAGCGTCTCAGGTCCTCCCACCATTTTCCGACAATGGGTGCTCCACCTGCCATAGACCCCCAGGATCCGCACGTCCTTGTCTATGGCACGCCATATGCTCTTTTTTTTTATGGGCGCTGACCTGCAGAGAAATACACACAGGAAAAGGTTTCAGTCAGACCGTCCTGCCTGTTACACTCATGGCTCACCATAGCCCTCACATCCTCTTACGCACAGACACTGCCCACCATACATGCAGCACGCTGCCCAGGGCCCTTCCACCAACCACTCCTACACGAGGCCCTCGCACACAGTACTCCATGCATTCATGCCCCATGCATCGTGCTCACAGTGTACTCACCTGTTGGTCTGGAGGCCCACACAGCATTCGGTACTGGGGTAGGACCCCATCCACCAGTCTCTCCAACTCTGCAGCAGTGAAGGCCGGGGCCCTTTCCCCAGTGACACAAGCCATGGTCGTTTCCAGACACAAGTCATAGCAGCGCTTGCAGTGTAGGTCCTTCCCTGTTGAAGGTCAGGTAGCAAGTGAGTGAACAGATAGAAAATGGTGGTCACGTCCACGGTGGTGCGTACCGTCACTGCCGGCGTACATCACCATTGGCCACTGTAACCCATAGGGCCCAATGGTATCCAGTGAGGAGTTGCACAGTGGTTCTCAACTGCCTCCCGCAACGGTGTACAATGTCAGTGGAATTACCTCATTTCCACCTGTCCCTCCATACAAGACAGGCAGACACCATTTCAGGAGGGGTCAGGCCATGGCAACTAACTGCGTCACAGTACACATAGGCACCATTTGGGCCTATACAACTATGTACTGTTACAGTCACAACATGCAATGCAGTGTAGTGTATGGAAATATGGAATACCGACCAGCTTCTCACCGTTTGCCCCCTAGATTGCAACCGCTGCGGATAAATAGGAGATGGAGACATCCCCTCATGTACAGGCCCCTGGTGGACTTGGCAACAATGGAAGACAGGCACATTATCCTCACCTATAGAATGGACAGTGCCACAATCACAGAGCTGTGTGCCCAATTGGAACCTGACCTGATATCTGCTCTCCGTCAGCCCACTGGGATCACCTCTCTTGTGAAAGTGCTATCAGTGCTCCATTTCCTGGCAACTGGCTCCTTCCAAGTGACAGTGGGCTTGGCAGCAGGAATGTCTCAGCCAATGTTCTCAATAGTGGTGACCAGAGTGTTGTCTGCCTGATTAAACACATGCACAGCTACATCGTTTTCCCACAGGTGGAGGATTTGGCCACAGTGAAAGCAGATTTCTATGCAATGGGACATATCCCCAACATTATTGGAACAATGGATGGTACAAATATTGCAATTGTCCCCCCCCCCAGAGAAATGAACAGGTGTTCAGAAATCGAAAGAGCTTTAACTCCATGAATGTGCAGATAGTGTGCCTGGTGGACCAGTACATCTCCCATGTCAATGCAAAGTATCCTGGGGCTGTGCATGATGCCTTTATCCTGAGGAATAGCAGCATCCCATATGTGAGGGCTCAACTCCAGAGGCACAGGGTGTGGCTAATAGGTGATCCCTGGTTCCCATCCAGTAGGTGTTGGTGTATGGGTATGGTGTGGGCCCTAAGGGTTAGTTTGTGTCCCTCGATATTTGCAGGTGACCCTGGTTACTCCAACCTCTCATGGCTACTGACCTCTGTGAGGAATCCCAGGTCAAGGGCAGAGGAACGTTACAATGAGGCTCATGGGAGAACAAGAAGAATAATAGAAAGGACATTCGGCCTCCTGAAGGCCAGGTTTCATTGCCACCATCGAACAGGTGGATCCCTGTACTACTCACCCAAGGTGTGCCAGATCATTGTGGCACGCTGTATGCTGCACAACCTTGCCTTACGTCGACAGGTGCCTTTTCTGCAGGATGATGAGGCTGGAGATGCGCATGTCGCAGCAGTGGACCCTGTGGACAGTGAAGATGAGGAGGCAGAGGATGAGGATGAGGACAACAGAAGTGCTATAATACGACAATACCTCCAATGACACACAGGTAAGACACTGTAATTTAACTTTACATTGACAGTTTTGTGTTTGACATTGTCACTGGCAGGCTGATTTTCCCACTTCTATGGCCACTTACTGTACCCTTTGGCATCTCTATTTGCAGATATTTGTGCCCCACTATGGCTCCTGGTGTGTTGACTGCAGCGAACTACAGGTCATTCTTATGTATACATTACTGTACAGTTGTATTGCAGTGTTTAAAGCTTGTTAAACTAATACATAGTTCGATCATTTGACAGACTTCATACTTGTATTTATTCAAATGGTGTTTATTTAAGTGCTAATAAATAGAGGGGGATGTGCAATGGGCTGGGGTGATGGTGGAGGGATGTCCAGGTAAGAGTCCAGTCTATGTGGATCACAGGTGCATTGTCCAAAGGGGCATAGGAAGGGGAGCAATGGCAGTTCAAGGTGGACAGGGTGGGACACAAGAGTGACAATCAGGAGAGTCTTATTTCCTGGCGGGGTTCTTGGCAACAGTCTATGGCTTTTGCGTGGATTACAGGGACCGTTTGCGGGGTGGTTCTCCTTCTGCAGGGAGTGGGGTGCTGGTGGCCTGTTGTTCCTGTGGCGGGGCCTCCTGTCCACTAGCGGCAGCAGAGGTGGAAGGCTATTCGTCTGTTTGGCTAGTGTCAGGGGCCCGTTGGTGTGCCACTGCCTCCCTCATGGTGTTGTCCATGTTTGCCAGCACCCCTGCAATCGTGACCAGGGTGGTGTTTGTGTCCTTCAAGTCCTCCCTGATCCCCAGATACTGTTCCTCCTGCAGCCGCTGGGACTCCTGCATTTTGTCCAGTATCTGGCCCATCATCTCCTTGGAATGGTGGTATGCTCCCAGGATGTTGGTGAGTGCCTCCTGGAGAGTTGGTTCCCTGGGCCTGTCCTCCCCCGTTGTACAGCAGTCCTCCCAGCTTCCCTGTTGTCCTGTGCCTCTGTCCCCTGAACTGTGTGCTCACTGCCACTGACCCCAGGTCCCTGATCACCCTGTGTTTGTGGGCCGGCCTGGGGTCCCTGTAGTGGTGGACACACTGCTGATTGACGTGTCTTGGGGACAGAGATATGGGCCCGCTAGGTGTGTACTATGCTGGTGTTTCCTGAGGGGGGAGGCTCTGTGGTGGTATGGGACTGTGCCTGGGTAACCCACTGTCCGGAGATCCCTAATGGGCCAGGTTGGTCATCCAGATCCAGGCATCCAGAGCTGCTGTCATCACTGTGGGCCTCTTCTGGAGGGGACTGGATGTTGCTGGCACCTCCTGTCTGGTGACGTTGGGTGGGGGACCTTTGTGGATGTAAATGCAGTGTTATTGTTTCTGTGTGTGTCATCTTGTGCATGAGTGTGTTGCCCTCTATTGTTGTTATTGCCCTGTCAGGTTTGCCTTGTGTTAGTAGTTATTTTGTGGGCTAGGTGATTCTCTCTATTGTGCATGCAGTGGTGATAGGTGTCCATGCAGGTCTGTGAGTGGTGTCCATGCATTGGTGTTACATGCAGGGCTTTGTATTGGAATGAGTGGGCTGTGATGGGTGGGGTATGTGGGAGGTGATGCAGTGATGGGAGTGAGGGCAGGGGTGGGGGTTTGTGATGGCATGCAGGTAGGGGGGTGATAGTAATAGAGATTTGACTTACCAGAGTCCAGTCCTCCACCTGCTCCTGCCAGGCCCTCAAGATGCATGATTGCCAAGACTTGCTCCTTCCATGTTGTTAGTTGTGGGGGAGGGGGTGGGGGTCCACTGCCAGTCCTCCGTACAGACATTTAGGGGGTCATTCTGACCTCGGCGGTAAAAGGCGCTTACCGCCGGTCAGAAGACCGCCATAACACCGCCGCGGTCGCGGTAAACCGCCACGGTCATTCTGACCCGCAACTGGCAAACCGCCAAAAACCCGACATCAACAAAAGTCCGCCACACCAAAGGTCAGCGGGAAACTGGCGATGACCAAACCTCCACTATCACGCCAACAGAAATACGCCCATACCATTCCGACCCACAAATCCCCGCAGCGGTCTTTCAACCGCGGTATTCCATTGGTGGTACACACTGCCGCGCTCAAAATACACACACCTTTACAAAACACATCCACATTGGATAATTCAAAGTACACATACCTGAGACACATACACACACCCCTCCCACACACCCAATAAAATATATAACACACACCCACATCACCCACAAACCCCTACGACCACAATTGCGACTGAAGGACAGAGAGAGACAGCACAGAATAGAGTACACCATCACACAGAGGCAAATCACAACATCACCTACACAATATCCACGCACAAAACACCATACACTCACCACACTCTACAACACATACACCACCCCTCATCTCATCCACACCACCCCATGGCACCCCAAAGACACCCCAGGTTCACTGACGCAGAACTCAGGGTCATGGTGGAGGAAATAGTTCGGGTAGAGCCCCAGCTCTTCGGGACACAGGTGCAGCACACCAGCATTGCCAGGAAGATGGAGCTATGGCAAAGAATAGTGGACAGGGTCAACGCTGTGGGACAGCATCCACGAAATCGGGACGACATCAGGAAGCGGTGGAACGACCTACGGGGGAAGGTGCATTCCATGGTCTCAAGGCACAACATTGCGGTGCAGAAGACTGGCGGCGGACCCCCACCTACTCCCCCAGAATTCACAGCATGGGAGGAGGAAGTCTTGCACATCCTGCATCCTGAGGGCCTCGCAGGAGTAGGCGGAGGAATGGACTCTGGTAAGTCAAATCTTCACTACTTCATTCCTCCCACCCCACCTGCATGCCAAATCATACCCCCACCCTCACCCCCACCCCCATCACACCAACTCCTTGCAAATGGCTCACCATCACAACCCACCCATCCCAAAACCTAGCCCTGCATGCGTCCACAAAGCATGGACACCCATCACCAAAGCATGCCCACTGCACACACCCATCACCCCCACAAGCCACCGTCACAAAAGCCCCCACAAGGTAATGCCAGCACTGGGGTACACGGCCAACCACCCATGACACGAAATGGCACACACAGAAGCAATAACCATACTCTTATACCCCTGCAGGACCCGAACGCCACCACACCGCCACGGAGGGTCCAGAGATGTCCATCCCACCCCCAGAAGAGGCCCCCAGTGATGACAGCAGCTCTGTCTCCCTGGACCCAGATGACCAGCCCGGCCCATCGGGGACCTCGGGACAGTCGGTTCCCCACAGACAGCCACAGGCTACAGCAGACCTAACCCCCTCTGGGAACACCAGCACAGCTCCCACCCAGCGGGCCCATGCCTCTGTCTCCAGGACACGTCAATCAGTGGTGTGCCCACCACTACAGGGCACCCAGGTTGACCCACCACCCCAACAACAACAGGGACCTGGGGGCAGTGGTAGTGGGCACACGGTCCAGGGGACAGAGGCCCAGGGAAACAGGGGAACTGGGAGGGCTGCTGTGCGACAGGGGGGGGACAGGCCCAGGGAACCGACTCTCCAAGAGGCCCTCTCCTCCATCATGGGAGCATACCACCGCTCCCAGGAGACGATGGCTACGGTACTGGCCAGGTTCCAGGAGATCCAGGTACTGCAGGAGGAACAGTACATGGGGTTCAGAGAGGAACTGAGAAACATTAGTTCCGCAATGGGGACCATCGTCGTGGCCCTTAACCAGATAGTCATCACATTGCGGGACCATGTGGCACCACAAAGGGCCCCTGTCACTAGCATGGACCAGGAACAGGCTACCACCTCCGCCGGCGCTAGTGGACAGGAGGCCCCCACCCAACGACAGGCCACCAGAACCCCACCTCCTGCAGAAGAAGAACCACCCCGCAAGCGGTCCCTGAGATCTCAGAAAAAGACAGAGTAGGATGCCAAGACCCCCGCCAGCAAAGGATACCCCCTGATGTCATCCCACTGTCCCACATTGTCACCCTGTCCAAACTTAAACTGCCCCTGCTCCATCCTTCCACAGGCATATGGACAATGCACCTGTGAGACTGTAAACTGGACTCTGCTATGGACATTACTCCACCATCACCCATCACCGTTTTACAATCATGTCCCTAAATTTAGCACTTTAATAAATTCACTTATTGCACTTAAAAAATCTGGAGTCTGCTTGTATTTTGAACAAATGTATTAGACATAACGGTGACAAAATGTTCAGTTACATTGTGATGACAACATACCACTGTCACACCGCTGTAGTACATGGGCAAACAAAGCAGAGGTCACGCAGTGGGGCCCACAGCTCTGAAAACGGAAGGGAAAGTCACAACTCAGTTAACAGGAACTGGGGGGAAACTCAGACAGTAGATAGGCAGGAGACTTTAAGTAAATGTAAAATGGCGTGGTTGATTCGTACCTGTGTGCTACTGAAAATACTGTTGTATCACTGTGTCCCTGTTGTCTGTGTCGTCCCCGTCGTCTTCCTCCTCTTCACTCTCCACAGGCTCCACAGCTGCTACAACACCACCATCTGGACCATCCTCCTGCAGGAAAGGCACCTGGCGTCGCAAAGCCAGGTTGTGAAGCATACAGCAGGCCACGATGATATGGCACACCTTCTTTGGTGAGTACATTAGGGATCCACCTGTCATATGCAGGCACCTAAACCTGGCCTTCAGGAGGCCGAAGGTTCTTTCAATAATCCTCCTAGTTCGCCCATGGGCCTCATTGTAGCGTTCCTCTGCCCTTGTCCTGGGATTCCTCACTGGGGTAAGTAACCACGACAGGTTGGGGTAACCAGAGTCACCTATTAGCCACACACAGTGTCTCTGTAGCTGTTCCATCACATAAGGGATGCTGCTATTTCGCATGATGTACGCGTCATGCACTGACCCAGGGAACTTGGCATTTACATGGGAGATGTACTGGTCAGCCAAACAGACCACCTGGACATTCATCGAATGATAACTTTTTCTGTTCCTGTACACCTGCTCACTTTCACTGGGGGGAACCAAAGCCACATGAGTCCCATCAATGGCACCAATGATGTTGGGGACATGGCCTAGGGCATAGAAATCACCCTTCACTGTAGCCAAATCGCCACCTCAGGGAAAACAATGTAGCTCCGCATGTATTTCATCAGGGCAGACAACACTCTGGACAAAACCTTAGAAAACATAGGCTGAGACATCCCTGATGATATGGCCACTGTTGTTTGGAATGATCCACTTGCCAAAAAATGGAGTACTGACAGAACCTGCACCAGAGGGGGAATCCCTGTGGGTTGGCGGATGGGTGATATCAGGTCTGGCTCCAGCTGGGCACACAGTTCATTAATGGTGGCTCGGTCAAGACTGTATGTGAGTATGACATGTCGTTCTTCCATTGTCGACAGGTCCACCAGCGGCCTGTACACGGGAACAGTCCTCCATCTCCTCGCAAGTACCAGCAGACGGTGCCTAGGAAGGACAACATGGAGCACAGAGTCAAGCAACCCACAGGTACGTAACCACAGCTTGCACAGTACACGATTCGCTATGCATTGAATGGCTTGTATGATTGGCAATGCAAGGCCTAGGCCTGTGTGACGCAGTAGAAATTAAGCCATGTGGGCCCTTGAAATGGCGGCTGCCTGACCTGTGAAGTGTGACAATGGGATGTGAGGTCAATGCGCTGGCGTGGCACACCGTGGCAGTAGGCGGTCGAAGACCGCGGCGCAAAGCAGCATTGGTTAACATTGAACCCTATGGGTCTCATGAGCCAATGACGATGTGCGCCGGCGGTTGCGGTACGCACCGCCGCGGGCGTGACCGCCATTTTCTATCTGCTTAATCACTCGAGACCTGATCATCCACAGGAGAGGACCTATACTGCAAGTGCTGCTGTGACCTCGGTCTGGAAGAGACAATGGCTGCTGCGACTGGGGAAAGGGCCCCTGCCTTCACATCTGAGGAATTGGAGAAACTTGTTGATGGGGTCCTCCCCCAGTACGCGCTACTCTACGGTCCTCCAGACCAACAGGTAAGTACACTGGGAGCACGTTGTATGGGCTATGCCTGTGTTGAGTGGGGTGGATGTAAGATGGTGGGGAGGGGAGCGAATGAGGAATGCAACGCACAACAGATGAGAGCATGTGCCACATGGCAAGGTTGGGGAGGGGGGGCCACTCACATCGACCATGCAGAAAAGTGATGATATTTCTTTTCCCACCCTGTACATGTCACATAGGTCAGCGCCCATCAGAAGATCGACATTTGGCGTGCCATCGCCAAGGACGTCCGGGCCCTGGGGGTCCACAACAGACGGGGCGCCCACTGCTGCAAGAGGTGGGAGGACATCCGCCGCGGGAGCAGAAAGACCACCGAGGCTCTGCTGGGGATGGCCTCCCAACCTAGGAGGGGTGCCACACGGCAACTGACCCCCCTGATGTCCCAGATCCTGGCGGTGGCCTACCCCGATTTGGATGGGCGCGTGAGGACATCACAGCAGACACAAGGGGGTGAGTATCAGCACATTCTGCTATATTAGCGCACAGTGTAGGTGTCTGGGTGGGGGAGGAGGGCTGTGGATATCTCTAGGCCAGGGCGGTTTCTGTAGGCTAGGCCCCTCCATAAGGCATGGCCCTGTGCCCCCACCCCCCACCTCTGTAGGGTGCTAAGTCCAGCTATCCATGGCCCGGGCTCACTTATATGTGCATTTGTCGTCCATAGACTTGTAGGCCAAGTCACAATAATTGAGTAGGGTACCCCGAGTGTGCGGCGTAGTGCAGGGGGCTTCTGTGTCTGTCCTCTCCGCCAACGGTGTCGCCAATGCATGCACTCAACATGTCTTTCTTTCTTTCTTCTCCCCCCCCTTTTTTTTGTTTTTCCTGTTCATGTGTGCATTAGCATCATCAGGCGGAGGAGAAGTGGCATCGGCGCACGAGGGAGCTGCATCTCACATGGCCCCGGAGGGCCATGCAACCGACTCCGAGTTCACCAGTGAGACGGAGGGTGAGGGGAGCTCCACAAAGGGGACCCGTGCAGACGTCAGCGACACCGACACGTCCTCGGAAGGGAGCTCCCTTGTGGTGGTGGCAACATCCGTGCCCACCGCAACAACAGGTACAGCCGCCACCCAGCGCACCAGCTCCGCCCTCCCAGCAGCCCCTCAGCGTTCGCCCCGTGCCCGCTCGGCCAGGAAGCCGGGCATCTCCTTCGCCCCAGGCACCTCAGGCCCTGCCCCAGTTACCCCTGCTGCCCTCAGTGCAGAGATCATTGACCTCCTCCAGACGCTCATTGTTGGGCAGTCTACCCTTTTGAATGCCATCCAGGGGGTAGAAAGGGAGGTGCATCGGAGCAATGCATACCTGGAGGGCATTCATTCGGGTCAGGCTGCCCATCAGCGATCGTTCAACGCTCTGGCCTCAGCACTGACGGCAGCCATTGTCCCTGTCTCCAGCCTCCCTCCTCCAACCTCCTCCACCCAGTCACACTCCCCTGTTCCTCTGCCTATCCCAGACACACCTACAGACCAGCCTGCACACACATCAACACCCAAGGGCAGCTCATCCAGACATAAGCACCACAGATCACACAAGCATTCACCCAAGCAACATCCACATGCAGACATGCCAACAGCCACTGCCTCCTCTGTGTCCCCCTCCTCCTCGTCTCCTTCCTTCCTCCCTGTGACGTCTCCACTCACACCTGCATGCACACCACCATCAGCCAGTACGTCCATCACCAGCACACCCACCAGAACACTCCGCACACGTGCAGACACCACCCCCACTGCCATTTACACGTCCCCTGTGTCCTCTCCCACTGTGTCTGTCACCCCCTCTTCCAAACCACACAAACGCAGGCAGCCACCCACCCAACAGCCATCCACCTCACGACAGCCTCCGTCACAAGCACCTGCACGCAAAGACAGCACACTTGGCTCTCCTACAACCACATCCTCTTCCTCCACTCCCATACCCACTGCACCTACCCTTCCCATTGCTCCTAAAAAGTTTTTCCTCTCCAAAATTAACCTCTTTGCATCACCTGACCCACCCCCTCCATCTCGTAAGAGTCCAAACAGCACCTCAGCCACCACAAGCCCTGCACCTACTAGGACCATAGTTCAGGGCTATTGGAGTCCACCGGC
Organism: Pleurodeles waltl; assembly: GCF_031143425.1. Lineage (NCBI taxonomy): Eukaryota > Metazoa > Chordata > Amphibia > Caudata > Salamandridae > Pleurodeles > Pleurodeles waltl. Next base: position 447,832,981 of record NC_090445.1, on the reverse strand, counting down.
TCCTAGGGCAGGAACATCGGCCAGCAGCAAGGGGACAGCCAGCCCACCCCCTGGGAAAAGAACCAAAAAAGGGAAGGGCCGGCGCGACAGGCCTGAGACGGCTGCCCCCAAGGACACTACCCTTGCACCGTCACCTGGCACATCTACAAAGGGAGGCATGGGCCCCAGAGATTCAGCGAAGGAGGGCAAGGGCAGCAGGGCGGACAAGTCCGGCAGCAGGCGAGCTGCCCAGGAGGGCCCCACCAGCCCCATTTCGGGTGTGACGGAGGACACCCACGGACCCAGGACTCCAACACAGGAGGGCCCTGCAAGCGAAAGGTCGGATGGCGACTGAGCGGGAAATATTGGACAGATCTTGTTCCCTAGGAACACAAGACAAGCACCGCTGAACAGGCCCCGCCGTGACAAGCAATGCTGAACAGGCCCCGCTGTGACAAGCACCGCTGAATAGTGCCCCGCCAAGACAGGCACCGCTGAACAGGCCCCGCCGTGACAAGCACGCTGAACAGGGCCCCGCCAAGACAGGCACCACTGAACAGGCCCCGCCTTGACAAGCACCGCTGAACAGGGCCCCGCCAAGACAGGCACCGCTGAACAGGCCCGCCGTGACAAGCACCGCTGAACAGGGCCCCGCCAAGACAAGCACCGCTGAACAGGGCCCCGCCAAGACAAGCACAGCTGAACAGGGCCCCGCCGTGACAAGCACCGCTGAACAGGGCTCCGCCAAGACAAGCACCGCTAAACAGGGCCCCGCCGTGACAAGCACCGCTGAACATGGCCCTTCCTGTCAAGCACCGCTCCGCTGGGCCCTTCCTGTCAAGCACCGCTCCGCTGGGCACCGCCGTCTCTGAACTGCTCCGCTGGGCCCTTCCTGTCAAGCACCGCTCCGCTGGGCCCTTCCTGTCAAGCACCGCTCCGCTGGGCACCGCCGTCTCTGAACTGCTGCGCTGGGCCCTTCCTGTCAAGCACCGCTCCGCTGGGCACCGCCGTCTCTGAACTGCTCCGCTGGGCCCTTCCTGTCAAGCACCGCTCCGCTGGGCACCGCCGTCTCTGAACTGCTCCGCTGGGCCCTTCCTGTCAAGCACCGCTCCGCTGGGCACCGCCGTCTCTGAACTGCCCCGTTGGGCCCTTCATCTCAAGCACCGCTGGCCCATTGGCAGGGCCGGATCTGTGTCGGGCAGGGCTTGACGAAGCACTCTGGCCAACATGCCTCCTCCATAACCAGTGGAGTCTGTAATCCACCTGATGGACTGTGGCTTTGCACTTCCTAGGATATAACAGTGGTCAACCCACCCACTGTAGAGACTTGAGAGACTGTGGCTTTGCACTCCCCAGGATGGTACAGTGGGCAAACCACCCACTGTAGAGACTTGAGAGACTGTGGCTTTGAACTCCCCAGGATGGTACAGTGGGCAAACCACCCACTGTAGAGACTTGAGAGACTGTGGCTTTCCACTCCCCAGGATGGCACAGTGGGCAAGCCACCCACTGTAGAGACTTGAGAGACTGTGGCTTTGCACTCCCCAGGATGGCACAATGGGCAAGCCACCCACTGTAGAGACTTGAGAGACTGTGGCTTTGCACTCCCCAGGATGGCACAGTGGGCAATCCACCCACTGTAGAGACTTGAGAGACTGTGGCTTTGCACTCCCCAGGATGGTACAGTGGGCATGGAGGCCCCTCGTGGATCTGGCATTGTGGACTCATGTGGCTGAGGTGCACCCCCTTCCCTTCCCCCTGAGGTGCCTGTAGTTTTATTATCTGATGCCCCAGCAGTGTTCTCTCCAATGGAATCGGGTCTCGTGTGTGGGCTTTGCCCATGTGTTTATGCACATTGGCCTACGAACAATGGAAGGTAGCCAATATGTGCCGGACTTTTGGGCTATGTATATATTGTTCATGTTGTAATATATTTTATTTATATATTTCATATTTCACTTAACTTCAAATATGCTATAATATACTTCAATTTTAATGATCATTTTATTTTGTCTTTGCATTATTCCGGGAGGTTTGGGGGGTGTCACTCTGACTTGTTGCTCTGCATTGGTGTGTAGGGATTTGGGTGGGGGGTGGTGGTGGGGTGTGTCGCATATGTGTGTGCCCGTAACCTTTTATCCTCCCCCCTCCCCTGTGTCGTAGGTGCAGTACTCACCGTTGTCGTCTGCGCCGGCGTTCGTGCTCCTGGTAGAAGAGCAGGTAGACAATATCTGGTAGGATGTTTAATTCGGGTTCCATGCTGTCCAGATTCCTCGTGGAGTGTGTAGAGGTGAGCGTTTTCCAGTTCGTTGTCTGTTTCCGCCGTGTTTTTATCGGTGGGGCTCCCGCCCCGGAAAAGGTGGCGGATTGGTGGGTCGTGATAGGGTGGGCGGTACATTGTCTGCCGCCTGTCTGTTGGCGGTGACCGCCGCGCTGTTTGTTTGTTCCGCCGTGGCGGTCGGAGTGTTGAAGTGGCGGTCTCTGTTGGCGGTTTCCGCCAGGGTCGGAATTCCATTTTTTTAACCGCCAGCCTGTTGGCGGGTTGGCCGCCGCTTTAACACCGACCGCCAGGGTTGGAATGACCCCCTTATTAGTGTCTTGCTGCTGTGAAATGCACCTTCCCCTGTATGTCGTTCCACCTCTTCCTGATGTCATTCTGGGGTGCTGTCCCACGGCGTTGACCCTGTCCACGATTCTCCGCCATAGCTCCATCTTCCTTGCAATGGATGCCTGCTGCATCTGTGATCCGCATAGCTGTGGCTCTACCCGGATGATTTCCTCCACCATGACCCTTAGCTCCTCCTCTGAGAACCTGGGGTGTTGCTGTGGTGCCATTGGTGTAGTGTGAGTGGTGTGGGTGAGACTGTGTGTGGGGTGATGTGCTGGGGTGTGTGATGTAAGGTGCGTGGATGGTGTGTAGGTGATAGTGGTGTGTGGCTTTGGTCTTGTCTGTGGTCTTGCTATCTCTCTTGTGGCAATTGTTTTTTATCGGAAAGGGTTGTGGGAGTGTGTTTTATAGTGGTGTGGGTGTGGTGTGTGTATGTGTGTCAGGTGTGTGTTATTCAAATTGTCCAATGTGGTGTTGTTTCATTAGGTTGTGTGTATTTTTAGCATGGCGGTATGTACCGCCAATGGTTTAGCACCATTGAATGTCCGCCGAGGTGATTCGTGGGTCATAATGCTGTGGGCGTAGTTCTGTTGGCATAACGGTGTGGGTTTTGCTGCCTCCAGTTTATCACTGAGCTTTGGGCTGGCGGACTTGTCTGTGTGGCTGTATAGTGACGGATTGCTATGTGTGGGTAATAATATGGGTGGCGGTAATCCACTGCGGCGGCGGTATGTAAGCAGTACTTACCGCCCATGTCGTAATGAGGGCCTAAATGTGTCATCACACTAACTACCACCCACAACTTTTGCATCAGCTAAAATTCTTTCAATTCAATCCCTTCATACTTTTGTTTCTTTTTTGAATTTTCTCTGTACAATTTTTCCCTTTCTTTTCTTCCCTCCTCTAATTATTCTTTGACCTGTTCAATTTAATAATTTAGCAAAATTTACACAATCCCCATATTCCAAATAGACAGACCACAAAAATTAATATCCCTTGCGAGATTTTCAGTAGAATCCCATTCCAAATGTTGCTGAGGCAATTTCTCACTGAAGCAAAACCTTTGCCAATCTTTTCCCAAACACCTGGTTCTTTCAATTCTTTCAAATCAGCACTTCCATTAGTCAGATTAGTAATTAAGCTTCTCATTTCTTTACTATCATCAGGAATATACGAACAAAAATGCATAGAATTAATCATTCTACAGACTCCACCATCCTTCGCTAAAAGAATGTCTAAAGTAAGACATTTGAAGAGTCATAGCTTTACCAGCAGCTACTTCAGTATCTATCAGGAGTATGGCTCCTGAAAAATTTGTCAGCATGTTATCCACAATAGTAGACAACTCTGAATTTTTATTGAATGCAGAATGACTCCCACCGAAGGAATCACTGCTCCAAATATATCTCCCACTATACCAGAAGAGGACTCCCTCCTCTGTCTCTGATGATGTAATTCAGTTACTTTCAGAAACTTCTTTAAATCCTCCATAAGATAACTCTTTGGGAAAACCATCTCCAAATAGCATGTCCCATACCATCCTCTTGGAAGACGGTAATAAGCATTAAGACAAGAGGTATAGGCCCTCATTACAACCCTGGCGGTCGGTGGAGAAATGGCAGTAATACCGCCAACAGGCCGGCGGAACAAAATGGCATTACAAGCATGGCGGTGACTGCCTTGCTAAACCGCCACTTCTCCACTCCGACCGCCAGGGTGGTAACGACCACTGGGCTGGAGACTTCAGTCACCAGATCAGCCGCTGTCACAACACCGCCGGCGGTATAACGACCCTGCATACCGCCATGGATTTCGTGGGGTTCTGTATCGCCACAAAATCCATGGCGGTAGGCACTATAAGTGCCAGGGAATTCCTTCCCTGGCACAGATAGGGGTCTTCCCCACCTCCTCCCCCAGCATGAGTCCTCCCCCCACACCCCTGACCCCCCTAAAACCCCCTAAAGGTGGCAGGACCCCCTCCCCAGCCCCCCCAATATCGACACACACCCTCCTACACGCACACAGACACTACAACTACACATACCTGCACACATACTAACAAACATTCCAACAGACACACACACAGTCATACACGCACACATACATACAGGCATACATGCACACATACTCACAGACATACAAACAGACAGACATGCACACATTTTCAAACACACAACACTCCCGCATGCACACACGCACTCACACACCCCCTCTATACACTCACATCCCCATGCACGCACACACCACACAGCAACCCCCCCACCCCCCTCCCCTAACGGACGATCACCTTACCTGGTCCGGTGATCCTCCGGGAGGTAACGGGATCCATGGGGGCTGCTCCACCGCCAGCACCCCGTCACCAGAACACCGCCACACCGAATCATGGGGCGTGATTCAGTGGGTGGTGTTCTGATGATGAGGCGGTGGAGGTGGAGCAGCCTCCACTTCCCCGCTGACCTCCAGTATGGCTGCTGGCGGCTCTCCGTCCGAAAAAGGACAGAGGGCTGCCAGCGGTCATGATACGCTGTGAGGAAAACCACCTGCACTGGTGGTATTCAGCATGGCGGTACCTCAGTGGTCTTTCAAAAAGACCGCCGAGGTTAAAATGAGGGCCATAGTAAATTCTGGAAAGTGCTGGGTCCTGTCCATTCAACACAAACATCCATTTACTCTGAAACAAAAACACATGCTTACATTCACTCATTACCACAAATAAAGTGTCAATGTGTGATTTAGGCCTCTATATACAAAGTTTCCCTACATGTTGTGAATCTAAAGCTAATTTCCCTTGCGTTTTACTTGCATAATCATTCCTATAAATCCTTTTCTCTAAGTCTTTTTCTAACTTCTCCTTTCATCCCTTTCCCCTGTCATCTGTGTGATCTAAGAAGCTTTTCTCTAAAGGTGTAAGCAAACATGTCAGGTTATTTCTATGTGCATAAGCTGTGGGAAATGTCAATGTAGGTTTAAAGATCCCTCTAACTATTACTATGTCATTCTCCTTAGCTACTCTACTCCAATACCTAATTATAGGAACAAACAAAAACACAACATCAGAATTCGAGTAAAAGTACTGTATGTACTCCTGGTTATAAAATCTTGTTAGTAGCAGGCTACAACTTATTCCGTAAGTTGGTGGCAAGCTATGGTAGGCAACTCCTTCCTCAACTGATGAAGGAATCTACGTACACACAAAACAATTCTTCGCGTCCATTATCTCAACATACTCACTCAACAAGCATTTGAAAACATTAGAAGAAAGTTCTCCTTGCGCATTATTATCCTCATGCAAATATTTTTCATCTAACCTAAACTTCTCTATTGCCGTTAGTGCAGTAGTCATCTCAAAAGCAGAAGTATGGTTGTCTTTACTCTTATCAAGAACAGACATACCCACAATCAACACTACAAACAATATCCCACACATAATTGCCAAACCAATACTCATATATTTACAATGCCTAGAATTCCTACCCTGTTGACTAATGTTACTCATGATCTGTAAAGAAACAGAAAGCAGAAGAAAATTTAGAAAAACTTACAGGAAAAATAAAAAATAAGCAACTCTTCTTTCAGCGGTTGTTTACAGCTTTCAGTCTCACTTCCAGGATTCCTTGTCAAAATCGGTTAGCAGCTTTGTCAACTCAGGTTTCAAAAGTCAAATCAGGTGATCAATGTCTCTTCTGGTTACTTTCAACAGTCTCTTTCTCAAAAACAGTTTTCTTTCAGATTGTTTCAACAGTTCAGTTCATCAGCTTCCTTCAAGTGCCGAAATGCTGACCCGGGGCGTGGTCCGGCCACGATTGGAGATGACCGCCTAGTTAGGATGCTCCACCCGATGGAGGGCCCCGGACTGCGTGGGGAGGCGCTTTGACTTCTGTGCGCCCCCCCGCAGCACTGCCGAGAACTCATGGAGGGCGGCGACGACCGGGGAGCCCTTTGGAGTGATGTAAGGGTGCCACGTTTATACTTTTTCTGGGCCCGACGACAGCTGGGGCCTATGGTTGGACATGGAGCTGCGGCTTTGCATGAGACCTCTGGACCAATAAGCCGCAGTAGAATGGTGAGAGCAGCTTGGACCGATCCGGCCCTCGAGATGTGCCGGACTGTCATCCCGCCGGAGGTTGCGCCTGGGATCGATGCACTCTCCCCAGAGGCATCGTAGCGCCCCACCCGCCCTTCCCCTCATGCTCCTCCCCTTCAGCGGGGCCGGCTCGGGGATCGGGCGCACCCCCGCCCGCGACGAGGTGGAGACGGATGACTGCGGGCAACCGAGAGCAGTTGAAGGCCCAGAGCACCGTCCGGGTGCACTGGATTGCGACCCAGCAACGTGGTCTAACAAAGGAGCACTACAAAGGAGCTCCACTGCAGCCGCTGACTCTCGCCTCGGAGGGGGCAGCCAGAGGCCTCATGCACCACATCCTGTGACGACCTGAGATACACCCTGCTATAATACCTCTACCCTTCCCCCTCCCTTTATTTTGTCACGGAGGTCTGTATCGTGCACCGCCTCGGAGGAATAATGAAAGGGGGACTCTCCAGGACATCAACAGGTGCGGGGAGCACTGCACCAGCAGCCTCGCCTTTTTGACATACAAGGTCAGTCATTGGAGCTTTGATTTTTGCCCTCGACCTTAGGCTGGCCACCGCTATATGGGAGTGAGGTTAGGGGTGCAGTAGGGATCTCTATTACGCATCTCTATTACGTGGAAAGGAGGAAGCCAGAGCTGACCCCCCACCCCATTTTTCCATCTTTTGCCTGGGCACGACTGTCAACACGCAGAGGAGTGTAGGCTGTGACCTACCATGGGGTGCCGTGACCACAGCAAGGATCCCTCACCATCGCGGAGTGGGTCAATCCATTGGCCACATAGAGTAACACAGAGAAGATTTCACCTCGCCTGGAGCCTCTCTGTGCCCACAACCCGGTGATGCCAGGGGGCAGATTGTCAATTAACCATTCAGGCAAGCCGGCAAGACAACTGCTCTTCTCAGAAGCTCAACGACACTCCCAGACCTTACCCCTGCATCTCAAGGGCACCCAGCCAGCCAGTCCTGTGATATGGTGAATACCTCGCAGGGCGCAACTATGGACCGCATCCTACACGAGATACCGGCAGTGGGCAGTAGACTTGAGGGGATGGATAGCATGATGGCCTCCTTAACAGAGGATACAAAGTTGATGTGCCTGGATATTGCAGGTTTCCAATCTTGGGTGACTGCCCTGGAGCAACAGATGACGACAGTGGAGACTCAGGCCGCACTCCTTCCAGACAGAGACCAAGAGCTCCTGTATCTCCGCAGCAAGGTCATAAATCTAGAAGACAGAAGCTGCAGAGACAATGGCCCTCATTACAACATTGGCAGTAAATGCTGCTTACCGCCGTGCCGACAGCCGCCAACATACTGTGTCCGCGGCGGAAATCCGCTACGGGTATTATGACCCACACTGAGAAATCCTCCACAATACAGACACCCACACAAGTCCGCCACACCAAAGGTCAGTGATAAATTGGTGGAACCAAAACCCACACCGTCACGCCAACAGGAATACGCCCACACTATCACGACCCACGAATCAACGCGGCAGTCATTCAACCGCTGTAAACCATTGGCGGTACACACCGCAGCACTCAAAATGCATACACATTTACAAAACACAACCACATTGGACAATTCTAAATACACACACCTGACACACATACACGCACCACACCCACACACTCACAACACTATAAAACACACACCCACATTACCCACAACACCTTACACAGAAAGATTTTGAAGAAGCAGAGAGAGAGAAAAGCAAAGACCACACCAGCATCCAGAGGCACACAACACCATCACTCATACACCATCCATGCACAAAACACCACACACCCCAAAACATCACCCCACACATCACTCACACCACATCATGGCAGCTCAAAGACACCCCAGGTTTTCTGAGGAGGAACTCAGGGTCATGGTGGAGGAAATCATCTTGGTTGAGCCACAGCCATTCGGATCACAGGTGCAGCAGACGTCCATTGCTAGGATGGTGGAGCTATGGCGGGGAATTGTCGACAGGGTCAACGCAGTGCGACGGCATCCAAGAACCCGGGATGACATCAGGAAGAGGTGGAACGACCTACCGGGAAAGGTACCTTCGTGGTATCCAGACACCAGGTAGCCGTACAGAGAAATGGCGGTGGACCCCCACCTCCTCCCCCACAACTAACAACATGGGAGGAGCAAGGCTTGGCAATTATGCATCCTGAGGGCCTCGCAGGAGTAGCAGGAGGACTGGATTCTGGTAAGTCAAATCTTTACTAATATATCCCCCACCCTACCTGCATGCCATCACAAACTCCTACCCCTACCCTCACACCCATCACTCCACCACCTCACATATGCCCCACCATCACAACCCACCCATCCCAATACCAAGCCCTGCATGCAACACCAATGCATGGACACCTATCACAGACCTGCATGGACACCCATCACCAAAGCATGTCCAAGAGAGAGACTCACCCAAGGCACACAATCACCACTCACACAAGGGCCAAGGCGATAGTGCAAGCACAGTAATAGAGGAAAACATACGCATTGCACAAGATGGCACACACAGATACAATAACAATACATTTACACTCCAAAAGGACCCCTACCCAACGTCACCGGACAGGAGGTGCCAGCCATATCCATTCCCCCCACAGAAGAGGCCCACAGTGATAATAGCAGCTCTGCACACCTGGATCAAGGTGACCAGCCCGGCCCATCAGGGACCTCTGGACAGTCGGTTCCCCTGCGACAGTCCCAAGCCACCACAGAACCTTCTCTCTCAGGAAACACCACCACAGCACCCACCCAGTGGGCCCATGCCACTGTCCCCAGGACACGTCAATCAGCAGTGTGTCCACCACTACAGGGACCCCAGGCAAACCCACTAACCCAAGCACATCAGGGACCTGGGGTAAGTGGCAGTGGGCATGCCACGATTATCTGGCATACCTTTTTCAGTGAGTAGTATAGGGAGCCACCTGTTAGATGGAGGCACCGGAATCTGGCCTTCAGGAGGCCGAACGTCCTCTCAATAATACGTCTAGTTCACCCATGTGCCTCATTGTAGAGTTCCTCTGCCCTTGTCCTGGCATTCCTCATGGGGTCAGTAGCCATGAGAGGCTGGGGTAATCAGAGTCACCTGCAAATGTCGAGGGATATTTGTTAGACACACACTAACCCTTAGGGACTACCCCATACCCAGACACCTATTCATACTGTGTGGGGACCTTGGGCTCACCTATTAGCCACACCTGGCGCCTCTGGAGTTGGCCCATCACATAAGGGATACTGCTATTCCTCAAAATGTAAGCGTCATGCACAGAGCCAGGATACTTAGCATTCACATGAGAGATGTACTGGTCCGCCAAACACACCATCTGTACATTCATAGAATGGTAGCTTTTTCGATTTCTGTACACTTGTTCATTTTTGCGGGGTTGGACAAATACCACATGTGTACCATCAATGGCACCAATGATGTTGGGGATATGTCCCAGGGCATAAACGTCAGCCTTCACTGTGGGCAAATCCTCCACCTGGGAGAAAACGGTGTAGCTGCACATGTGTTTCAGCAGGGCTGACAACACTCTGGTCAACACATTAGAAAACATTGGCTGAGACATCCCTGATGCCATGGCCACTATACTTTGAAAGGAGCCACTTGCCAGGAAATGGAGCACTGACAGGACCTGCACTAGAGGGGGTATTCTTGTGGGATGGTGGATAGCTGATATCAGGTCTGGCTACAATTGTGCACACAGTTTTTGGATTATTCAACGATCAAGTCTGTAGGTGATAATGATGTGTTTGTCTTCCATTGTCGACTGGTCCACCAGGGGATGACGCCATCTCATCATCTGCCCCAGCGGATGTGCCCTATGGAGGAGAATGGTGAGCAGAGGGTCATGTACCACATAGTTTGCACGTGTGTTTTCAGTAATATGAGTAAATCCTTGTGTGCTGTTGTTTGTCCGTATATCTATCAAATAGTGCTGTGATGCAGTTAGGTGCCATGCCATGTGCCCCACTGAAATGGCAGCTGCCTGACCTGTAAGGAGGGACAAAGGGAAATGAGGTAACTGTGCTGGCGTTGTGCAGCATCGCAGGAGGTAGTCGAAGACTGCCACGCAATTTAGCATTGGTTATCATTGGGCCCTATGTGCTCCAGGAGCCAAAGACCATGTACGCTGGCGGTGACGGTACGCACCACCCCTGACATGACCACCATTTTCTATCTCTTCACTTATTTGATACCTGACCTTCAACAGGAGAGGACCTGCAAGTGCTGCTGTGACCTCAGTCTGGAAGCGAAAATGGCTCATGTGTCTGGGGAAAGGGCCCCTGCCTTCACTGTGGAGGAGTTGGACAAACTGGTGGATGGGGTCCTCCCCCAGTACACGCTACTTTACGGTCCTCCAGACAAACAGGTGAGTACACTGTGAGCATGATGCGTGGGCAATGCCTGTTTTGAGTGGTGTGGATAGAAGATACATGTGGGGGGGGGGGCTGAGACCTGCATGTGAGTATGGTGAGTGTATGTGCGTCAGGGCATGGGTGGGAACTGGTGGGCAATGAGTATGACGGCCCAGACGGGAGAGTAATTTCCTTTCATCCTGTACCTTTCCTCTGGATCAGCACCCACCAGAAGAAGGGAATTTGGCATGTCATCGCCAAGGAAGTGCAGACCCTGGGGGTCTATCATAGACAGGGCACCCACTGCCGCAAGAGATGGGAGGACCTGCGCCGCTGGAGCAAGAAGACAGCGGAGGCCCAGCTGGGGCTGGCCTCCCAACGTAGAAGGGGTGCCCGTAGCACCATGACTCCCCTGACCCCCCTGATGTTTCGGATCCTGGTGGTGGCATATCCGGAGTTGGATGGGCACTTGAGGGCATCACAGCAGCCACAAGGGGGTGAGTACAGTGTCATTCAGCTGACTCTGTGCGCTTTACGAAGTGTCTGGGTGGGGGATGTGGGCTGTGGGTTCCCCTAGGCCAGGGCGAACTTGGTAGGGTAGGTCCCTTGTTAGGCAGGCTCTGAGGCACTCCAACCCCAATAGTGTTAGTGGGCATCTACAACTCAGGCTCCTGTGGGTTCCAGGTGTGCAGCAAATGGTGTTAGGCATAGTACCCCATGGGCAGGTGATTTTCCTACTAACTGCTGGTGCATGGCCTAGTGCATAGGGCTGCTCTCTGTGTGTTGTGTCCGCCAATGGTAGTGGTGTTGCTGGCATTGTCCATGTGTCTCCTCTGTCTTCTCTCCCTTCGTGTTTTGTCACCCCGTCCTTGTGTGCATTAGCACCATCTGTCGGAGGAGCAGAGGCACCGGCGACGGAGGGATCTGCATCCCACATGGCCCTGGAGGGTGAATCTACAGAGTCAGAAGGCACCAGTGGGACGGAGGGTGAGGGGAGCTCCACGACGGGGACAGGAGGGGACACCAGCGACTCCTCCTCTGATGGGAGCTCCCTTGTGGTGGCGGGCACCTCTGTGCCCACCGCAACAACAGGTACAGCTGCCTCCCCCCACTACCGGCACCGCCCTCCCAGAAACCAGGAAGGTGGGCATCTCCTTCGCCCCAGGCACCACCGGCCCTGCCCCAGTCAGCCCTTCTGCCCTCAGTGAGGAGGCTTTTGACCTCCTGAGGTCCCTCACTGTTGGGCAGTTAACCATTTTGAATGCCATCCAGGGTGTTGAGAGGCATTTGCAGCAAACAAATGCATACCTGGAGGGCATTCATTCTGGTGTGGTGGCCAAACAGAGAGCATTTCAGGCTCTGGCCTCAGCACTGATGGCAGCCATTGTCCCTGTGTCCAGCCTCCCCCCTCCAACTTCCATTACCCAGACCCAATCCCCTCTACCTCAGCCTATCCCAACCACACCATCAGACCAGCATGCACACACATCAACACACAAAAGTGGCTCAGGAAAACATAAGGACCACACATCACACAGGCACTCACACAAGGACCATACCCGTGCAGACACACCAACATCCACTGCCTCCACTGTGTCCCCCTCCTCCACGTACTCAACCTCCCTCCCAGTCTTGTTTCCACTCACACCTGCATGCATTACATCCTCAGCCACTACCTCCATCACCAACACGCCCATCACACACACCACTCATGTGCAATCACCACCCCCACTACCATTCACACGTCCCCTGTGTCCTCTCCCAGTGTGTGTGTCTGTAAGCCCTCCTCCCAAAGTACACAAACGCAGGCACACACCCACTCAACAGCCATCCACCTCACAACAACCTCCAACCCATGCACCTTCACCCAAACTCAGCAGACGTACACCTCCTACAACCACTACCTCTTCTGCACTCCCAAACCCCCTCCCCCTCCATCTTCCCGTCCCAGTGTGTCTCAAAAACCTTTCCTAGCTAACTTTGACCTCTTCCCTACACCTCCCCGTCCTTCTCCTAGGGCCAGGATGTCTAGATCCCAGCCCAGCACCTCAGCCACCACATCTGCATCCGCTGTGGTCCGTGCTACTCCAGTACGGTCAAAGGGTGCATCAGAGCTGTCAGTGTGCCACCGGCAGAAAAGAAGGACCACCCTATTCCACCACCTGCAAAAGTAAAAAAGGGGCCGGCTTCCAGCAGGGGACAGTCACACCACCCACCCAGCAAGGCCTCGCACAAACACCAAGTGGACAGTGCCAAGGTCCCTGCAGCGACTGTCAAGATGGAGAAGGGCCACAAGCCAAAGGGCACATCACCTCTGGGCACGATGTCACCTCGTGAGGGGCTGGTGACCACCAAATCATCAGGGATGGCTGCCACATGCACCACAGTCACCACCGCGGCTCCGATCGCCACCTGCACCGCTATCTGCACCGCCGGTGCCACATCAGCAGCATCCTCCCCAAGTATCAGCCATCCGAGGCTGCTGGTGACAGTATGGTGTCTCCATCCACAGCAACAGTCACTTGTACCACGGCCAGCACTGGCACCATCTCTGCCGCAGCCACCGATGCCTGCACCGCCATCAGCACCTCCACGTGCACAGCCGATGCCACTCTGTCGGACGTCAGCAGCATCCCCAGTGTGCAGCCGTCAGAGTCTGCAGGTGACGTCCTGGACCCTGGACATGCCACTTGAGACACCATCTCCAGCACTGACACGAACCAGCAATTGGCAGCCTAAGTCGCCGCAGGATGGAGTGTGGGCCTGCCTCCATGGAGTATCATGCTACCTGTTCCAGGAACATCGCGTGGCTGAGACACCCAAGTGAGATGAAGTCAACTGCCACACCCCAGGTGCAGCATCACTGGGCACAAAGCCCCCTCCAGAACCAGTGGAGAAAAGCATCCACTCACCCAGTCCTTGGCAGGATGAAGCACTCTGGGCACAAAGCCCCCTCCAGAACCAGTGGAGAAAGGCATCCACTAACACAGACCTTAGCAGGATGTAGCACTCTGGGCACAAAGCCCCCTCCAGAACCAGTGGAGAAAAGCATCCACTAACACAGTCCTTGGCAGGATGAAGCACTCTGGGCACAAAGTCCCCTCCAGAACCAGTGGAGAAAAGCATCCACTCATCCAGTCCTTGGCAGGATGAAGCACTCTGGGCACAACGCCCCCTCCAGAACCAGTGGAGAAAAGCATCCACTAACACAGTTCTTGGCAGGATGAAGCACTCTGGGCACAAAGCCCCCTCCAAAATCAGTGGAGAAAGGCATCCACTCATCCAGTTCTTGGCAGGATGAAGCACTCTGGGCACAAAGCCCCCTCCAGAACCAGTGGAGAAAAGCATCCACTAACACAGTCCTTGGCAGGATGAAGCACACTGGGAACAAAGCCCCCTCCAAAACCAGTGATGAAGGCATCCACTAGAGAGACTGTCGCTTTGCACTCCCCAGGACCAAGCAGTGGGCCATGCACCCACTTAAGAGACTTGAGAGACTGTGGCTTTGCACTCCCCAGGACCAAGCAGTGGGCAGCCCACCCACTTGAGAGACTTGAGAGACTGTGGCTTTGCACTCCCCAGAACCAAGCAGTGGGCAACCCACCCACTTGAGAGACTTGAGAGACTGTGGCTTTGCACTCCCCAGGACCAAGCAGTGGGCAGCCCAACCAGTTGAGAGACTTGAGAGAATGTGGCTTTGCACTCCCCAGGATGAAGCAATGGACAAGGAGCCCCTCGAGGAGCAGTGGCGTCGGACCATCATCCAGCTGAGGTGCCCCCCTATCCCTTCCCCCTGAGGTGCCTGTTATTTTTTCCGACCTGTTGCCCCTGCAGTGTTCTCTCCGTTTTAAAGCAGGTGTCATGTGTGGACTTAGCCCATGCTTTTTGGGACCACTGGTACATGGACATTTCATGGGACAGTGTACGGACTTGTGTACTTGCTGTAAATATTTGTATATACAGATTTTTTAAATATCTCTTGCTATGTCTGAATGTTCCAATATTACACTATTTAAACTCATTTAGTTTTGTCCTTGCGTTCTTCCAGGGGGTGATGGGGTGTATCTGTGATGTTTTTGGATATGTGTGTGTTGTTGTGCGTGGTGGGTTGGGGTGTTGCGTTTTGCGTCTGTGTGTCACTCTCTTTTCCCTCCTCCTCTCCCCTGTGTGCTAGGTGCAGTACTCACCGCCTTCTTTCCACTTCATCGTGTATTAATAGATACAGCAACATGGGCTGGACCTGTAACTCGGGCTCCATGGCGTCCTGGTTCTTCGTTGATTGTCGAGAGGTGAGTGGTATCCCTTCTGTGTACTGTTTCCGCTGTGCTTTTGATGGCGTTGGTACCGCCCCGGAAAAGCTGGTGGATTGGTGCCTTGTAATAGTGTTGGCGGTACATTGTTTGTTGCTACCATGGCGGTCGAAGTGTTAAAGTGGCTATCTGTGTTGGCGGTTTCTGCCATGGTTGTGATTCAATATTTTTAACCGCCAGCCTGTTAGCCGTATTACCGCCACTTTAACACCGACCGTCAGGGTTGTAAGGAGGGCCAATGTCCGCTTTCTTGGGTTCCCGGAAACCATAGTGGGAGCGGACGTTCAGTCCTTTCTAAAGACGACCTTGCCTCAACTTACCGGCCTGACTTTTGACCCCCCCCCACCAGAGTTTCAAAGAGCGCACAGACTTGGGGGGTCATTCTGACCCCGGCGGGCGGCGGTGGCCGCCCGCCTGGCGGGAACCGCCATTTGACCGCTCTGCGGTCAAAAGACCGCTGGCGGCATTCCGACCTTCCCGCTGGGCCAGCGGGCGCTAACAATGTTAGCGCCCGCCAGCCCAGCGGGAAGGGGGCCTGCAACATTGAAGCCGGCTCCGAATGGAGCAGGCGGTGTTGCAGGTGTGCGACGGGTGCAGTTGCACCCGTCGCGCTTTTCACTGTCTGCTAGGCAGACAGTGAAAAGCATACTGGGGCCCTGTTAGGGGGCCCCTGCACTGCCCATGGGGCCCCAGGACACCCGTTCCCGCCTGCCTCTTCCTGGCGGTGTAAACCGGCAGAAACAGGCTGGCGGGAAGGGGGTCAGAACCCCCTGGGCAGCGCTGCTTGCTTTACCGCCGCGGTCAGAATGGGCAGGGAAGCACCGCCAGCCTGTTGGCGGTGCTTCCGTCATTCGCGGCCCTGGCGGTCTTTGACCGCCAGGGTCGGAATGACCCCCTTGGCTCTAAACGCCGAGACGGAGACAACCACCCACAACCAATCATAGCCTGTTTCTTGTGACACACGCAGGCTCAGCAGCTTTTGCAGAAAGAACACATGCAGGGTCCATTCCGTATGAATGACCAACTGATACGGATGACTTCTCCAAAGAAACCAGCGAACGCAGAAAAGCTTTCTTGGCCCTGCGACCCAGTTTACGCCAGCTGGAAGTTAAGTTTGGTTTATTTGAACCGGCAAGGATGTGGATCACAAAGAAGAATGTATCTAAGGACTTCTATGATCCTATAGACCTGCGTCTTTACCTCGACAGCTTATCAGTCCGTCCCATGGATATGGCCATTCTACCCCAACCTCGGAATTTGGCTGCGGCAATCTCTAATCCACTGCCACCGGAGTCTGCTCCCGAGTGACCAGAATGTTACTCCCTAGAGGACTGGAGCAGAGACCTTGAAAGACTCTCAAAGAACCATGATGACAGGGGTCAGGTGTTACACGTGGTGGCAAAGCACACTCAAGTGGCAGACAGGGACAAATTTGGCTCTCCCCTTAAACCCTCTGCAGCTCCTACTTGAGAACGAAAGAGCTGGATGTGTAATGTTCACGCTGCTGCTGGTGACACCGGTATTCTGCACGTGTCGTAACAAACTTCCCATCACAGCACCTGGTAGATGAGTACTGTTCTTTCCTGTGTTCTGTTTCTCCTGTTTCAGGGTTAGGGCTTGCTTCCACTGGGCTACAGACCATGAACAGCGGATACTCCTGTGTTCTGCTTTTTGACCTGCCTCAAGGACTCTGCATTCCGCACCCAGGTTGACTTTATAACCCCCCCACAGTCCCTTTACACTGCGGGACTAGGCATTGTTGCACAATATTAATGGTTGTTCGATGTTCCCTTTTCAAGTGTTACTGCTATATATTAGGAAAGATCTTTCCCTCCCCAACCCCACACGCAGAACCACTACACGGCAGATTCAATTATGCTTCTTCCCTCCAGCCCCCCCGCTTCCCGTACCTAACACGGGCACAGTGCACTTTACTTAGGTCATACTGTAGTGGCAGGGCATTGAGACCTCTATCCGACCCTCAGATCTGGTTCGGCCCATGGGAGGGAAGTCCCTCCCCCCCAACTGCTGGGATAGTTCAGCTCATTCGGCTTCCCCCATCCCCCTTACCTACCTTCTCCTCCCTTGTCAGTGCTGCACTCTTCTCCCCACCATCATACACTTTACAGCTCCTCTGCCACTGCGCTCATGCGCCCCCCCCGCTGCCCTCATAGCATTGGCCAGCTATCACTTGTTCCATTTGAGATATTCACACGTTAGCCCCCAATGTGAGTCTTGCTGAGGGGCACCACTGTTGCGGATGTATAGCTGATTGAACGGGACGACGGCTCCCCTGGAACATTACAGGTGCCCACACTCCCCGGTTGGGGGGCCCACTGGTCAGGGCAGGGGCACCAAAGCCTAGGCTTAGACCCACAGACTCTTGTGCTCTGCTATAGTTCCCTCTCTTCCCCCTCTCTCTCCCTTACCTCTCCTTTGTTATTACTCACACGTTTTGATGTCTATAGGACACCCCCCTCCTAGCTCCCTTCCCCTACCCCCTCCCACTCTTCTTCCCCACCAACGTTTCTATTCCACCCTTCATCCTTGGTCTTTCTCTCTTTGGTTTACTTTCTGGCTATCCTACCTCTGTTTCTTCTCTGCATCACCCCCTCCCCAACCCCGGGCTCCCCCCTTCCACTGCCCCATTTCTTATCCTGCTCCGGCCCTTCTTCCAGATTCAAGTTTGTGGCATCCATACCTTCCGCCCTCCCGCAATTGTGCAACCTCCTACCTCGTCCCCCTACTTAACATTCCTTTTATTTTTGTCTTCTTAGCTGTTCTTGTACTGACTCCCACCCTTCTCCGCATACACCTGCCATTCCCTACTGCTGCTCGGGTACAACCGAAGCAACCACTCTATCATGGCCGGATCTCCCCAACCCCGCCTACCCCACTGTGGTTCTTGTCCTGGAACGTCAACGGACTGACCCACTTCATCAAACGCAAAAAGATACTCTAATACCTCCACTTGAAACGGGCAGATATCACTATGTTACAAGAGACCCATATCAATACAGCAGAATCCGCTAAATTGCACCGCGATTGGGAATGAACAGCGTTATTCAGTTTCAGCCCCACTTCCAGAGAACGAGATGGAGGTGTCCCACAAAAATGTGGCGTTGCCGTACTGGTGCGAAAAAATATACCTTGCTCTGTTTGTAATACATGGATAGACCTGGAGGGTCACTATGTGTTTGCCAAACTTAAGTCTGGGGACTCCTCCCTCTGTGTGGGATCCGTCTATGCCCCCACGGGCTCTAAGCACCTGTTTTTCCTGCAAATCAACCGCCTGTTATCAGAGATAGGGGCCACCGGATACGTCATAGGAGGAGATTGGAACCTGGCCAGGGACGCAGTTTTGGACAGGACTGGCCAACAATGGAGATAGAGCCCTCCAGTCTGACGTGATGCAGGATAATGGTTTAGTGGATTACTGGAGGCTAACATGCCCGACCGATAGAGAATATACTTTCCTGTCGCCGGTCCATGGCACACAGTCCTGATTGGACTATTTTCTCATTTCCCACGTCCTAGTGGCGCATGTTTCAGACGCTCGGATACTGGAGGGTGGCCTCTCGGACCACTTCCCAGTACAAATTGCTGTCCAGCTGGGCCTGATGTTTCCAGGCCGTAAGCCCTGGAGACTTGCAGTTCATCGCTATCGCTCCCCACAGGGCAAGGAATGGCTGTGAGATCATGCGTCCACATATGTTCAGAACAATCAGGGCTCTACTGATTCTAAGAGTGTCCTATGGGCAGCGTCCAAGGCAACCATACGGGGGCAGATGATGAGGGATGCTGCACTGTCAAACAAAGACAGGAGAGCAAAGCAAGCGAGCCTAGAAGATGATGTACGTCAGTTGACGCGACAATACACGGATCACCCGTCCATCCCTGTGTGCAGACGTTTGGAACGTGCCCGCATGGCGCTAAACGACCTCTATACCTCACAGGCTGAATATGCATTGCAACGCATACAGGGCAGACACTATGAGCAGGGGGAGAAGGTGGGTAGGCTGCTGGTGGCACAACTCCGTCAGAGAGTGGCAGCCCTAGCCATACCACCGCTCACTGCCCCCTCTGGAACGACACTCACACGTCAACAGGACATAGTCAAGGAATTTGCATCCTACTACCATCATCTGTACACCCCTGAGTCGACTTCCATGCCCGATCACATCGAAAACCTTCCTCGATGTCATAACGCCACCCTCTCTCTCTGCAGAGGGACGGGCCCTCCTGGAAGGAGATATTAGCCGGCTAGAGATAGCGCAGGTCATTTCTGATCTCCCCTATCACAGGTCGCCTGGTGATGATGGATTCCCTGCGGAATTTTATAAATGGGCAGGGGATGAGATGATTGATGTCCTTCATAGAGCGCTGGATGAGGCCTGTCGGACAGGCTCCTTGGGCGCGATCTCTAATACAGCCACGATCGCAGTCATACTGAAACCAGGACATGACCCTTTACTCTGCGGTAACTATCAGCCTATCTCCCTCTTAAATGGGGACATCAAGATCCTGGCGAACCGTCTGCGTAAAGTTATACCTTCCCTTATCCATCACTCCCAGGTAGAATTTGTGACAGGCTGTACCTCCAGAAATCATCTGTGTACCTCTGCCACACCCTATGGGCATCTAGGAATACACCGGAAGCCGCCCCGGCCCTGTCCCTGGATGCTGAGAAAGCGCTTGACCGCATTGAGAGGCCATACTTATTTGCGACCCTGGACAAGTTCAGCCTAGGGGATCTGTTCATTTCCAAGGTCCGCCTCCTGTATGATCATCCCACAGCGCGGGTTAATTGTTAGGGCTTTCTTTCAGATCCTTTCCCCATTCGCAGAGGGACCTGTCATGGCTGCCCCTTATCACCTCTTTTGTTCTTGCTGGCCATGGAAACGCTCGCAGCTACTATCTGTACTTCCACCATGATAAGGGGACTAACCCTGCCTGGCGGGTTCTCCAAAATTTACCTCTATGCAGACGACATACTAGTCACCGTGTCAGACCTCGAGGGTTCCCCGCCTGCACCACTGGGGATCATTGACAACTTTGCACCTATCTCTGGTTATCGGGTAAACTGGGTGAAGAGTGAGGCCCCCCGTCTCACAGGTGACGACAAAGGCTGATATCCACAGCTTCCCATTCCAATGGACGCCAAAACACCTTAAATACCTGGGAATACTGGTCAACAGAGGCCTGGACCATATGGTGAAGGACAATCTTACCCCTCTTCTCACACGAATGAGATTGGACTTTGATAAATGGACCCATTTGAGCCTTTCCATGTTGGGCACGGTGCAGGTGGTGAGAATGGTTACGGTGCCACAGTTCACCTATATTATGGGCCTTCTGCCTCTTCAGGTGCCTCTCTCTTTGTTGCTCTCTGTGGACGCGGCGATCAGAACCTTTGTGTGGGGTTCCATGCATCCATGCCTTGCTCCTGCCAAACTTGTGGCACGCCCATCTTCCGGAGGAATGGGACTCCCTTCGGTAGAACATTATGCCCTGGCTTTGCATTTATCATCATTAGCTACACTAATGTCTGATACGACGGATCTGCATCAGTGGGTAACAGTGGAGAAAGCTCTGCTCTCTCATGGTGGAGGCCTAGAAGGACTTTACTGTGCTAACCCCCTTCCCCCCATATCTCTGAATCCGATCTTGAGGGTGACATGGGTGGCGCGGAGGAGGGCTCACCTCCTACTTGGAGTTCATCCTTCCTGCATGCTCAGGCACCCTTGTGGAACAGCGATAGCCTCCGGATATGGGGAAGGTCTTCACCTGGCTGCATTGGAAGGATGCTGCCATCACACATCTGAGCCAGGTCCTGCAGGACGGGACGATTAAACCCTTCACCTGGTTGCTGGAGGGTTTCAATCTTCAACCACGACAAGAGTGCCGATATTTGCAACTTAAACACTGCCTGCAGCATAATGCAGACATTGCCCAACGGGGACTTCAGTCTTCACCTGTGGTGCTTTACCTCCGCTCATGGGCAAAGCACAAAGGTATCATGGCAGGCCTTCTAGAAAATCTTCGTCTACAATGGCAAACTCGCCTGCGAAGGTCCTTCAACGCGGAGGATTGGCTAGACCTATTGAAAGCACTAGACAGGGGCACCCGTGAAGCTCGCTTAAAATTCTGCCTCTTTAAGATCATTCACGACTGGTACTGGACTCCCGTGAGATTACACAGGGCAGGGCTTCTTCGGCACGTGACATGCTGGCGTTGTCCGGAGACACACTGTGATTTACTCCATATCCTTGTCGGCTGCCCATCGGTCCAGCCCCTATGGGAGGCTGTAGGTCTCACCGTATCTACCTCAATTCCGCTCCCAGCACAGCTGCCTCCCTTCTTGTTGTTTTACATGATATAGATACCCTCCCGGCCTTCTCCCAATCTCTCTGGAGACTGCTGCATATGGCGCTGGCCACTGAGAAAATCTGTATCCTCCGTTATTGGAGATCGGTAGATCCTCCCACCCCGGATGAGTGGATAGTGGCAATGACCCGAATAGCAGCGTATGAGAGGATCATTTATAATCTCCAAGATCAGGCTGCCCTGTTTCATAAGGTGTGGGCCCCGTTCCTCACTGACCCCCCCATCACCATTGGTCCGTTGATAAATATCCCCCCTTACTGTTGATCTGTCTATCTCGCTGCCCACGACCCGGTATCAATATCTCTTACCACCCTCTCTCCCCCCTCCCTCGTTCCCGTACACTCTCGCACACTTTCCCACTGCACTCCCTCCCCCCACCCTGCACCCCCTCTGTCTCTCCCCTCCGTACCCCACCCCTTCGCCCTCTCCTCCCCCCTTTCCCCCCAGCATCTTGCCCCTTCCCCCCACCCCATTTTCTACCCACCAGCCCCCCACCCCCCCTTATTTTGTCTTTGCCTTTGTTCCCTTGGACACTAGCTGCTAACTTCTGCCTTCCGGCTTCTAACCCCGGATTCCTTACTGTTGCCTTTCTCCTTCCCGCTCTCCCCTCCCTCTTCCCTGTACCCTCCCCCACTTATCGTCTTTTCCTATTTTCCTCCCCTCCCCCCGATGGCACAGTGTATTGTCTAGTCGCCCAATTGTCTAGCTGATGCAATATTTACCTCACACCCTTCCGAAGTCCTTGTACCAGCATGCTACTGCTGCATCGCCCCATTTGCTCACATTTGCGATGCCATGGGCACCCGCCGCCTAATTTGCGCTCCTCCCACCCCCTTCCCTTCTTTGCCCCCTCCTACCCCCTATTCCTTCCCCCTTCCCCCTGTTTCTGTTTCTCTCTCCCTCATTCTATGCCATGCTGCCCCTCCGTTCCCCCTCCCTCTCTTATTTGTTCGCTTAATATTGCTAGCCGTTAGTATGTACGGGACTACGATTGATGATACCTAATCTATGGCATCCCCATACATTGTGGTTTGTATGATTTGCGAATAAATATGGGGACCATATATATATATATATATATATATATATATATATATATATATATATATATATATAATATAATGTACTGTATTATATATTTTACAGTCTATATTCCATGTTCTCCCCGCTGTGTTCTGTACTTTTTATTGCTAATAAAATAATTACAGCACAAAATACTAACCCGGAATGTCTCTATCAAAACAAAAAGACAAAAACGTTTGCTGCCATTTACTTGCAGTTGCAGACGCCCATTCAGGACCTGGGTATCTTCAACTTACTATTCTTTTTCTTTTCAATTCTGGATCACCATTCAGTTCTCCTTCACTTAGATCTTCTCTCCTTGTGGTATTTACTTCTTCCTCGATTGTTGTCTCACCAACCACTTCTTTTCCTTTTTCTACTTGCAAATCTGGCCACTTATCTCCTTTCAGTGAACCTTTTATCAGTGTTCTCTTCAGAGTTGAACTTGAACCTTCTCCTTGTTCTGCGATGTGTTCTCTTGACGGACCTGCAATCTGTTTAGGGGCGTCAGATCACAATGACTTTGATCCACCTCAACTCCTTTACCCTCTGGGTCGGACAATTGGTCTGTTTGTCTCCCAAGATTGTCTGCTTCTGGGAATGCCCTTCTCTGACTAGCTCTCCTGCTGCTTCAACTGAGTTAGGCTGTCCGTCACCCTCTTGGAGGTCTTCTTCGTCTCTCACAGGTGTGACTGCACCGTCCTCAACAGGCTCAGATCCGGTCTCAGTTCCCCCTTGTTCTCTTTTCAGCCCTGAGACTTGTTTCGCTGTTATTGGTACTCTCAACAACTCTTCTTCTTCATGATCCACTAGACATGCCATTTTCTTTGTGTGACTCGCATGAATCCAGTTCGGAATTCCAGCACACTTCACAGATGTGGTAGTTGTCAGAACTACCTGATAAGGTCCCTTTCAACGAGGCTCCAAACACGTTTTGCTCACGTCTTTCTGGACAACAACCCAGTCTCCAACTCTCAGATTGTGCCCTGGGTCATGGATCGGTGGCAGAGTGGTGGCTTCCACCTGCTGAGAGAAAGAGCGAATCACATCAGCCAGACCTTTGCAGTGGTCCAACACCATATCATCTGTAATGTTGACAAGTACATTTGGAGGCACCGCTGGCAACCTCATGGCTTGACCCATAAGGATCTCATGCGGTGACAGTCCTGCCTTCCTGTCAGGTGTGTTTCTCATTGACATCAACACTAATGCGTCAGGCCATTTCAAATTCATGGACGCACACATGCTTCAGGGTGGTAACTACAATGCAACGTGCTCGATGTTCAATGATGCACACAGTAATTTAATTACTTTATTGTTGAAGTGACTTCTCCTATCTGATTCTAAGGAGATTGGAAACCCAAAATGCGGTATCAGTTCTCTAAGCAGTAGTTTCGCTACTGTGAGACTATCATTTCTTCATGTAGGGTAAGCTTCCATCCAGTGACTAAAGATGCAAACAATCACCAACACATATCTCAAGCCTCCACACACAGGCATCTCAATAAAATCCATCTGCATTCTGCCGAAGGGACCTCCCGCTCTTCCAATGTGGCTCAAATTAACCACTGTCCCTTTCCCTGCGTTCAGTTGTTGGCAAATGACACAGCAATGGCAAACTGCTTCAGTAACTTGTCTAAACTTTGGGTTGAACCAATCATGTTTGAACAACCAAATCATTGCATCCCTCCCAATATGTGCATGACCATGATAGTACCTAACCATTTGAGCCAACAGACTATTCGGCAAAACCAATGGCCCCTCTTCTGAAACCCACAATTAATCTTGTCTTTGCACACATTTCATTTTGCTCCATGAACGTTTTTCCTCCCTGTCAACATTGTTCTGCAACGTTTTCAATTCTTCCAAAGTGTCAATCATTTTCAATGCATAGCTTGTACAGTTTTCATCTTCTTCAGTTAACAGTTCCCACTTATCTTTGGATGATATACAGTTCAATGCACAAAACCTTGTGACTTGATCCATTTCCCAATGACACAAAGTCCTGTGACTTCAGATGTGCACTGTATTTCTCCACAGCAATCTTTTCAGACATTTTAATAGCATGTAACAATTCTTTAATTCCCTCACCATTTCTCACTAGTGAACCAGAAGAGGTCATGAAACCTCTCTGTGACCACAACTGGCAAAAATCATGGACTATTCCAAATCCATGCTGGCTATCCGTATAGATTGTAACTTTCAACTGAGCAGAAACATGGCATGCTCTAGTAAGGGCTACCAGTTCCACTATTTGGGCAGAATACACTCCACAAAGCCAAGAAGCTTCCAAAATACCAATAATTGTGCACGCAGCATATCCTGCTATCAGTGTCCCTGCATTGTCTCTCAGACAAGAGCCACTGACAAAGATAATTTGGTCATTTACTTCCAATCGGGTATCTCTAATGTCAGGTCTCGGTTTTGCGCACAGGTCAGTTACCTCAAGACAATCATGCTCAACATCTTCCACTTGCTCAATTTCAACATTTTCATTTGGAAGTAAGGTTGCCGGGTTCAGCACTGTACACCTTTTTAATGACACATTTGGTGACCCTAGAATACTCGTTTCATATCTGGTCAGCCTCTCACCAGCCAAATATTGGGTTTTCTGCCTTTGAAGTAAAATCTCAATAGAGTGAGGGACCATTACAGTCAGGGGATGTCCCATCACAATGCCTTCACACTGCGTAAAGGCTCTGACCAACTGCTGCAACTGCGTGCAAACAACATTGTAAGGCTGCTGCAACTGGGTCCAAAGAAGCTGAAAAATATGCTACTGGTCGATTTACACCTCCATGGACCTGTGTCAAGACAGACAAAGGACATACATCACTCTCATGACAAAACAATGTGAATGGTTTTGTGTAATCAGGCATACCCAATGCTGGAGCCTTGCACAGACTCTCTTTCAAATCAGTGAACGCTTTCATTCTAGCCTGGTCTAACACTATGGGATCAGATCAATGACAGTGAACCACTCAGCATCACATGGAATCTGAAACATTATCACAGCTGGATTCGGCACCACAGGACAACATTTGGCCACAATCTCATTTATTTTTCTCAAATCCTAAACAATTTGAACTTTCCCTCAGGGCTACTGCAATCCCATTATCGGTAAATTACATGGACTGCTCAATATATCCTTCAGAACCCCTTGCTTTACATTGTCTGCAATTATCTGGGCAACCTTCATAAGGACATCTTGAGGCATGTGGTACTGTGGAAGTTGAAGGAAAACTGCATTTGGCTCCACCATAACTTTAACTGGCTCAACTCCCTTTATCACACCTACTTCTTTTCCTGTCAAATCCCATACTTTCTCCTTAACCGTTCCCTGCAAATCAGGATGAAGCTCTTTCACTGTGAACATTGGGAAGAATTCAACCAGAGGGTATTCCTCATTTGTAGTTTCACCTTCTATCTCTGGGGCTTGTAATTTTCATCATCGCTTTTCGTCTGTATCTCAATTCCCTCATTTGAGCAAGTTATCAAACACTTCATTTTACACAGCAAGTCTCTTCCCCGTAGGGATACCGGACTTGAATCGCAGACTACAAATCTGTGCAATCCCTGAAAGTTGCCAATCTCAAATTGAACTGGATCTGTAATCGGGTTTGTCAAATACTGATTCGCTACTCCCACAACCTGAACTGTTGTACCTGAAAGGGGCTAATTTGTAACTTCTGCACTTCTCACTGTAGAGCGCGTAGCTCCCATGTCACCCAGGAATGAAACTCTGTTACCCATAACCTTTCCCTTCACACAGGGTCTTCTTGATCTAATTCTAAGAAAGTTGCAAGCACATACGGATCCTCATCTAAACTGTCACTCAACCAATCATCATTTATTCCATTCTCACGGTGTAACAGGAATTGGTGCACTGGGTTACTACTTTGGTTAAGCCTCTGACCTGTGACCTGTTGAGAAATCATCATCTGTTGCTGTTCCATCGGGGCTTGAGGTATTTGAATTTGCTGTCTAGGTACCATGGGAACCTGCTGTTGCATTGGCTGCATCTGTGTCATTTGTACACGCAGCATTTGCACCTGCTGCATGGGCTGAAAATTCTTTTTTTTTGTGTTGTAATTTTTGTATTATTCGTCATATTCCATAACATTGTACATAGAGCAAATAACAGGCCTGCAAGATTTGAGTACGTCGTACACCTTAAAGTCCGGCAATACCGCGCAGGAAATGTCAAGCATATTAGAAAAGAGAGACACTTTGGTTTATAATAATGTCGAAAAGATCCTGGGTACTTCATGTCTATATCTAGGGCACAAAACTACAACTGAGATAGAGTAAATAGAATAACAATAGTGCAGTAGCACAATAGTACAGTAGTACAATACAATAAAACAATAGTGCAAGAATACAATAACACAATAATGTAATAGTAATACAATACCGCAATTCTACAATATTCCTCCTCCGTCCCCCTTCAGACCCCATTATAGAGCAAGGATAGAGAAGTTCCTAAAAGAATGAACAAACCTACTATCCTTAGCTACCCCTCCCCTAAGTGTCTCAGAGCTCCATTACCCAACGACTAGGTTGAATACAGGAGGATGGGGAGCACAAGGGTGTCCCATGAGGATGGTTAATTATGGATAAGAGACAATGCTGTAGGCCCTCCAGACATGAGACACGAGCTAATGACGGAGAACGGTGGTCTGAGCGGCTTGCAAGGAGGGGTGATACCCACCCCATGGAAAGGGGGAGGAAGGGCTCAAAAGGGGACATAGAAGGGTAGGAACGGCGGAGGAATAACGCCCTGTTGATAGCAAAGCGGGGGAGAAGAGTATATGTCTCTGGGTAACGGCATGAATTAGCATGGGTGAGGTCACGGTTTTGGGGGGTATCTGAAGAAAAAGGTGTATACAAAGCAAGAAAAGCAAATAGAAAGAAACATAGCTACGGGTTGATAATAATAGTGGAAACAGAAGTGATAGGGAAAGAAGAGGGTGTCAGTGAAAGGAAAAGGGAAGGAGAGAGCGAGAGTAAAAGTGAGAGTGAGAATATAGGAAGCAGCGGCGTAGATGGAGATGATAATGAGAATGGTAATGGTGGTGACCGAGGGGGGGTGAACAGGACAAATGGGAGTGGGAGGGGCAGGGGGCGCAGTCAAGGAGAATTGGCGGGAGCAAGGTAAGTGAGGAAAATAGCGGAGGGGGTGGTGAAGTGAAGGAAGGAAGGGAAAAATAGGGGTAAGTTGTCGGTGCGTTCTTGAAAGGACCGAATGGAGAGCAGGTGGGAGTGTGTGCTTGCACTCAACTGAGGCCCGTACAAAACAGAAGGGAGTGATAGCGCACTGGTGTGTGATAATAGAATTTCTGGATAAGCGCGGCCCGCTTGGTCAATTGTGTTGTGACCTCCGCGGTGGATATTCAGCTCACTGGCCCTGAGAGAAAGGGTGACCACGTTTGTAGAAACACATCCGTTTTATCTTGTAAGTCATATATGAGTCGCTCGTGGGAGGCAGCCTGATACATTGCAGTGATCCATTCCCCATGGGAGGGGGCGGTTGCTGCGCGCCAGAGCCTGAGGGTACATACCTTAGCTGTGGCCAGTGCGGTGTGTAGTAAACGATGTTGCAGTAGGGAGAGATCATAGAGCTCTCTGGTATCATGCAGCATTAGAAAGGAAGAGTGAGGGAAAATGCTAAGGGTAGCGCTTCTCTGAGGGTACCCCCTACTAATCGCCAAAAAGGCTGAATGACCGGGCAGTCATGTAAAATATGTGGCAAATCACAGCGGGCGTGAGGGCATCTCCAGCAGGAGACATGAGACAATAACCCTGCAGTACGCAATTTCTGGGGAGTCCAGTACCATTCATGTAACGTTTTGAAAAGGCTGAATTTCAAACGGGCCTCCCGTGCTCCACGGTCTCTCGCCTCGATTAAGTCTGCCCATTCCTCCAGTTCATATTCGACCTGCAGACGTGCCTGGCATTTATTCTTGAGGGAGATGAGGAGGGGGAGAAAGAAGAGGTGTCGGTTCATCAATGCCTGCAGTCCTGAGACAGCTCCCCTCAAACAACCTCAGGTCTCCAGATATTGGAGTATCGGGGATTGGGGGAGTCGCCAAGGGGGGTTCCCCATGCGTTTCTCCAAACAATGCCTAAGCTGTATAAAGCACCACGAGTGATGTACCGAGAGATCTAATTCCTCCCTGAGTTACGAGAACAATTTCAATATGATTGGCATTAGGAGCTGGTCCACCCTCATGAGACCTTTCGAACACCACTCCTTCCAGAAAATAGCCTTTCCCCCATTCAGAAAACCTTTATTGCCCTATATTGGTGCCCTGTCATGTATTTGGGGATCCACTTTCATTATGTGGTGTGCCTGCTGCCATGAATTTCGCATGGCTCTGATCATAGGATTGGTGGTATGGTGGGGTGCTGGACCTACATTATAGAGCACCTGGAGTCCTGATGTGGAACGCAAGAGTGTCTGTTCCACTTCCACCCAAAGCGGCGGGTCCTGCACTCCCGGGAGTAAAAAGATCATCTGCGAGAGATGTAACTCTAGGGTGTAGTGTTCCACTGAGGGAAGACTCAGACCCCCAAACTCACGTCTGGCGAGCAAAGCGGCTCTAGGTAACCGTGGACACATGGACCCCCAGACGAAAGCCCGGATAGGACGATCTATCTTTCGAAGGAGAGACAAAGGTATTCGCAAAGGTAGCATGCCCAGGACAAATAGAAATCGCAGTAAGGTCACCATTCGTACACATGCACCCTGCCCCACATAGAGAGGCCCAGATGTGTCCATTTCTCAAAATCTCATTTCATACTGTCAAGCAGTGGGTCCAAATTGTCAGCCACCATTTTTCCCAAACCTCTGTTAATCAATGCCCAGATAATAAAGACATGACTGTTTCCATTTGACTGTGAATCCCTGAAGTGAAGTGCTTACTGTTACTGGGGATAATGGTAGCGCCTCACTCTTATCCCAATTGATCCGATAGCCCGAAAGATGTTCAAATTCCGATAAGATAGCTCTGATGGCTGGTAAGGAGTTAGGTAGGTCAGTGAGGCTGATTAAAATATCATATGCATATAAGTAAATGGTAGAACAGCCACCAGGGACCGATATTCTGGATATAAGATTGGAACTGCGAATTGTTGCCCCTAAGGATTCTACAGCTAGTAGGAATAATAACGGGGATAGGGGGCAGCCCTGACGAGTCCCTTTGTTGACAGAGAAGGTGTCTGATAGAAACCCGCCACAGTTTACTTGGGCTGTCGGGGAGTCATACAACAAATGCACTCTGTTGATAAAGCTAGTCCCTAGACCAAAACGTTTTAGTGTTTCGATGAGGTACCACCACTCTATTCGATCAAACGCCTTATCAGCATCCAGTGAGAGGGCAAGGGCTTCCTCTTGTGAATCACAAGCCGCCCAGATGGCGTGGAGTAGCATACGGAGGTGATTCCTCGATGAGCGGCCAAGTACGAAACCATCTTGAGTGTGATGAACCAGGGAGGGAATGACCTTCTTGAGGGGGGATGCCAAGATCCCTGCCGGGATCTTGATATCTCCATTGAGGAGGGATAAGGGATGATAGCTACCACATAGAAGAGGATTCTTACCCGGCTTGGGTAGAACTATGATGGACGCTTTGTTGGAGAGAGGGTGTAAAGAACCCATCTGATCAGCCCCCTGAAATGCCTCATATAAGGCATCTACGGTATCTGCCTCCATCCATTAATAGAATTCTGACCTAAACCCATCCTCACCGGGTGCCTTGTGATATGGGAGGTTGGCTATTGGCTGCTGTATCTCCTCATTGCTGATGTCACCCTCCAGGAGTGCTCTGCCCTCATCCGAGAGGCATGGTATATTCGCCCTCTCAAGGAAGGCATCCAAATGACCAGTGTCTTCAGTTATTTCTGGAGTGTATAGGGTTTGGTAAAAATGACAAACTCCTCTGTGATTGCCTGAGAGTGCGTAATAAATGTGCCGTCGGATCTGAGTAATGCCACCTCCCTTTGACGGAGCTGAGCAGCTAACAGGAGACCCGCCTTCTCTCCGTGCTCATAGTGGTGACCTCTCAGCCGCTGTGAGGCATATTCCACCTGTGATGTATAGAGGGAGTTTAGCTCCATTTTGGCTAGTTCCAGGCGACGACGGGTGGATGAAGTGGGGGTTTAGGTGTACTGATGAGTGGTCTGGGTGATGCAATCTTCCAGTTTTCTCTATTGATCGCGCCTTTGGGCATTGGAAATGGCCACGTCTCTCATGAGCTGTCCTCTAATCATTGCCTTCGCCGCCGCCCACAGTAGCTGGGGCGAAGAGACCGAACCTTTATTGTTCTGACGATAGGTGGTGATGTGTGATCTAAGTTGTTCCTTTCCCTTCGGGGTTCGGTATCTGGAGTTTTGGAGATGCCATGGCTTACGACCAAGGGAGGCTTTCCCAGCTCCAGGGCCAATAAAACCGGAGAATGGTCAGACAGTGCGGCTGGAAGAATTTCAGACGTTGGAATCGTCTGTTATAACCGATGATTAATCAGAAAGTAGTCTAGCCGGGATTGAGTCCCATGGACCGTAGAAACAAAGGTGTATTCTCGGTCGGATGGATGGGAAAGGCGCCAGTGGTCCAACAGACCATGGTCCGACAGGACTTCACTTAGGAGGGCTCCATCGGCATTATTGCCCGCATCGAGACCACTTGATCAATCCAAGATGGCATCCTGTACTAGGTTCCAGTCCCCACCCGGCAGGTATTGGGAGGCGCCGATCTCTGTCAGTAGTCGATTAAGGGAAAGGAAAGGAAAAAAGAATGCTTGGAACCTGTGGGAGCATAGATAGTATCAACACAAATTGAGGAAGAGCCCAGGGTGTGCTTGGCGAGGACATAACACACCAGTCTTAAGAAGCCTGGACTGCAGGGATCGACGAATGAGTATCGCCACCCCACATTTCCACCCCGAACCCTGCGCTTCATTATGCACGGATGGTGCTCTGCTGAAAGGCACCTTGCCCACCAAGTCTCTACAGAGTTTTTTTAGATTCTGATGGGGAGAGATGCGTTTCCTGCAATAAGGCAATGCCAGTTATTTTTGATCGGCGATAAGATAGGACCTTCTGTCACTTGATGTAGTACGTCATACTGTGTACGTTCCAAGAGAGAACCGTGAGCATCGTAGAGACCGATTCGGAGGGGAGTGGGACATTTTGTGTACTTTGATACAATGAATGAAAGAATAGGCTAGAGGTAGCGAAGCTAAGAGCACTTGTGTTCTGGAAGGGAACAAACGGGTAGGGGGGAAATTGCAGGGGAAACCTTCGACCACGGAATGCGAACGAATCGGACAGACAGAAGAGCAAAGAAGAAGGAAGGGAAAGATACAAAAGAGAAAGAGATAATAGTCACGGAGGAAGAGGGAAGAAGTGTGCAGACGGCTATGCTCAAAAGGGAAAAGAGGGAGTGTGAGAAACGAAAGGAGAGTGAAATGGAATAAATATAGGGGAAGGGATAGGAAACGAAAACTACAGTGAGCGACGAAGTATCTCACCACCGAAAGCCCTGTTAAGCTGTGGGCCGGGACCTGTAAGACCCGCACGCCGGGCGTGCACCGGAGGAGGCAGCAGAGGAACGAAGGGATAGGTATGCGGCCTAATAGGACCACCAAGAAGGACCCATTGACAGGTAACGATGGGTGGTGCATAAGTGACTGGAGAGCAGAAAGCATGGAAAGGTGGGATACGACGTGGGGCATTACTGGAAGAGAATGGAGGAGAGGACTACAACCCGGCCAACAACCCAAACAAGTGATTGTGAGTTACGGCCTACCAGAGCAAAGAGAGAGGGTAAGTACCATGCTATATCATATCAGGGCTGACATCGCCAATGAGATATATCTCATTAAAGGGCATGGCAGCCACTGTCGGGAGTATTAAGGGGTGGGCAGGTCAAGGGCCCCACAACTACTGGTAGAGGAGTACCCATACAGCTCGGCTTAGGGAGTGCCCAAGAAGAAATAGGTGATCAAAGGACATGCAGAGTGAGGGCTAAGACCCCATGGCTTGTGCCATCTGAGCATCCCTCCAGTATGGCGAGCGCGGGTGGGTGAAATAGGAGGGGGGAGACAAGCCTCCCAAGTGTCTGGGGCATGTAGTATGCCAGAGTTCCCCTGAGACCATGTCTGTGTTGGTTCCCTGTGGTTGCGAACCCACAGGATAGATGGAAAAAGAAGCACAGGAGGGTAGGGTGCAAAAGAAGGAGCTGGCGGCGTCTGGAGGTGAGATCACATCCCACATCCAGAGGCGGATCGCAGGATATGAGTAGTGTACCTGGTACCATACAAAATGTGCTAATGATAAGTAAACAAATCTGGATCAACTGTAACATTAAACATATGTGATAGTACTTGAACAGATAGTTTGTATCTACTGCTGCTCAGTGTTTCCGACCATAATTTGACCCCCAAGGCGACAAAGTATTCACAGTGAAGCTGGCCACGCAACAGGCCCAAAAGTAGAGGTGAATAACATCAGCATCAGCACAAACGTGAGGACATAACACTGGCCCGGACCCCCTTTACCTCCCCCAACCAAGGGGAAAGACAATGATAGAGATAGTCTAATATGACACTTAGCTGTCCAATGAGGAAGCGCCTATTGCTGGGTGTAGAGCGAGAAGTCCTCTGAGCACTATGGAGTCCAACATTACAGGTGTTCTTCGAGAGCTGGCTTCAAGGGTGAATGGGACTTGTCTCTGCCCTGCTCCTGAGTGTGGTCAATCACCGCTTGGAGGACATGGTCCCGGCCCTTCTGTGATTTGAGCGAGCGGTCAGAAGCCCTGCCCCTCTTCTGCAAGGCTGAACGATGAGGCTGAGACAGCGAAGGAGAAGTAGAGGGGGGATCTCCAGAAGTGAAGGTGTCTGGTTCTGAATGTGGTGTGGCGAAATCCATAGGATTTTGAGCAAGGCCGTCCAGGAAGGAGCTGAGTTCCGCAGGTTCAGTGAAGTCCCTGGATTTGCCTTTGTATGTAATCCCCATGACAGCAGGTTCAAAAAGATTAATTTAATGTCCAGGTTCCTGAGTTGTGGACGGAGGGCCAAGAATGTCTTCCGCTTTTAGTTTGTTATTCTGGAAAAATCCGTTGCCACCTTGATCTCATGCCCCTCCAGAGAGTACGGACCTTGAGATTTAGCTGCCGAGATGGTCTGGTAAGCCTGTTCATGATGCAAAAAACATGCGGTGATGGGACGGAGCTTGCCGGAGGTCGCTTTATGTAGAGGGCCAATCCTGTGGACTCTTTGGAACTCCAATGGTGGTGAGAAATCCAGGCCAGAGAGCTCGGGTAGAAGATTTTTGAGAAAGGTTTTGATGTCGGAGCCCTCTTTGTATTAAGGAATGACAAAAAGGGAAACGTTATCTCTGCAACTCCTGTCCTCCAAGTCAATGACCTTTGCTCGCAGAGTCCGTAACTCTGCCTCTTGATTGGGCAGTGATGTGACATGGTCCTCCACAGTCGTGAGGCGTCGATCCAAGTCATTTACTGTCTCCCGGAAGCCGGCGATGTCAGCCTGTATGGAGGTAGAGGCCATGGTCAGGTCCGATATCTTTGAATCCATTGCCTCCAGACGGCGCCCCACTGCGGTGCTCTCCTGCAGTATGCAGTTTGCTACCTCCATTGTGTGGGGGTTAGCTGGTGAAGTCGTGGGGCAAGAAGGGGCCGTCTGCGCTGCCATGGTTTTCGGTTGCGCAATGGTCTTGGAAAATAGTAGTTGATGGGAGTGTTTGGCATTGCCCCAGGGAGGGTAGAAGTTCCTGGAGAGGAATTACCTAATGGAGACGTGGATATAAGACCCTGTTCCTGCTGTAGGAGCGATGATGTCTGCGTCGTACCTGCCGAGGTGTCTGATACTATAGCCTTTGTGAGGGATAAACCAAGTGAATTGGGCCTGAGAAAAATGTCACTCGTGGTGGAGGGGTCACGCAGCTGCTAGAATGTTCCAAAACAAGAGGTTGAGCTCTCCTCTCTACCATCAAGCAAGATCTTCTGGGGTCAGCCCGTGCTAGTTCTGGGCCCGATCTGAATTGCCACGCTTGTACAAGGGTGGGAGGGCGAAAGGATGGCGCTGTCAATGATGAGCCACGGGGCGTATGACTGCTTGGTACCCCAGTCGCTGCTCCACTGTAGTCAGGCGGGTGGGCCCTAACCTTCACAATACCCCACTGGAGGTACCAGTCGCTTCTTGAGGGCGGGTACCCTCCTGCCAGGTCTTTTAGATCTGTTGCCTGCCCCTGCCTGGGGAGCCCTGAGCAGAAAAGTGCTGCTTTCTCCTGCTTACCTTCCGTACAGTCACTCCTCCCAAAAACCAGGATGAAACTCTGCAACTGGGTTGCCCGTGCCTTTAGAACTCAGGTGGGCCCCAGGACACCATACTCTGTCAGGCACAGTCATATGTGGTTGTCCGCCTCACCTTGAGGAGCCCGCGGGGTCCTCAATCATTCCTTAATGCTCCACTGCACGCTGCACGCTGAGTCATCAGGCCCC
Organism: Pleurodeles waltl; assembly: GCF_031143425.1. Classification (NCBI taxonomy): domain Eukaryota; kingdom Metazoa; phylum Chordata; class Amphibia; order Caudata; family Salamandridae; genus Pleurodeles; species Pleurodeles waltl. The sequence continues at coordinate 447,797,655 of NC_090445.1, read as the reverse complement.
CTGACGCACGAAGGGGAAGGGCATTCACCCCTCGCCTCCCCCTCCCAAAATGTCCAGGTCCTGTCTGTGGGAGTGAGTCCCGAGCTGACTCACGCGACAAGGGAGAGACGATCCAGGCCGCTCAATGCACCTCTGGAGCCCTCCGCCCCTTGCAGAAATCGAGGCCGCGGCTCAGCACACCGCGTTAGGCAGCATCTGGCTGTGTCTTCTCGGCGGCCACTACAGCCGCTGCGCGTTGCATGGCTCCAATTTTCCTGAGCCTGTCGTTCCTACAGGGGACCCCAGTATACCCAGAGGGGCTCTTGTTGGAGAGTAGCACCCTCTCTGTAGGCCCCGATCCAGCCCGGCGCACAGAGCTCCTCACTCAGGCGGCCATTCATATCGGTGGCCAGACCACGCCCCATGGGCTGTAAATTCTGCACTTGATTCACATTATTCTGAAAATTCGGATTAGGACTTCTCACTCCTGGTCCTCTCACATTCTGGAATGAATTGATACCATTACTCTGCTGAACGATACCTTCCTGCACCATCATTAGACACTCCCGTTTTCAATGTCCAACGGCTTCGCAAACGTGACATGGCAATAGCTTCTTCATTCCCTGCACATCATTCTGAACCACTACCGTACCTAAGTCTGAACCATGATTCATATTTCCTCCACGACCTCTACCTCTACCTCTCAGCTAGGGCTGAAATATCATGTTCCCCTGCTGCTGCAGCAACTGTTGTGGAAAATTCCCTTGCACCCCTGTTTGAGCTGCTTTAATCTGCATCACCATTGCCTTCTCTTTCAACTTTTTCTGCTTCAACTAACTCTCATCACTACAGTATTTCACATACTGCAACAAAACATCCATCAGCTTTGCTTGCCAGCAAATCAAATGACTCTTAATCATCTGGCTAATTTCAGGTCTCAATCCTTCCACAAATTTGAACATTTGTCTCTGTATCACTATAATGCTTGAATGCCTGCAATAATCTTTCATAATTCGCATGTATCCTCTCGATTCTCTGCCAATCAATATTCTTTGGTGAAATTCTCATTTTCAAAAGCTCAATCACCTTGTAGTAGTATTTCATTACCTCAGGAGATGGTGCACCTGTATTCTTGTCTCTCTTCGGTTCACTTGTTGGCCAATCTACTTATACTCGATCCACAGATCAGCTGGAACCACTACCTCTAGTAATTTGTTCAAGTCCTCCCAGAGGCACTTCGGAAGTTTCACAAGCCTGTCTGTCTGCTGATACCATTCTACTGGCATCTCTCTAAATTTGGAATAATCATTTGTAAATGATAGAATGTCACTTCTGCTCCACAGGACATGAACAAAACTTCCCCCTAGAATCTCTCTCATTGGTAAACATTTCACTGGATCTTTATCCTGCTGCACATTAGCAGTCAGTTCCAAAGAATCCCTTTTTCTCTTGTCTCTTTTCTTTACCAATCTACCTTCCCATTTGTCTAATGCTCCCCAAGTCTCAGCACTTTGAAGCAATTCCTTAAGGTGCGCCTTCATTCCGGCAGACCTCATGTGTTCAGAATCTTTAGCCTCAAAATCTAATCTGTAACTTCTTTTCAAATGCTTTGTTTTCTCTATTTCTATGCTGTACTTCTCTGCCAAGTCTGCGAATTTCTGATGTACATTGCTTACCTCCCTCGTAATGTTTGGGCATAAATATCTCAACTCTGCCTCTGTGTAGGATTCTAATCTGTTCACGCCCATAGTTCCCTTGATGACTTCACCCACTTCCATGCTTAGCCTAACACAATTCAGATACTCCTCTCCCTTAGAAGCACTTCGTGGGGTATTCAGCTTGTCTAACTATTCAGTCAACTGCTGGGCTGTCAAACCTTACAACAAAATGTTACTTGCTTGGACCGGTGGCATCTGCTGTGCAACTACATTCGGGGTCTGCAGTGTCATCAGTTTCAAACTCTGGCTAACGTTTGACCCTGCCATAGGATCTGGAAGTGTTACAAATGGACTAAGGTCCAGTAATGATCTCGATCCATCAAAGGTCTGTCCCACAGGAGAGACTACCAGAACATTTTCATTATATCCTCCCCTCATTATATTCCAGGGACATTGCTTCCTGTTCACCTACAATAGGTTTCTTCTGTGCAAATAATGATACAGCTGGATCAACAGTAAATAGGTAGCGATATAGCATCTGGGGCTTTTCTGGCACATACGCTCTGTGGGAGAGTAGCTCCTATATTTTGATTAATCATCGGGTCATATCTGATTGTGTCCCTTGTAACTGGAGTGAATCTTGGCATTACCTGCGACTGTACTTGGGGCAGTAAAAGTGGACTTGGTTCAGTCTGAACCAATATTGGTCTCGGGTAAATCTGTTCCATAGGCACCATTAAATTTGAAGTTGTTTCCATAATGGGCACATCAGAATAGATTCTCTGAACCTGTGGCGATTGCATCTAGTTTTGCACTACAGGAGTAGTAGGCACGTTAAGACTACTCTGCATCGTATTCTATGTCAGGCTAGCATTAATCTGCATTGGACTCATTGTCCCATTAACCTATGTCGGAGCTGTCGGATCAGCACTGGTACTCAGACCACTCTCACGTACTGTATATGGTGGTGGGCGATCTCTCAATAACTGTGTAACAAACTCATCATTGTCTGATTCCTTCTCTACTGTTGAAGACTTTCTAGCCTCCTTACTCTTGGACGGACTTCTGTTGTTCTTCCTAGTAGCTTTCCTTCCTTCCTTTTCATTGTCCTGCGTAATTGCCGGAAACAACCTAATTCCATGCAAATGCTCCATCCTCCAAACTCTCTGAACACTGTCCCATCTAGCCTCTGCTAGAGTCTTTTCTGCCTTTCTCATCCTCCTCTCAAATTTCTGTTGCTGTTGTTGTCTGGCTACTAGCTCCCAAATCGCTAATGCCTCAAACTATGCTGGTCTCAGAAGGGGCTTTCATTCATATAACACCATCCTTAAATGCTCCAAAACCCTCAAATTTAACATCCCATTTGTAAGAAGCGCTAAATTCTCATCCTTCTCTGTCAATTTGCACCATTGCTTTTGCCAAAGACATGGCGCGACACCCTTCTCTTCCATTACAATGTAAGTTGGTGCACCTTCTGGTGGTGTAGCCTTACCTACACTCGTTGTAATATACGTATCTCCCCTTAAGGCACTTTTTAATGCTTTGAAAACTTTTATCTTTTCAACCAAATCAGGAAGTGACTTTTAATCCCAAGATTCCTTTCGCCCACATTCTCAACCAATTGCCTTTCACGGACGACTGCCAATCTGTACGCGACCCTTCTTACCAACCGACCTATCCCAGCGCAGCTCCAATGGCTTCACACTCACACGTACTGCAGCTGACAAAGCCTTGAGTCTTGTCCTCCCAAACTCTGATTCACACGAACTAATGCAAAAATTGCAAGCACTAACCAAAAAACAAAAACAAATCTGCTGGTTTACTACAGTAAATGTAACACAATCACTTCAGAAAACCTACGGGTTTTTCACTGACGGCTCTTCCCGCACTTACAGCTACTCCTTCTTTCTCAGTCTCCCAGATTCGCGAGCAAAATTCGACCTGCAAATTTTGCTCTCAACTGATCAATGGGTCTGCCTTGGTGTACATAGGAGTCACCAAATTTTTATTTCACTCACTTTACTCACACTTGTCGACCACGCCAGATCAACCTATTAAACCAGACAGATTACAATATAAAACCAAGGTTCTCATACACTTTTCAATATACTCCGGAGTCTTAGACCACACAGAGTCTGTACATCAACAACCACGTGGACAATGTTAGAGAACAAAGCGCCACACACATGTGAAGTTCAACAACTTCCCTACTGTCACACTGCAGAGTATGCACACTCCTTCTACAAATTCATTTGGAGTACGCATACTCCCTAAAACTCTCACAAACCTCACAATTCACCTGCGATTTGCATAAGCTTTGCAAGCGCAATCTACCTCATCCACACTGTCACTAGAACGCCGAGAACATCCTCAAACAACTATTAGCACAATCCAGGATTCTGTGAAAGTCATTTCTGGACTTAAGGGAACATTATTTTCTCTCCAATGAGCATCATTGAAAAATAAAATCCAAATCTCAATAATAATGAACTCTCAAAGGGCCAGCTCATCAAGCTGTTACTATCTCTGGGAACACCTATACCAGGCTCTTAGGGAGACGAACCTTCACCTTACTTTACCAACACTGTTAACACCTGTTACTCTAGACCAGACGTCTATGATGAGCTCTTAAGGAGACGAACCATCAGTCTCTCTTACTGTCTCTGTTAACACTTGTTACTCTGTACTGGACGTCTATGATAAGCTCTTATTGAGACTAGCCATCCTCTGCTACCATCTCTGTTAGCGCGTCTGACCTTAATAAATAAACTTACAAGGGGACACAAACAGGTCGGTGAACCTTTTGACTCGCAATTAAGATGTTCTTACCATAGCTCCAGTAAATAACAAATACACAATAATCAATAAATCAGCAATCAATAACAGTAATAATCAATGGAGTCAGTAATTATCATGCACCATGACCTTTCAGTCATGAGTAACCACACCTTCTAGTAAAAGTTAGAATATTTATTTCCCTATATTAACAATACTAAGGTCATGTCGATAAATGTCAAAATCAAATGAAACACATGCAGAAACTATACTGGCGGTAGAAATGTATTCCAATCAAAGCTTGAACTACGACACATTCCAAAGTTATGGTGCAAATCAGTAACAAAGTCAACTGCGTCAAAATAATCACATACATCAAGTTTAGCAGAGAAATTCATCAAGCATTAATCCCTATTAGCATGATCTCGTTAGTGAGGATCCTTAACTAACACTAGGATAGCATCAGCATTTTGGGCTTCATACAAAACAATTTAGTAACACAAATTTGGAAAAACATCTAACTATGGTTCTATCAAGACAATGCAGTTGGTACCTAGAAATAAAAAGCAACTATGCATGATAATCAACAGTCTAAATCATAATACCTATCCTCAGTGTGGATCAGCAAGCAGAGCCAGTCTTAGTCCTCAGGACATCAGTCGATCAGCAAGGCAACAGGATTCAGCATCAAAATTCAGAAAACGCAAAGGCCCTCATTATGTTAATGGTGGTAATGACCGCCTTCCCCGCAGCAACAGCCTCCAAAACACCATCGCCGCGGCTACCTGCTGTCCACCATATTATGACCGTAGCCGGAATTCCGCCAGAAGGCTGGCAGAATTCCGGCTGCGGGCATGGCAGTGGACAGCTGTAAGGTAGTGCTGCTGTTAGCTGCAGCGCCACGCCAGTATTCCGCCGCAGACCGTATCATGACCCATGCTACGACCTGGCGGTGTTCTGCTGGTGGACGCTGCTGCTGGCAGCAGTGCCCCGTCCCGTCCCCTGCTGGAGGACCCCCTGCAAGCAGGTAAGTCGGGTGCTCCGACAGGGGAAGGGGTGGGGGGAGGTGTGTGTGTGTGTGTATGTTTCTGTGTGCGCGCATGCAGGTGTGTGCTGTGTGGAATGCGTGTGTGCATGAATGGGTGTGAGTGTGCTTGTATGTTGTGTTGTGTGAATGCGTGTGCGCCTGTATGTATTTCAGTGGGTGTGGATGTGTGTGGAATGGATGTATGCATGCATGGGTGAATGTGGGTAAGAGTGTGTGTATGTGTGTGTATGTTGGTGTCTGTGTATCGTGGGGGGTCTGGAGTGGGATGGGGTGGTGGATAACTCTGGGGAGCGAGAGGGTGGCAGGGGAGACCCCTATCAGTGACAGGGAAGGAATTCCCTGGCACTGATAGTGCCTACTGCCATGTTTTTTGTGGCTGTAAGGAAGCCACGAAAACCATGGCGGTAGGTGGGGTAATAATCCCGCAGGTGTGACAGTGACGGGCGCCTGGCTGGAGACTAAAGTCTCCAGCCCAGAGGCTGTTACCGCCCTGGAGTGGTATTTTGGGGAAGTGTACCGCCAGCCTGTTGGCAGTACTTTTATCTAAAATACCGCCATCCGCCAGGGTCATAATGAGGGCCAAAGTCTTTAAGCATTAAAATTAAGCATATCTCTTGTCAAGACACACAAGAAATATTGAACTTTCAGCCAGCAAGAAAATGGGCAATGACGGTAATAGCAAAATGCTAAATGCTTAAGGCGAAATGCAAGGGCAGAATGCCGGGTTGAAAATGCTGCTTTCATCTAAGTGCAGCGTCGTTAAATCAAAACTACTAAAACTACTTCCCATATCCCTATTGGTCAGTTAATCGCATGTTCACACCTTGTCCAAAAAAACTAAAATCACAAATCTATGAATTCTACTATTACTCTGTTCACATGTCGTTGATTGGTTGGTATTGCAATGTCCTCATCATCCGGCTCGTCAGGTAACAATATTGTTGCAGCTTTCACTCCAGTCAGTATCTCCATTGTTCTTCTCCTGAGAAAGTCAGTCTCACACGCATTACACATAAAATGTTACATTAGTAACAACAGCATTTTCTAGCAGTTGATTCTCATGGGAAAGTTTCCTCAGCTATGAGCACATAATGCAAATTGGAAAATCACATTTTACCTCTCTAGGACAGCCATTTATTAAACATTAAGAAATACAGCTTTGAGATGAGGCTTGGCAAGCTAGGCCAAGACATTCACTAAGTTAAGGCCTAACATTAATAAAGCATAATGTGTCAGAGTCACCAGATCCTCGGGGTCTGTGCACGTTCCCAACACGTCCACCACTGAACAGCTCCAAGACTTTGATAGATAAATCACAGAGACTGAGAGAGTTCAAGAGGGGAAGAGGGGATTAGGAAGGGAACAGCTGGGAAGGAGACCTGTAGTAAGAAAAAGGTTAGAACACATGATATGAAAATTATATCTCCTGAAATCAATACTAGACTATGATTCTAAGCCTAGTCACTCTGAAAACATGAACAATCTAAGAGTTAAGTTTAAAATGACTAAGTTTCAAGATGGCCGGATACCTGTAGGGGAATCAAGATGAATTAAATGAAAACTTTCTTATTCAAGTACTTTCCTTTACATGAGAATCAGAAAAAACATTCTGACTAAATTTTAAACCAGTCATATAAATCCTGTTTTGAGAATGTATACTAGGACCATACAATATTGCATCTAGAAACTCTGGCCTTCTGTGTACTCTTAAAATGTTTCAACACAAATTGCACATATTGCAGATATATATATATATATATATAAATATATATATATAGTAAACACCATAAAAGGATTGTGCACCATAAATAACACAATATGGATTCAGGAAACAAATCACATAACTTGTCAACTCGAATATTACATAATAAATATCTTAGAATAGTGGCATACAATAAACAACATGAAATAAACTCGAGGAGAGAATCATGCGTCTTGCCGATTCGAGTGTCACCATGTAAAATACCAAGAAATGGTAGCACGCAAGGAATATCAAAGTCAAATCATCACTAATCGAATTGCGCGTCTTGCCGATTCGTAAAACACGATGTAAATGTCAAGAAATAACAGCTCACAATAAATAACAAGATCAAAGTACAATAAAACGAATCGTGCTTTTTTTGCTGATTCTTAAGCCACCATGTAAATGTCAAGAAATGGTAGCGCGCAATGAACAACAAAGTGAAATCCTCATGAAACGAGTTGTGCGTCTTGCCAATTCGTAAAACATCATGTAAATGTCAAGAAATAGTAGCGCGCAATGGACAACAATGTTTAAACACCATAAAACGAATTGCGCGTCTTGCCGATTCTTAAGCCACCATGCCAATGTCAAGAAATGGTAGCACGCAACGAATAACAAAGTCAAACCTTTATGAAACAAATCGCGCGTCTTGCCTATTTGTAAACTACCATATAAATGTCAAGAAATGGTAGCGTGCAAGTAATCTGTTACTCATTTAAGAATGAAACCAAGAATATGAAAATTCTCAATAACGGTGTCGGAACAGTCCAACCACTGCCTTACCGCCTGGAACAATGATCACCAATGAAGGATGAAGGGCAGAAGACTGGAAGATCCAAATAGGCCGCCGGGACAGGAGCTCAGGAAGAAGCTGCTGCTCTGCACTGGGACCTCTGAATAGTGAGCACTGGGAGTTGGGCTGGCTCTCTTTTATAGAGTCTTGGCCCAGCCCAGAACCACGCCCAGGTATGTTGCAGGGAAAGTCTCTGGAAGGCCCTGGAAAGGGGCCACACCCTAACACACTCTGAAAACCTGCAGCAATACATTGCAAAGGAACAGTATTTATAAGCATATTAAAAATACGTTTTCAGGATTGAACTCTGCAATGCAAAAGGTTAAACCACAACATATCAACACAATGCATAAATTACGTTGTTTTGAGAGTGCTGGGTTTTTGCATTTTTGTCGCCAATAGAGCGCGTACTGCTCTGGTGTTGACAGTACTCCCCTCTCCCAGACGCGCTCTAGGGCCTGGTTTGCTTGGATTAAGACGATGAAAGCGTCTCACAAGTACTGGAGCATGAACATCAGATGCAGAAACCCAGGAGTTACTTTCAGGACCATAACCTTTCCATGAGATTAAGTACCATAGATTACGCCCTCTCAGTTTAGAATTCAACACTTTCTTGACTTCGTATTCTTCTTCCCCTTGTACTAGAACAGGAGCTGTATGAGGGTGGACCTTTTGGACTGCCTTTTTCAAGAGGGAAGTGTGGAACACTGGATGAATCCATAAGGATCTGGGCAATTGTAGTTTATAGGTCACCGGATTGATTTGCTGAAGGACAGTATAAGGACCTATGAATTTAGGGTTAAACATGTGCTTCTTCTTGAAGTCTATATGTTTTGTTGAAAGCCACTCTTTGTCACCTGGTTGATATTGCGGTCCCTCACAATGCTTCTGTCATAATGCCTTTTATATTTTTGTTTGGCTTTTTCTAAATGCTGTTGAATCAGTTTCTGGGTTTGATGTAAATGCTGAATGGTTTCTGACACAGCTCGGGTAAGAGAACTTTCTTGAGGAATTGTGATTGGCAAGGTGTCAGGATGATAGCCAAATAAACCAAAAAAGGGTGTAACGCCAATAGAAGTGTGGAATGAGTTATTGTAAGCTAACTCAGCTAACCAGAGCATAGATGTCCAAGAATGAAGTGCCTTTTGAGCGTAGGCATGTAGGTATTGTTTCAAAGTCTGATTTAGTCTCTCCGTTTGACCATCTGTTTGAGGATGGTGACTAGTAGATAGCGTAGATGCCACTTGGAGTGTTTTACACCATGTCATCTAGAAATTGGAGGAAAACTGTGACCCCCGATCGGAGAGGATAACCTTTGTCAGTCCATGATAACGAACCACTCTGTTCAGTAAAATAGTTGCCAATTCACTAGAAGTGGGCAATTTTTTACAGGCGATGAAATGTCCATATTTCGTGAGACTATCTACTACCACCAGAATTACTGAATGCTGTTGAACCACTGGCAGACCGGTAATAAAGTCTAAAGAAATGTGCTCCCATGGATGACTTGGGGTTGGAAGTGGATGTAACAACCCTTTTGGTTTTGAATGACTTGTTTTAATGTGAGCACAAACTTCACAGTTGTTTACCATTGCTTTTATATCTTTTGTTAGGGTAGGCCACCTAAAATAGTGTTGGATCAGTTCAAGAGTTTTAGGAGTACCTGGGTGACCTGCCGTAGGTATAACATGCAACCAATGAAACACTATCTTGCGAAGTTTGGTAGTGGGTACGAACAAACGAGCGTCATGAAAGGGTAAACCTTGCTTGATTGACCTTTTGGGATCTGCTTGGGCCCATGTTTGCCATTTTTCAATAGTGAAAGAGTTGCGAATTTCTTCAAAGAAATCTTCAGTTTTTATGATACATAGAACCTTTTCAGGAGCAATGATAGCTCTGGAGGCTTGAAATGCAGGCAACGTGGTAGACTCTTGATGGGACAAGGCGTCAGCCTTGCGATTATCTTTACAAGGCCGGAAGGTTACTACAAAATCAAATTTGGCAAAAAAAAGCATCCAGCGTAATTGCCGAGGGGTCAAAAGTCTGGCAGAACTCCTGAATTGAAGATTACGATGATCAGTATATACTGTGACAGTGTATTTGGCACCCAACAAATTATGTCTCCATTCTTTAAAGGTGTCACAAATCGCCAGAATCTCTTTTTCAGCAATGAAATAGTTCTTTTCGGCTTCATTCAACTTCCGAGACATATAAGCTGCAGGATGAAGTTGACCAGTGTCTTTATTTCGTTGTGATAAGACGGCTCCTATTGCTACATCTGAAGCATCAGCTTCCACTCTGAAATGTTGATTCGCATCAGGATGAGTCAAGACTGGGGCAGTGGAGAAAGCTTCCTTCAAAGTCGAGAAGGCTTGATCAACTTCTGGGGACCATACAAACTTTTCTTTCTTTCTTAGTAGCTTAGTGATTGGAGCCACTGTCTGGGAGAAATGATTTATGAATCTCCGGTAAAAATTTGCAAACCCCAGGAAACATTGTACATCACGAACAGTCTTTGGGGAGGGCCAATCAGATACGGCTTTTACTTTCTGTTCTGCCATCACCATACCTTGGGGGGTAAGAATAACCCCTGAAAACTCAACTGTGGTAATATGAAACTCACACTTGGTTAGTTTGCAATATAAATGGTGTTTTCGAAGGGCTGCAAGAATTTTCTTGACATGTTGGACATGTTCGTTTTCATTGTCAGAGTAGATCAAAATGTCATCGATGTAGACTATGGCAAATATGTTGAGGTACTCTTTAAGAACGTCATTCAAGAAAAATTGAAATGCTGCTGGAGCATTACACATACCAAAAGGCATGACGGTGTACTCAAAAAGGCCATATCTTGTCTTGAACGCTGTTTTCCATTCGTCACCCTCTCTCATTCTGACCAAATGATAAGCACCTCGAAGGTCAAGCTTCGTGTAGATTTTTGCTCTCTTTACTTGTTCCAATAAGACCGGGATTAGGGGTAAAGGATATTTCTTCTTGCTGGTGACTTTGTTCAAACCCCTTTAGTCGATGCAAGTTCGAAGTTCTCCATTAGCTTTTGGAACAAAAAACAAAGGCGAAGCTGCAGGAGACTTAGAGGGGCGAATGAAGCCATTCTCCAAAAATTGATCTGGGTATTTTTGTAAATGTTGATTTTCATGTTCTGACAGGGCATATACACGACAGTTGGGAAGTATCGCACCTAGGGCTAGATCAATTTGACAGTCATAAGATCTATGAGGAGGTAGAGTGTCTGCACCTTTCTCATCAAATCCATCTTTGTAAGATGAATACTGTTTGGGCAGCTGAATTTCTTTCTCCGCTGCAGTAGCTATGTAAGAGTTGCAATCTTTTGGTACTTGAATCTTTTGGAGACATTGTTCGTTACATAGCGCAGATGAGAACACGATTTTTCCTTTTGCCCAATTGATCTCCGGATTGTGATGAGTTAACCATGGCAAGCTGAGGATAATCCCATATTGGGGAGCATGGATCACGTCAAGGATGATTTTCTCTTTATGTTTCTTTCTTTGATTCTTATCTTCACAAATCATCGACAAGGGGATAGTCTGAAGAGTTACCAGACCTCCAGTCAAGAGTTTTCCATCGACTGCCTGGATGATTTCTGGGGTCTTCTTTTCAATACAAGGGATCCCCCATGCATGGACCAATTGGACATCAACTAAGTTCCCAGTAGCCCCAAAATCGACTAGAGCTTTTTTTAAATAGATCTTTTTCTTTACCTGAACTCTTATTTCCAGTTTAAGATGTCTAGATTGTGAAGGGTCCACGGTGACACCCAAGAGCAACCCTTCTCTGCATCTTGGGTATTTTAGTTTTCCAACCCGACTGGTGCATTGGCTGAGACCTTCTGAACTGGACCTTGCTTGTTCTTTGGTTTAATTGGACAATCTTTGGCAAAATTACCTTTTCGTCCACAATACAGACATTGTACATTTTTTCTGCGTAGGTCCTTTTCATCTTTGGTCAAAGGTCTTCTGATGGTTCCAATTTCCATTGGTTCCGGCGTTCTTTCTTTCAGAGTTCTTGAGTCTCTGTCATCATGAACACGCCATGAATATTTTTCAATCTTTTTGCGCGTTCCTTTACGTTCTGCTAAACGATGATCAAGTCTCAAGACAAGATTTATTAATTCTTGACAGTATGTAGGTTGTGGGTCGATTTGCGCTAAGATATCTTTTAGTTCCTCTTTGAGTCCCTTGTAAAACAAGACCGCCTGTTTTTCTTCAGCCCAGGATGTCTCGGCAACCAGCCGGTTAAAGTTGGCTAAATACGACACTAGGTCTTGACTCCCTTGGCGTAAATCTAATAATTCACGATCTGCTGACTGTATACAGTTCTACGATCAAAAACTCTCTCAAATTCACGAACAGAATTTCTCCAGTTTTACAACAAGGGAATATTTTTACGCACAAGAGGAATTGCCCAAGTAGCTGCATCCCCAGACAGATATGATAACAAGAAAGCTACTTTGGACTGGGCATCAGGGAAAGTATTTGGTCTGCAGGTAAAGTGTAGTTCCACTTGAACCAGGAAAGATTGCGCTTTCAAAGGGTCACTTGAGAAACGTTCTGGGGGAGCTAAAGGAATTGCAGAAGGAACATTTAGGGAAATTGGATTACTTCCAGAAGCCTGGGAAGAAGTACCTGGCCAAGACACACCTGTGGGACTTTGTTCCGTCTTCTCTACCTTATCTTGCAACTGACTCACTCTCTCTACTAAGCTAGTTGTCAATTCTTTGGATGATACCACTTCTGCTTGGAGCTGGGTGATAGCCTTGACTAACTCGTCTAGCGTGGCCATGCTGAGAACATACACAAGCCAGGAGGATAATAATTCGTAGGCTCACTATTCTGTCAGAGTCACCAGATTCTCGGGGTCTGTGCACGTTCCCAACACGTCCACCACTGAACAGCTCCAAGACTCTGATAGATAAATCAGACACTGAGAGAGTTCAAGAGAGGAAGAGGGGATTAGGAAGGGAACAGCTGGGAAGGAGACCTGTAGTAAGAAAAAGGTTAGAACACACAATATGAAAATTATATCTCCTGAAATCAATACTAGACTATGATTCTAAGCCTAGTCACTCTGAAAACATGAACAATCTAAGAGTTAAGTTTTAAATGACTAAGTTTCAAGATAGCCGGATACCTGTAGGGGAATCAAGATGAATTAAATGAAAACTTTCTTATTCAAGTACTTTCCTTTACATGAGAATCAGAAAAAACATTCTGACTAAATTTTAAACCAGTCATATAAATCCTGTTTTGAGAATGTATACCAGGACCATACAATATTGCATCTAGAAACTCTGGCCTTCTGTGTACTCTTAAAATGTTTCAACACAAATTGCACATATTGCAGATATATATATATATATATATATATATATATATATATATATATAGTAAACACCATAAAAGGATTGTGCACCATAAATAACACAATATGGATTCAGGAAACAAATCACATAACTTGTCAACTCGAATATTACATAATAAATATCTTAGAATAGTGGCATACAATAAACAATATGAAATAAACTCGAGGAGAGAATCGTGCGTCTTGCCGATTAGAGTGTCACCATGTAAAATACCAAGAAATGGTAGCACGCAATGAATATCAAAGTCAAATCATCATTAATCGAATCGCGCGTCTTGCCGAGTCGTAAAACACAATGTAAATGTCAAGAAATAACAGCTCACAATAAATAACAAGATCAAAGTACAATGAAACGAATCGCGCTTCTTTTGCCGATTCTTAAGCCACCATGTAAATGTCAAGAAATGGTAGCGCGCAATTAACAACAAAGTTAAATCCTCATGAAACGAGTTGCGCGTCTTGCCAATTTGTAAAACATCATGTAAATGGGGGGTGTCCAATAAATCTGCTCCAGAGTTTCCAAATTCCTGGTCTCCCACCCCTTGAGGTCAGTGGTCCATTTTAATCATAAAGAACAAGGCACATTTGAAACAGAGTGTTAGAAATGCAGAGAAATATGCAATTTGGCATTGAATATACAGTGGGTGACTAACCTTGTAGGGAAAGCCATTCAAAGCATGACCCTCTGTGAGGCATCGCAGCTTGTCCTCCGAAACCCCTCTCTCCAGGTAGTTAACATGTACAGTGTCATAAATAATTTGCAGACCTTGGGGTAACATGAAGTGTGTGGTTCCCCACTACTGTCGGTGCATCAGACAGTGATATCAGGGCACCAGAATCCATCTTCTCCAGACCGGTGTGCTCCACTAATCTTACCAACTGCCAGGAATGCAGCAGCCTTATCTTGTTCAGTCTAGAGTCTAGTTGGTATCCTAACACTTCTAAGTGACTGGCTTTTCTTGTGTCTCTCTGTAGCTGGGAGAACATCCCCAAGGCAGAGTGGGGCAGGCGACAACCCCCCTCACCCCTGTCCCAATAGGACACCAGCTAGTCCCAGACCTCAGCAGGCTCTGTTAAGAACCATGTGGTACCATCGGCTATAACTATGAGGGATGCGGGAAACAGGAGGGGATATTGTAGACCCATCTCTCTGAATGCCTGCTTTGTTGCCACAAAAGAGGCTCTCTTTTGTCTACCAACATGGTGTAGTTAGGGTATTCTGTCACTGAAGCATTCTCCACTTTGTATGGGTTTGACTCCCTCATCTTCTTAAAGAGTACCTCCTCGTCCTGGTAGAGGAAGTCTTTAGCAATTACTCTCCTGGATGCACTTCCCGGTTGATGGGGCATCCGTGATGGCACCTGGTGCTCCAATACATAAAATGCTGTGAGGCCTGTGGGCGCCACTTACGACTGCAAGTAATGTTCCGAAATTGACACCATAACATCACCTTCCACTCCCTCTGGCAGACCCACCACTTGTATATTGTTCCAATGGTTCTTCCCTTTAGCACATTCTATTCTGCGTTCTAGGACTATGACCCTCTCAGAGTTGCGTTCGCAAGTGTGATTGGAGCATGTTGGATTCAGATCCTAGCATCGCTAGAGTAGTCTCATTTTCTTGCACACTGACAGCCAGCTTCCAGTGGTGCGCACTGAGGATTCCTACCACCAAAGCCAATCTTTATTTTGAGGTTCTCTTTCAAGGCTACGATAGCTGCTAGCACTTCCATACTGCAGGTCCCATCCTTTTTTGGACCATCTAGAACTTCCCTGGGGGTGTCCGGAATGTTTCATTCTGCCAATAGCTATGCAACACAATTTGTTTCCTGCGTGGCTCCAGAACAGTGAGTGGGCGATTGTCAGCGAGATTTGGCATCTCCTGGTGTGATTTTCAAACATGGGTTGTTGTGAGCGATTGAGGTCAGAGGGCTGCTTCTTGAGGAGATTTGCTGCCACTCAAATAGATTTTTTACTTGAGTTTCAGCAAAATCAGAATCTTCTGAGAGTGAGAGGATGAGCTGAGCGTCATCTGTGTAGGATATGATGTTTAGTCTGTGGGATCTGGCGATGCTGGCCAAGTGGGTCATGAGGTTGGTGAAGCGGGAGAGGCTGAGGGTGGATCCTAGAGGGACACTGCAGATGATGTCCTTGGGTTCAGAGGTGAATGGAAGTAGGTGGACCTTCTGCATCCTTTTGGTGAGAAAAGAGGCGATCCACTTGAGGCCGTTTCCTTGGATACTGATGTGATGCAGTCTTCTGATCAGAGTATGATGAGATATAGTTTCAAAGGTTGTTGGGAGGTCGAGGAAGGTTGAATCAACTGTTTCTCTCTGGTCGAGGAGGGCTCTGAT
Source organism: Pleurodeles waltl (assembly GCF_031143425.1). Lineage (NCBI taxonomy): Eukaryota > Metazoa > Chordata > Amphibia > Caudata > Salamandridae > Pleurodeles > Pleurodeles waltl. The sequence continues at coordinate 447,781,905 of NC_090445.1, read as the reverse complement.
GTCATCAGTGGCTGAGATCAAGGTAGTCTCAGCGCTGTGGTTGGTGCGGAATCCAGATTGTGAGGTGTCTAGGAGAAGGTTCTTCTCCAGATATTTCATGAGTAGCTGGTTGATGGCTTTTTCCAGGACTTTTGCAGGGAAAGGGAGATGGGGTACTAGTTTTTGAGTTTGCTCGGGTTGGCAGATGGTTTCTTGAGGTGTAATTTGACTTCTGCATGTTTCCAGTCTTCGGGAAAGGTCGCTGTGGCAAGTGAGGAGTTGCAGGGGGTGGTGAGCTTACTGCTGATTCTGCAGCTTCAGAGGTTGAAAATGTGGTACGGGAAGGGGTCTGTGGGGTCTCTTGAGTCAACAAGTTCTTGATGGTAAAGGTGGGTAAGCTGGTCCCATGAGGTAAGACGATGGTCCCTGTTGATTTCAGTGACTGCATGAAGGTGAAGAAAGTCTGAGCGCTTGGGTTGTGCCTCGAAGTTCTTATAGATGATGGTGATCTTGTCATGGAAGAAGTCAGAGAGTCTCTCACATAGTTCTTGGGAAGGAGTGATGCTGTTTTCTGTTGCTGCAGGGTTGGCAAACTCTTTGACAATGCTGAAGAGCTCTTTGATGTGGTTGGAACTGGACTTGATGCGGTCGGCTAGGGCTTTCCTCTATGTCTCTCTCAGTAGCTAGTGGTAGAGGTTGAGGAAGGTCTTGAAGGTGGTCCTGTCTGAGGGGTCCTAGCTTGTGCCCATCTTCTTTGCAGTTGCTTGCAGTGGTGTTTTGCTGTTCTCGGTTCCTTAGTGTACTATCTTGCCTGCTTGGTGGGTCTCCTGTTTCTGCTGGTCTTGATGAGAGCGATGATGTTGGCATAGTTGGTGATCCAGGAGTTTAGGTTTTTGACAGCTTGGTCCCAGTTTGATGCAGTGTTAGGGCATGATGTGTTGAGAGTGTCAGCCCATTGGCAGTGGTGTAATGAAACTTGAGGAGGTCCCCCGCAAAGTACATGGAGAGCCCCCCTCCAAACATAGTCAGGAGCTCTCAGGCCAGGTTACTATGCTGAGGGACCCCCTGGAGCTTAGGGCCCTCCCGCATAGCATGGGCTGTGGGGGCTTATTTTACACCATCACCCATTGGCCTGCTGATACTTTGCTCCAGTTGTGGTGGTAGTGGGGGCACTGGGTGGCTTGGTGGTGGAGGTGCAGGAGATGGAGTGGTTGGTGCAAGTGAGTTAGGTGATGTGGCTGTACTTGACCCCGTAACTGGAGGAAAAGATCGAGTCCAGCATGTGTCCTGCGTTGTCAGTAGGGTGGATCAGAAGTTGGGTGAGGTTGATGTTGTTCCTGCTGTTGAGAAGGCTGGTGGTGTTGTTGAGGTAAAAATGTAGATCTTTGAGGAAGATGTAGTCTTTGGACTCAATGGCAAGAGGGGTAATGAAGTGTGGGATGACTGTGCTGAAGCTGGTGCATGATCCATGTGATCCAAGGCGAGGGTGCCTCTGATGATGATATTTCTGTTGGTTTGCAGTTTGAAGTTGAGGTGTTCTGTGGTCTGGCTGGTGTTTTCTGTCTCTGTGGTGCAGTGGATGTTTTCTTTGTGGATGATGGTGATCCCCCCTGGGTTTGTTGGTGAGGCCTTGGTGGCTGATCTTGTAATTGTGTTGCTTTGGTGATGTCAGGGGCTTAAGCAGGCCCATCTGTCCTTTACACGTGTCTTCCTGATGAACAGCAGCTCTTGGCTGCTGTTTACTTGACTGAGCACTAAAATTCAGAAAAGTGCTAAGCAGACGGGCAAGCATTTAGTTAAACCTTAACTGAACAAAAGAAAAAGAAGCACATAAGTTGTCCTGCATGACTGATCAGTAGGAACACCCTATTGTTTAAAGACATCATGAAACAATCATGTACAAATATGGTAAAGTCTCTTCAGAATTTAAAAATGTGTGTATCTCTAGCATGTGGTAGTGTTTCACCTCAGTAAACCATATTTATATCACTGCATTGATTGGCATTTATCTGAAGTGATAGTTTTCAAACATGAACTTATAAACATTCATGTCCCTCCATCTCTGATGTTAATGACATTAGTGAACAAAGAGGCGAGTCAACTATCATGCGCAACCCCTATGTGGCCTAGGTTTCCCTTATACATGGAACAATATTAAAGTCTTTTAAATCAAACACACAAGAGGTTTTTTTTACAGTGCATATCCTGGACTTAAGTATTTGAAGGAGCTTTAATATGTGATAATAAAGAAAAAGGGGCACTGACAAATAAAATAATTGCCTATGATCACACAGCTTGGTCAAGTGAGGAAACTGGGATTGATCCCAGGTTTTATCATTTCACATTGTGAAATTTAGCTACTAGATCGGTATCTCTTTTTCTCTTTCTGTCATTTCAGCTAATGCTTTGTCATTAATTCTTGGCACTTGAGGCTAACGCATGGGGGGCAGACAGTAGCCATGTGAAGGCTTGACTTGTTTTGTCTTGGGCTTGAGGATTCAAGAGAACACTGAACAGTGCCAGGCATCTGGCTTGAACTTGGCTCAAGCCTTCACTGGCTCATAATGGCAGCTAAATGGACAAAGTCACCATGATACTGATCAAACAGTTTGGTAAAGCAGGAGTGCCAACACCACAGTGCAGGACTCCTTGTTCCACGGCCCACCGTTTTCTCACTACACCACGTTTAAGAGAGTTGACTATGAGACCAGGTGTTCCCCCCCCCCAGTGTTAAATCCGATCATTGTTGGGTTATAGTCCTGTTTTTTTAAATCACATACTTACTACCAAAACAAGCAGAGAACAATGGGCCTGCTTTATGCTTTGGCAGCTGGCCTGTCGTTTTGGCATGGGTACACAATAAAATACTCTGTCCCTATGGTGGATGGATTGCCTGCCAAGTAAACGGCCAATGCATTGACAGGAAGTGCCATCACAGCAGTTCCGGTCCAGATATCTCACTGTCTCATGACTACATCAGCATGACACAGCTCTGCACCAAACAGTTCTCTTTTTGAAAATTAAAAAAAAGTAATGATTCCCTTGCCAGGGGTGTTATCTCCCAAGGCGGAGGTAACATTAATTGAATTTTACAGTCCTTCGCCACCAGAGTTTGAGCTCATCGTGGAGGCTTGCCTTCACGGATTTCCTGTTGCTCTGAGACGCAATATCAAGACACTGTGCCTAGTGCACTCTTCAATTTTTGATCATGGACCAGACTATATTCGAGCAAGGCTACATTGCACATTTTATCATCTGTTTTTCTCACTGTCTCACACTTATTTCTAGCGTGTATGCCTCAGGGGCACAGCATTGTCTGTGCTGGCCTTGCTAATCTGAAATTGGCTTCTGACTTCTCTCTATCAGAATGTGAATCGTGGTGTTTTATGTATGGCTTTTAAGTACCAATTGTTGTGTTAGATATTTTGTATTTGTCATTCTTTTTTTTCTTAACTCTAGTATCGTTTTGTCTTCAGGTGAGTGCTGCACTGACGGGTTCAGAGTACAGAGTATGAGTCTTTATTCTTTCCATGAGTTAATTTTGGTTTCTTCAGTTTTGGGTGTATTAACTAAGGGTCTATCTTCTGTATGCATTTTCTATTATTTTCGTTGCAATTCCATTGAATTTTTGACTCTAAAGTAATTTGATTTTCTGGTTAAATGGTGGTATGTTTTCAAGGACACACACACATGTACCTCATTCTTTTTTATTATTCACCACCTGTTTGGCTTCTGTTCCGTATCTTCTTCATTGCCCATTACTGTTTTTTTTCATTGCACACAACAGGGAGACACCCCGGATGAGGATTCACCTACATCCGATCTGATTACGCAGGACTTTGGTCCAAAGTAGAATGCGTAACACACATATGACAATTCGTCATTCACACCAACTACCCCAAATCCTGGTTAGTAGGGATGAATGGAACAAATTAGCGGAGTTACATAAAAACTTCATGTTCCGTGAGCAAGCAGAATTGGGTACATTGTGCTCCTCCTGCTGATTTTTAGTGCCAGGATCTTCTGCGCTGTAAAATTAGTGCGAATGGGACCATGCGGCTGGCCAGAAAGCCCTTCTTCTTTTTTGCCTTTTGAGTGGATTTACTACTCGAGCAGCAGCTTTGTCAATGCGACTGGTTATGACTTACCCCAACCGACCATAATGAGAAATTTTGCTGGGAAGTGTTCTAGCGCCCAAAAATCACACTAGTGGATGCAAAGTTTCGCTTGCCAACTTATCGTTGCCGAGCCGTGCATAAGAAAAAACTCGAAAGCAGAATGGGGAGTGGGCGAAACTCTGCTAACTCCCTCGGCAGACCGGATTTTTTGACCCACACCTACTGGTTAGATGGCAGCAATGGAGAACAGGTCAGTGGAAGATGAAGAATAGAAAGACTAGACCAATTAAGGGAGCTGGAGCAGGTGGGACTTTCCAGGGTAGGTCTGGGACTGAAAATAGGCCTGAGCACTAAAATAAAATTGGTCTGCATTAGTGAATTAAATAGCTAAAAAAGTGGCCCATGTTTGCAAATTGGTGCAGTTTTAAATGTGCAAAGACATGCTGCATACGTGTTTTGCAAGTCCGGAAGGCTGCATGGATTTGAGTTTGAGGCAGAATGCTTGTTTTATATTAGGGAAATCAACAGTAATTCCTTCTTCGTTAAAATCCGTCATCTGAACTTTCCATCTCTGTGATTTTGTTATGTTTTTACCCTCCTCTGGCCCCCTGGGTTAACGTTCCTTTTAACATCTGTTTTCTTTTCACTGCCTCTTACGACAAACTCTTGTCAAATTTTGTGTCACTATCTGCAGGCATTAAGGATGCCATGAGATCTCCAGCCAGGTGTCCTGGTTGGCTGGGGGATTCGTCACAGCCCCATCTGCCTGGAGGCTGGTAGGTTTAATTTCATGCTGCTACCATAATTCTCACTGCGAAATAATTTGTAAACTGCAGGACAACTTGGATTCCCGGAAGGTTCTCCTTATTTTAGTGTGAGCTTGGCACAAGGTATCCTGTTGCTTCTCTGGCTATCCCCACTCACCTGCTGTTCTTGTTGCTCTATCACTGTGCCTTATTGAGGTGACAGTAAAAATGCTGGATTTCCTACGCATCCCACAGATACATGCACATATAGTAAACGGCCACCTTTGGCATTCTTAATTTGCAAAAGCAGGAGTGCTGCATAGGCCTCGAGTCACCAAATTGCTAGAGGAAAGAGAAGTGACATCACATACTCTCTGACCTTAATGACATCAGAGAAAGTGACATCAGAGGACCCTTGACCCTGATTGTTTCAAGGAGGGCATGTCACATGACCCTAAGACCATCTAATTGACATTGATGAAGTTCCATAATATCTGCATTATTAGTATAACAGCATAACTGATACAAATGTCTAAGGTCGGACTGGCCTAGAGGGCAATCAGGCTAGTGTGTGGGCTGTTTTTTGGCTGTTTGTGGACCTGTTTTATGGTCTGCTGACCAGTTGTACTTCTGATTTCCCGATATTAAAACAAACTGCTTTCAGCAAGCGCAAATGTATTCACTCTTCCATACAAACCATACTGGAAACTTTACAGCATTTCTTTACAAGTTCAAAACTCCCCCAATTTGCAAACACGGGCCACTTATTTAGCTCTCTAATTCATTAATTGGGGCCACATTTACTTTGGTACCTGGGCCTATTTTCTGTCTCATTCTGACCCTGCAAATGTCTATTTTAGCTACCACAGATATTATGGAGCTGACTTGAACTTTGAAAGTTCGAGGGCACAATACGTGCTCTGAATTGTAGTGAGTGATCAAAGTAAGTAAGCCAGACCTGTTTTAGGAGATTTCTTCCACCCCAAGAAAAACGAATAATGAGGTAAAATTGTGCATTTGAGAGGGCAAAATGTGCTATGGGTGTCCCGCCATATGTCACAAATTACCTCAATTGTGCATGTGCCTTGCATTTTATCATGGGTGCACCCATATTCCACCGGTGCCCCCTTTTAGCAAAAATTACATAAAATATGCTAACCCCAGAATTTTGGAATTAATTCCGTCTATGTACCAGAGGTGACCCTTATCACTAAAATCACCTCAGAATGTTAGGACCAGCATTTTGTAATGGGGGCCACCCTCCCAAATGCCAGGTTGTCCACATTTATGCCAAGAATTACCTTGTTTGTGCTAGTACAAGCATTCTGCCACTGTCCAAATCGCAACAATTTCCTCAACTATGCCAGTTTTTGCCACAGTGCCCTATGTGCCATGAATTCCCGTTAGTATGTCAGTACCATTGTTTTTCCATCTTTACAAGTTTTCCACATAGTACAGCACACATACAAAGCAGAAATGGCCTTAAAACATAGTTTTTGTAATGGAAGGAAACTATGCTTCAGAGAACACAAAGATCCATGCATTATGGCTCAAGGGTGTGTGCTTGCCAAATGTGCACGGCTAGAGAAAAAATGCACAGTATCTTAGTAGATGTGGCACATTTTTTCTCTCTCTCCCTTTGACGCAAGGCAGCCACAACTTTGGTGCAGAGTTGCCTCTGTCAACGTATAGTAATTCTGTGCCTCAATCTCACACAATTTCACCTACTATCTGTCACAGTGACTCTCACTCACTTTCACTGACACACATACGCTTACACATACAGACACACTTGATCACACATACACACACTTCACTGAAACAATCTGCAAACATGCTCACAACATACATTTAAAACTTACCAATTTACCATAGCTGCCACCAAAAATCCTGATCTAGAAAAGTGTGCTTCATTTTTTTTATTACACTAATAGTGAATAATAGAATATTATTCGCTATTAGTATAACGAAAAAGGGCAGAAAAAATGAATGCTGAGCTGCATCTGTGTTCTTGGCACTCAGTTTACCACCTCTGATGCCAGAGGTCGCTTGATAGTGCCAGGGGTCACAGCTGTAACCCATTAATGACCTCCTGCTCAGTATTATGCCCTGGGTATTTCAGGGAGACAATTATTTTCTGTATGCCAGGGCCAACAACAAACTTGCAAGCATCACATAACTTTCTAGCTCACACTCATATTCACACACAAACGCTAATTTTCTCACTCACACACACTCTCTTACACCTCCTTACATTCATTCTTATTTATCCTCACTCAGTCACTTGCATTCACTTTTAATCTCACCCGCTCATTTTACTGGCACTTAGGTCTTCTAACACTTTGCACTGTGTTTGTGTCAATTTTGTGTACCAAACCTGGTTCTAAGACTCAGTGTGAGATTTACTGTCCAATTCAAGTCAGTTACCTAGCACAACAGTTTGTTAGAGTCATTGCTGGTAATATTAAGAACAATAATCTTCTGTGTACTATAATTAGTCACATCAACACAAGAATTTGTCTCTTCAATATCTGTAACACACTTTACGATATGATTCTTTTTTTGTGTGAAAACCTTTGCAAAATGTCCACTGATGCTGTACTCTGAACATTTTTAATTTGTCCATGGGACATTTGGGATAATTTGTGGCATTTTGGGAACTACCACACCTATAATATGTCGGATCAGATTTCCTTGATTGAGACACAATTCTTTTATTTTCTTTTTTGTCTTTTTCATATTTCTGGTCTGAAATGTTATTGCACAATCATCAGACGTTTTGCTGAAATGTTGAAGAGCAGCTTTCACACATCTTTCTGTTAGCTTAGCTTTAAGAGACATTGCCACAATTTCTTTTAATTCAGTATCACCATTAATCCAAAGTTTTTCCTGGACACACTGGGCCTCACTAAGAGCGAAGGCCACCTGCCAAATTCTCTAGGATAGTCTTCCGCCCGCTGGCTCTATTAAGAGTTTCCTGCTGGCCCAGCTGGAAACTCACCACAGCATTGGCGCCGGCTCGTAATCGAGCTGGCGGCAATGTTGTAGTGCGTCGGGTGTGATAGCACCTGTTGTGCTTTTCACTGCCTGCTTTGCAGGCTGTGAAAGGCATGACGGGATGTGTATGGGGGCCCCCACCACCCCGTGGGACCCCCACCACTTCATCTCTGCCAGCCTTTGCATGTGGTGGAACTGCCATGCAAAGGCTGGCAGACACGGGGGTCATAATCCACTGGGCAGTGCTGCTGCCAGTGCTGCCCTGGCAGACTAAGACCGCTGGCACCGCCAGGCTATTGAACGGCAGCAACCTGGCAGTGCTGGCGGTCGGACCATGGCGATTTCACCACGGTCAAAATGTGGACTGCCACCACATCCCTGGCGGTCTCATAACCGCCAGGGTCATAATCGAGCTGGCGGCAATGTTGCAGTGCGTCGGGTGCGAGAGCACCCGTTGTGCTTTTCACTGCCTGCAAAGTGTCTATGGGGACCCCTGCACTACCCATGCCAGGTGCATGGGCGGTGCAGGGGCCCCCATAGGGCCTCCACCACCCCATCTCCGTCAGCCTTTGCAATGACTGGTGGACACGGGGGTCGTAATCTACAGGGCATTAAGATCGCTGGCAACCTGGCAGTGCCGGCGGTCAGACCGTGGCAGGGTCGTAATAACGGCCTCTGTGCCTTAATGTCCATAATTACCTGGTCATTGATTAAATTGTGCTGCATCTGCTCAAATTTGCAAGGTTGAGGCATATATTGAACAACTGGCTCCTTGACATTTTTGAGCTGTTTACATTGAAAATAATTAAATCTAGTGGGAGCAATGAAAATAGTAAGTGAATAATGGTGATTGAGATCTTTCATTGCTAGTGCAAACACTTTGCTACCGTATCCAGATGATTTTTGTAATCAATTCAAAACCTTTAGACCTTCAGGACCTAAATTGTGTAGCAACAATCTTTTTTCCCATATGGAGATAAAGTTGTTCCTTCATCCTCAGTGGTTCCAATATACTTTACAAAATAGACCTTCCATTCAGACCAGGGTGAAATTGGTGGGCCAGGACAGATAACAATTATTTAGGTGGACTAATAGTAATTTGTTGACTGGATGCATTTGCATTCCACATGGTAATTGACTGGTTTTTCTGACAAGAAAAAGTCAACACAGTGTAAGGTGAGCAGTAAAATTATCCAAATTGTATATATAATGCACACAAAATTTAGTCTATGGTATTCCAATACATAAATATCTTAGCTCTTTGAGCTTAAATAACTGCCAAACATTCTCTGTATTAAACAAAAAGAGTGTTATAAAATGCCTGTTACCCACACAGGCGGACAAGTGTTTGACTGAGAGTGCAAGCAGCCAGAAACGTGCTGTTTTGTATACAGTTATCAATGAAAAATGCATCCAGAATTGTCTGCAAACCAAACAAGATGCTGTGGGTAAGGACTGAGAGAGCGCAATGCATGACAATGCTGGTGATGCGATTAAATAGAGGTGCATGGTGAAGTATAGAAATGCAAAGATAAAGCCCAAGGCTTAGGTGACTGAAATCCGTAGGTGGCGTGACAGCAACACGTGCAGCGAATATGTTGATCATGTGGAGGTGTAAGGGGCCGCAAGCAGAGGTGCGCAAATAAAAAAAATCAGATCAATAAATTGCCTAAAAACAAGGAATGATGCTCCGCGCTATGTAGAGCACAGTGTCGGACAGCTGACAAACGGATATGTGTACCTGTTGGATATACATACTGGGCCTCATTATTACCCTGGTGGTCTGTCACGGTTGGATCGCTGCCCATGACATACGGTCGGACCACCGGCACTGCCACGTTTTGGCCACCAGCTGGCTTGGTGGTGGCGGCGGTACCAATCCAACAGAGCAGCGCTGCCCCGGGGATTACGACCCCTCTCTCCACTGGTTTCACCGCCATGTAAATGCTGGCGAAGACGGGGTGCCAGGGGACCCAGAAGGGCCCCTGCACTGCCCATGCACCTAGCATGGGCAGTGCAGGGGCCCCCATGGCAGCCCCATCGCTCTTTTCACTGTCTGCTGCTGCTCCCGATGCACTGCAACATTGCTGCTGGCTTTATTATGAGCGGCAACAATGTTGTGGGTGGTTTCCCTTTGGGCCCACTGACCCAGCGGGAAACTCGTAATAGCCCTCGCAGTCAGGTCACCGCACTGGCAGTTTTCTGACTGCACAGCTTCAGTGGACTGACTTTTCGTCGGAAGTCATAATGAGGGCCATTGTGTTGTGGGCTCTTATACAGTAGGCTGTTTCTGAGTATGATCCTGTTACCAATTTGGAATGACGCCACTTACGCTAATGTGAAGTTGAAATCCTGTTAAAACAATTATCCTAGAAAGATGGAGCACACCTCGGGCATCTGCTCAAGTCCTCAGTCCCCACACTGTTCCTTTAACTGCCGGCAGTTCGTACTGCCATAATTCTACAGCCAAACACTTCTAGAATGCCATGAACTCACAATCCAACCATAAAAAGCATACACTAAACTGTTGCACTAGAAAGCTAAAAAAAGGACACATTTGTTATGAGTTCTAAAATATCTTACTCATCATTTTAGTAAAACATTCTGACATGCAAAGTGAAACATGCACATTCAACATCAGCAGCACCTTGTTAGTTAACTCCACAATATTCTACTGTAGCCTGTCACTGAGTTCTAATGGACAATTAGAGCATTAACGTTCTGTAGCTATTACAAAAGTGTGGTAAACCTGAAGCCATCTTGATGGAATCAAAGCTGTGAAACATAAAGCATTACCTTTAGAAATTAACAAAACGAAGGGTGATTATTTTCCACTTTGAACTATAATTAGTGCTTCAGAAAGCTAGAACAAGGACACATTTTCTACAAGTTTTCAAATACCTTTCTCATCCACTTCATTAAAACATTCTGACAAATAGAGTGAAACATGTCCCTCCAACACCAGCAGCAGTCTGTCAGTAAGCACCATACTAATCAAATGCAGCAGTAATGCTGAGTTCTGATGAACAACACATTTGTCTGTTCTGAAATATAAGATTTACATTGTTTTAGATTTTCACGTTTGCTTCCAAATAGAAATGTGTTATTTTGACCAAGCATATACACGTACTGCTGTCACACAAGGACATGTTCCGTCTTTTGTACCTTTTTATCATTACCGGCCTTATTTAGAGTTTGGCAGAGGGGTTCCTCTGGCACAAGGGTGCTGGATATCCTGACCGCCGAAATATAAATCCCATAGGATATAATGGGATTTATATTTCGACAGACGGGATATCCGTCACTGTTCTGACGGAGTAATCCCTCTGCCAAATTCTAAATCAGGCCCTAAATATTAGGGATGTATATTTTACAGCAAGAATGCCCCATACATGTCAAGAATGAGCCAGAGCTATTTCAGGCATAGCAAGAATGTCAGAAGTAGGAGAGTATTATGCCAAGGATAGCCACAATGTTATTTACAGCGGCCATCATGTGTCAACGATATGCCACTAATATGCAACGGATATCCACAATGTCCATCAATTGCTCTCAGTATGTCATGGAATTACTACTGTTATGCCAGACATAGGCAAAATGTTACCAAGAATGCTCTTAGTATTTCAAGATTGGGCAACTATTATGGTAGGTATTTTAGAATATCAATTTTAAAATACTGCCTTGCAAAAATCCAAAATATCAATTAACACTATGTTGTCGAGGTAAGTATACATTAACCATACTTAACATCACATCTATGCACACTGAATATTTATATATCACCCAGGTACATAGATGTGAATATAAGGTTGAGAAATGGCTGTGAGAATGACACAGATATATGGATGGAGCTAAAAGATCAGTGTTATATCATTAGTGTTTCCTGTTAATTAGTGTATGTGATTTTGGATAAACCCCTCTATTTGTCAGTGCATTGTTGGCTATTACTGTAAAAGTCATCAGCAATTAAAAACGTGCAAATATAAATATTAAGTGGTAAATCAAATATTACGGCCCTCATTATGGGTTTGGCGGTCTTCGAGCAAGACTGCTGTGCAAAATGTCGTCACCATACTGGCAGCGGTGGCGGTATAGTGACTGCCGGATTACGAGTCACAAAACACAAACCACCAAAATACAGACACAAAACCAACACCGCCAGGCCAACCCACGGCAAAAGAGTGACTGATCAATCACCGGCCCCCGCCATGCTGACACCATTCCGACCGTCATATTATGAATCAACCTCTAGCACAGCGGAACATGAATGGCGGACACCGTAGGCGGTTCGCACCGCGGTAGAACAAAAAGGCACTGCAGAAAGTAGCTAACACCACATTGGCTAGTTCAAATATCCCACACCTGATAATCATACACACACCACACACATCTGACCATGCCACAATGTAACCCCCCGACAAGCCGTTGCTATAAATACGAGCAGCCACAGCCACACTCGAGACTAAGCACACCCCAAACGGAGCAAACAAATATCATACAGCACACATTGCACAAATCAACACCGCAGCTCACCAGCACACACAGCCAAACACCCCCACATAACCACACACCCCTACTTCACCCGACACGCACAACACATACCCACCTCATGGCATGTCACACCAGAAGCAACCACGGTTCACCAACAATGAGTTGCAGGTCATGGTGGACGAGATCATCAGAGCAGAGCCACAGCTCATGGGAGTCCAGGTACAACAAACATCAATAGCCAAAAGACTGAGTTGTGGCAGAGGATCGCCGACAGGGTCAACGCAGTCGGCACATACCCAGGCACAAGGGTGCACATCAGAAAGAGGTGGAACGACTTCAGGGGGAAGGTCCGTTCCATGGTGTTCAGGCAGAGGATAGCCAGTAATAAGACTGACGGTGGGCCGCCACCTCCTCCCCTCCAGCTGACAACCTAGTAGGAGAAGGTCCTGGATATCATGTGTCCCAAGGGCCTGACTGGCATCAGCAGAGGGCTTGACACTGGTAAGTCAGCAATACCCACCAAGCACCAACCACCCATGCCCAGCATGCCCCCCACCACTCTCCAACCCACTGCAACCCACCCCAATGACACCGTCCCAAACACCCCACACCATTCCTCTGCATGCCACACAACCCTACTCAGACACCCGTATGCATGGATGTCAACCACAATGTGAAGAACCACAGCTCCAACAATCCAATCCAAACCAATGTCTGCACTGCAGCAGCTGTCATTGCTATCACTGGGAAGCAAGTCAAGCCACTGCATGCATCACAACAGGGACACAACAACAACAGTCACACAACTAACATCTACCGTATCCTTCCACAGGTACCCCTGCCACTGACACCCTGCAGAGGATGCCGGGCTCAGACAGCCCTCCCAGGATGAAAACCCCACTGGATGTCTGGATGAGGATGACTTGCCTGGGCCACCTGGGGCCACTGGACAGTCCACCAACGGCACACCCACCCTGGGCACACTAGAAGACCCTACTCATGTGGCAACAACACCACAGCCAGACGCTGAACCCCAAACCTGTGCCCCAGGAACCCATCAATCAGAGGTGTGCCATGTGGTCAAGGGCACCCAGTCCAGACAATGAAGGCCCTGCTGCTACTGGGAGTGGGAACACTGTGCCAGGGACACAGGCACAGGGGGCCAGGGGTAGTGGGAGGGGAACCGTCACCCAAGAGTTGGGACAGCCACACCAACTGACTGCCCAGGAGGGCCTCAACCAAGTCCTGGGTGTATACCAGCACACTCAGGACACAGTGGCCCAGATCCTCGCCACCATGCAGGAGACCCAGCGGCTGCTGGGGCAATACCATCAGGAGACCATGCAACAGTGGCAGGCTCACAATACCACCATGGCTTCCATAGGAGGGGTGCTCAAGGATTTGACCACTGTCATGCGTGAGTCCACGACCCACCAGCAGGCCCCTACCACTGGCCACATTCCATCACAGCCCTCCACATCAGCCAGTGGCATAAAGGTCCCGCCACAGGTCTTGCAAAACACCAGCTGCCCTACCCCTGTAGCTGAGGAACCCCCAAGCAAGCGAGGATGTCCAAGTAGACAGCGAGCCGGACATGATGCCCTGACCACAAGCACTGCCAGGAAGTGACCCTCTCCTGAATATTCTCCCTTGTGTGTGACACCCTTCTGTGGGTTGTAGCGCAGGACACCCCCGGAGACATGCAAACACCGGAACCTGGCCTTCAGCAGGCCGAAGCATCTCTCAATGACCCATCTGGTATGACTGTGGGCCTCATTGTAACGGTCCTCTGCAGCTGAGGTTGGATGCCTCACGGGTGTCAGGAGCCAGGGCAGGTTGGGATAGCCAGAGTCACCTGTGTGCATAGAGAGAAGCTACATGACAAGACCGAGAGGGCAATAGGACAAGGACACAAGGGTGCAGTGAGCTGAGGGGCACACATATGCAGTAGTGCATACCGATAAGCAAGGCCCAGTCCCTCTGAAGTGGTGCCATCATGTGTGGGACACTGCTGATCCGCAGGATGTAGGATTCATTCACAGAGCCTGAGTACTTGGCCGTCACCTGGGAGATGTACTGGTCCGCAAGACAAACCACCTGCACATTGACCGAATGAACATTTTTGCGGTTTCTGTCTACCTGTTCATTACTCCTGGGTGGCACCAGGGCAATGTGGGTGCCGTCAACGGCTCCAATTACATGTGGGACGTGTGCCACAGCATAGAACGCAGCCTTGACAGTGGGCAAATCTGCACGTCGGGGGAACCGGATGTAGCTGGCCATATGTTTTATCAGGGCACACAGTACATCCCTCAGGACGTTGCTGGACATGGGCTGCGACATTCCATTTGCGAGGCCCACTGTGACCTTGAAGGAGCCTGAGGCAAGGTAGTGGAGGAATAACAACACCTGCACTGTGGAAGGGATGGCATTGGGATTGTGAATGGCAGGCAACAGATCCGACTCCAACTGGGCCACTAGTTCCATTATGGTCACATAGTTCAGGCGATAGGTCTGGATGATGTGACGCTCCTCCAGGGTGGCAAGGTCTACTACGGACCTGTACATCAGTGCCTTCCTCATCCTCAACCGTGCATAGTACCTGGGAACAGGGGAGAGGTGGTACAATGTTGTGCAGCATAGAAGTATGACACACTAAATTTCACACACATTCTAAATGTAAAATGGTTGCCGCTTGTCTGCATGCATTGGACAGGTGGAAGTGAGATCATCTTGCAAGCGTAACACGTCATGGCGGTAGGTGGTCATGGCCGCCGTGCTACTCACCATTGCCTCACTCTGTTGCCAATGGGAGGCAAGAGCCAATGGTGATTGCCGCCAGTGGTGACGGTAATGTCTGCGGCGGCCGTGACCGGCATTTCATGTGCTCATGCTCACTTGACTCCCGAACCTCGTGCACTGAAGACCTCCACTGCATGTGCTGCTGTGTACTGACTCTGGTAGCCAAGATGCCACGACCTGCAGGGGACAGGGCCCCAGCCTTCAGCCAGTAAGAGTTGGAGCGGCTTGTAGATGGGGTCCTGCCCCTGTGTGGACAGTTGTATGGGGCACCAGAGCACCAGGTGAGTCCATTGTCATAGTCCTGTACGTGAGTTGTGCGCATGGGGATGGGAGCCTTGGTAGGTGGCAGTGTGAATGGAGCATGGACATGGGTGAGGGGCCAATGGCTACACTGGCAAACGCCGTCTGCGTGTGGAAGTGTGATGTGTGCTGTCCACTACTGTCCCGGGAATGCCACCCTGCATGACTTTGTTCTTCTGTCTGTGTCAACAATGCAAGTCAGCGCCCATCAGAAGAAGGGGATTTGGCGTGCCATCGGGATGCAAGCGCAGACCCTGGGGGTCCATGCCCGGCAGAGCACCCACTGCAGAAAGCGGTGGGAGGACCTGAGACACTGTGCCCGGAAGACAGTGGAGGCCCAGCTGGGGACGTTCTCCCAATGAGCGAGACGTGCCTGTCGGACCCTGACCCCCTTAGTGGCCTACCCTGCGGTGGATGAGTGCTTGAGGGCAGCACAGCAGCCACATGGGGGTAAGTACTCACTCTCATTTGTGACATGTGTTGAGATGGTGGATCTGGGTGGGCACCATTGGGTAACTGTGGCGTGTCTGCTAGGTACCCTGATGTCCACTATGGGCTGTGTCCATCTGGGCAGGATTGACATCACAGGTGAAAGTAATGCCATGCAGTCAGTGGTGAAGGGGGGGTCTCCTTCAGTGAGAAACTGTGTGGCCACCTACTTGAATGATCTGCTTGCCAGCACATAGCAAATGGATATTCAGAGCTGGGGTGTCAGGGCATTGTGATCGGTCCTGGCCAACCATTGTGCCAGGGGTATAGGCATGACCTCAATCAACTGGCAGGCGCTGCATGTATGGTGGGGTGGGTGCACCAAGTGGTGACACTGCTTCTTCACAATAGCCAAGGAGGCCTGGCAACTAGCCGTGCAGGATCCTGTTGAGTGTCCGGTCCTTTGCATGCTTGTCCCATGGGTAGTGGGCAGGTACTGGACAGATGTGGTGGGTATGACATTCCTTATGCAGATGTTTGCATCAGTCAGACCATCAGCGGTTGACATGTGCATTGTTGTGGTTTCCCCCATGTGTTCCCAAGTTGTAGAATGTTCAGAGGTGGCCATAAGGTATTATGGCATGGCATCAAATGCAGCTGTACAACTCTGTGTGACTGTTGCGCCGGCATTGACTGATAGCACCCTGTCTCTCTCTCTCTCTCCCTCCCTGTCCTCCTCTGTCTTTGTGTGCATCAGCATCATCTGGTGAAGGAGAACGGGCACCGGCGAGTGGGGAAGCTGTAGCCCATGGTACCCAGGAAGCTGACACCAGCCGAGCCGAGGGGACCAGTGGGACGGCGGGCGAGGGGAGTGCCACGAGGGAGACCGGATCGACCACAACATCTTCAGGTTCCTCCTCTGAAGGTGGCTCCTTGGTGGTGACGAGCCCATCTGGGACCACTCCAGCACCATCCTTGTCTGCCACCCCCCTTACCAGCACCGCCCTCCCTGTAGCTCCCCACCCAGTTGCCCATGCCCGTTTCACCCAGCAAGGTGGGCATCTTCTTCACTGCAGGCACCTCTGCCCCTGCCCAAGTCAGACCTGCTGCCCTCAATGAGGAGGCTATTGACCTCCTGAGGTCCATCTCTGTGGGGCAGACGACTACTGTGAATGCCATCCAGTGACTGGCATCCCAGACGCAACAGTGCAATGCGTTCCTGGAAGGTATTCACAGTGCCTTTTCTGACCTACAGAAATCGTTTCAGGCTCTGGCCTCCTCCTTGACGTCAGCCAGTGTCTCTTCGTCTTCCGTCCCCCCTCCAGCTACCTGTTCCCAATCCCACATCCACCTCTCCTCACCCATCCAAGACACACCTACTGACCCACATGCATCCACATCAACAAAAACGGTACGCAAGGACAAACATAAGCACCACAGATGCCACCACTGCCATGCACACACTCAACACACACATGCAGACATGTCAACCTCCACACCCTGCACCGACTCCCCAACCACCTCCCCCCTCACAGTCAACACAACACTCACACCTGGCCCACATTCATGCACCCCATACACCACTGACACAGACACCACAACTATCAACACACCCACATGCAGCACATCCACCCTACCTGCAGACACCACCCCAAAATAAACTCACATGTCCCCCGCCATCTCCCTGCATCTCCTCCCCACCTCCTCCAAGTACATTTCAATGCATTTCACCCACCCAACAGTCCCCCAGCACACACATTTCGTCCACCCACGCACCTGCACCCATGGCACATCCAGGAACACACCTCACAACCATACCCACTTCCAAAAGTCTTTTCAGTGACCTCCTATGTGTTCCCAAAAAACATTTTCTCTGTGAGTTTTGCCTATTCCCCTCTACTGACCCAGTCCTGTTCCCCCCAAGCGCCCTGCTACCCTTCTTCTGCCCGAGCCTTCCACATTCCACTGCCCCTGCCCCTCCCCCACCTACCACTTCCACCCCTGTCACGTCCACTGCTGCTGCTGCCAAACCCACGCCCAAGCCCACTCCCTCCTCTTCCCAGGCCAAGCCGACTCCTTCCACTTCCACTTCCAAGGCCAAGCCCAAGCTCAACAACCCCTACCCAAGCCCCCATCCAAGGGCAAGGACAAACCCCACCCTTGCTAATTACCCCCCATCCAAGGGCAAGCCCAACCCCCCTTTGCTAAGCCGCACTATACAAGGGCAAGCCCAGGGACCCACATCTAAGGGCATCCCTAAGGGGCCCCCCTCCACGCCTAGACGGAATAACCCCCCCTCCAAGTCCAAGGACCCCCCGCCCTCACCCCTGAGGTGCCTGCATTCCCCATTGATGCACCTGCCCTGTGGAGGTCTGCATTTTGCAGTCAGGAGTCAAGTTGGGGCGTCATCTTGTGCCCATTGTGCTCGGGGCACTATGGATTTGGGACTGGCCCTTGGGCCTGTATGTACATTTGTTATTGCACATTTCGCAATATATGGTATTCATGCGGCAGTACACAGTTGGTGTCATTGTTACCTACCTACTCCTGGCTTACGTTCACCATGTATGTGTGGTGGTTGTGGGTATTGGTGTGTGTGTGTGTTGGTACAGGTGTTTGTTTGCGTGTGTATGTGGGTATGGCTTCCCATGTTGTGTGTGTGTTGTGTGTGTGTACTAATGTCATTCCCTCCAGTGTGTGCTAGGCTAGTGTACTTATGGTTGGTGTAGTGGTCGCCGTCGCTGGTCTGGGAGTTGCAGGGCCAGGTAGAGGATTGGAAGGAGTTGCAATTTGTGTGCCATGGCACCTATGGACGTGCCTGTGTTCCTGAAGGTAGGTGTTCCCAATATATTTTTCGTTTCTGACAGGCTTTTGGTGTTGGTGGTTCCACCCCGGAAATCCTGGTGGTGTGCAACCTCGCAATATGGTCTTGGGATACTGACTGACCGCCAGGCTGGAGATGGCTGCTGCCTGGCGCGCCAGCCCTTCCGCTGTGGCAGGGCTAACGATGACTTGACTGTGTTCCGCAGGTACCTTTCTAATATTTGTAATATGGCGGTCTTCACTGCTGGACCCATGGCAGTGTGGCCGCCAACTCCACAGTGGCGGTTCGCTGACCGCTAAACTCGTAATGAAGGCCTACATTTTTCCTCACAATTGTTTTAGAGTACTTATTTCAAGAGGGGCTGTCTACACTGGAACACCATTGAAGTTGGTGTGCAGGCTGTGACTGTCAGGGTCAAAAGAAGAACAGTCTGCATGCAGAATAAGACCTGAATTCTAGTTTATCCTTTCAGGACAAGATATCTTGTCTACTTTGACCTCTTCATGTAGCTATGTACATGTATATGTAAAGTGTTGGACTATGCTAAAGCCAGTTACCTTGGTTTCCAGTTAATGAATCGTCATGAACACCTCTAGGCATTAGTCACCATGAACAAGTACACTGATGATGATGATCAAGGATGTACTGCCCTTGAAACTTTGAGTTGTGCAAAATAATTATCTACTTTATCTGATAACTGAATGGACTCTTTAGTGGAACTATCATAGAGATAAGTTGAAAGCAACATTCCAAGTATGTCTCATACATAAAAATTCCATTATCCCATAGAGGAGCAATTTGCTACACTGCAGAATACATTTTCCATTGCACTGAAATTGGAGAATTGATCATCTGTTCTGAGAGAAGAATGCATTAGCATTTGCATATGACAGGGAGTGGGATATCTATTCTACCTGTGAAACATCCCATGAGCATGTAGGACTTCTTTGACTGCTGTTGAAATAACTAACAATGGAATTTCCAAAGTACTCACATAGATGCTATGCTTAATGGTGGGGTAATGGCTCACCACATTTAACCAAATTTAGACTTGCTTAAACACCTCAACGAGAAATGTACTCATTCTCCTTGCTTTGTCGGCCCCTGTCGCAAAAGCCAGGTAGCAAATATACACCCACAGGGAGGTCACAGACTCCCTTTAGGTGATTTGCAGGGTTTTATTTTCGTTGAGTCTGTTACATCAACAGGCATACACAAGAACGAGGAAATTAACTCATGAGAAGGCAACAATCGACAAAAAAATGTATGTAGCAAACCTAATGTGTTCAAATTCACAAATGATATAGGACATTATAAAAATTTGATCTTTTAGGAGCAATCCTACATTTGCTCCTTTAGGATTAATCCTATGTTTGGTTTAATCCTAAATTTCTAACTAGAATGTGTTTATCACACCTGTATTTGGGTAAAACCCTAGTCATCGTTTTACAGGAGTACTCCAAAGCATAAAATGTATTTGACTTTCCACCAAGTGTAAAATTGTCCATATGGCCATCTGAAGCAAATATGCATTTACATATATACATTATTTGTTTTTCTGTGGAGAAATATGGAGTGTGACATTCCCATAACCAACTCGGATGTGCTTTTACTCCTCCCTTTGCTTTTACACCTGCGAGCATTTTTAATTGGGAAAATCCTGCAGATTTTACATAAATAGCCGCAAAATAAAAACCAAAATTGGTGTGTGGGAGTTTTTAGAAAAATAGGTGGGTGATTCCTATTTTTGCATGTAGGACCTTTGTGGAATACCCTTAAACCCACCCTAGTCCTAAATTTGTGATTAGAGAAATTCAGTCACAATGTTAGAAGTTTGTATTCATCAATCCTAATTGCAAGCATAAATTCATCAACTTGTGAGTCAGGATTGGGATTTTGGCATCAAATTTTAATTTCCTGCATGTAGGTTAAAAGATAGCTTTAAGACTCTGGCCATTAGAGAACAACCTGAGGGTTTCTGCTATACAAAATTTGAAGGTCGCAAAATTCTCTGCAAAAACTTTATAACAAGTAATCTATGTCATAGGTCATGAGATATTTGTGTCCTATTTCATTTATCAGTTTTTTAGCAGGACTCTTCAACTGTCCATATTGTGCCAGGCATTGCACGGGGTCTGAGCAATTTCTCAGGCCAGTAACCCAGTTTAGTGAGTTGGACAACTGCTGCAGATTCTTAGGGTGGCAGATATGTCAAAACCTTCAAACTGGGCATCGTGTGTTCAGACTTTTACCTTATCATGTTCAATAATATAAGTAACATGAGCAGGAAAATAAAATGCATATCAACAAAATGGCAAGATACAATTCAGTTTTTGGTGTACTCTCCATAAGTGATCAGTGTTACATAGCATCCTTCTAATCTGTTAACTCACCCAATCCACAAATGAACCTTGCTGTGTCTCAATCTCTAAGCATATCAAATATATGGCTAGATTAGGACTTCTAGAATGAATGTATACACTAAATGGATCTTTTCTCTGCTTGGACAGTTGTTTGCAAATTTTATTGATTGTATGAATCAAAAGACGTTCTCTTTTTGCACTGAATAGATCAATTCTTATAATGAAATGGAGAACCAACTATCTAACTGAATTGTAGGTTACTCGATTCATCCGCTGCATGTAGAATTAACTTGATTTTTGCATTGGTGAATGGAAAGTTGTCCTTGACCTGGATGGTTAGAATATTGCTCTTTGACCGGGTGAAGTCTTGAAGATCAGTTCTTGCAATGGACAGCTAAAATATAATTCCTTATACTAAACAGACATTCAAGTCCTGCATCAGTTTGTATGAATGGAAATCCTTGATTTGAATACAGCAATGAAAGGTCAATACTTTTATCTGATAACAATGTGCATATCACTTTTAATATGATGGTTAGGAGAAGCAATCTTTTAATTAGAAAGAGCATGAAAGGTGATCTTATTTGTGGACAGCATGATAACTGATCCTTGTAATGTACAGAACACTGCATGTTAGTCCTTTTCATGAACAGTAGAATGATCAATCCTTGTACCGAACAGGAAATTGAAAGGTCAACTGTTGCACACAAAGGATAATTGAAGGTTGATCCTTGCAGTAGACACGGAAGTGAAATTCAGCCCTTAAACTTTTAGCTACGGTGGACGGAGAATTAATAGTTAAGCATTACTTTGTATGGTAGTTGAATCAAACCTTGCAGTGGAAGTTACTGACAGTTCATTGAACTTCCAGGGAAATTCAAATAGGTTGTCTTATTATTTGGCAGACACATCCATCTTTAAGTGCTTTACAGATGCCAGATGTTGATCCTTAAAGTAGATGTAGATTTGAAGATCAATACTTCCACTTGACGGTGTGTGGGCTGGGAAAGGCTACCTCCATCAGTTAGCCTTTCACTGCATGAATGAATAAAGAATTCAGGGCGGTTGCAGCATGCATTCTCTTTCACTTTACGAAAGGAACAAAAGGGTCAACCAAGGTGAGTGAATGTCTTATTTTTAGTTTATCTTCACAATTTGTGTTTTGCTCCTTTGATGTCCAACAAGGAACAGCCAACTGTCAATCCTTGAGAACAGCTGGCTTCCTTTACCTTTGATAAGAAAATGCATTTTCATCCAAATAATTTTCTTTGATAGGCGAATCTGTGAAGAAAGTAATTGAGATTTTCTTAAAGTTTATAAGATGCATAGAATGCCGATTAGTAAGTATATTTTATTTGTGTTCTGCTGTTTTTGATTTATTAAAAAATTATCTCTAATTTATGAACTGATACTAATGCATATATGTGTAATAGAGAGTTACCACTTTGTTAATGTATTTCTGCACCTACAAAATTTATGTTAGGGAAGTTCTGCATGAAGATCAGTACCTAGCTTACAATATTTAAAACACATTAAGAATTTGATTGCGTGGGACATCATGATTATGATGCAAATTTTCCAGTTATGGTGAACTACTTAACTATAACTCACCCATCATGCATTGTTCATGACCTCACACAAGATGTCAGAGATGACATCAAAAATTACATTGAGGACATTGTTAGTGACATCACATATAACATTACTATTTGCTTCATCAATGAAGTCACTATTTTCAAAGTAGTGATAAAGAAGAGTTCCACTGTCAGCAAATTAATGCTGTTCTAAAGAATACATAGAAAATGGAACTGCTGCAGTGACACTTGCTAATAAAGCCGATCATGATGTATCACTTGAGAGTGAAAGGCATCAGTTCCACTTTCAAAAAAAGATTACCTTATAATGGTTGCACATTGATATAAGTGTGTATGTGTACTGTGAATAGATTGGAAAAAAAACAATTTTTTGTAGTTGATGGTCATGTGAATAGTAATGTTACTTATGACATCATTGATAATGGTATCCTTGCTATGAATGTTGAAGCAAAATATAATACCATCAGTCATTTTAAATGTATTATTAAGGGAGAATATGAAACCAATACTGACTTTCATAAAATTATTGCATAGGTTAAATAAATAGACACTACCATTTCATCTAGGTTGGGTTAGTACATATGTGCAACACATCATTAAAAAACTCTTTATACATATACATATGCATTTGAAAGATATTGTGTAACAATATGTTATACAAAATGTCCCCAAAGCTTACATTTTTTTTGTTTAGAGCCAGGTGAGCTGTGTATAACTCTATAGGTATTTGCAAGCTAATTGGAAAAAGTAGGAAGTAATTTAGAACTCCAAATTTGCAAAATCAATAAGCTGGAAATTAACATGGAGATGTGAATTCTAATCCTGAACTGATGTTCACAGAAAAGCCAAGAGTCCCAAAAGAACAATCATCGGATCAGAAGGTAATGTAATATTCAATTTATCTTTATTATATTTGAGAATTGCCTACCAATAACTTTGTAATAGGGGACAAAAAATGATATGAGACCAGTTTCCAACTTCCAGGGGTTCACATCTAAAACAGCAAGACAAGCAATTGGGAATGATCTAAGTTAAGAACTTGAGTGCACAATAAATTAATCATATTGCACAGGACTTCATTTTATGGTAAATGAACCCCCTTCAAACTGAGAAATTCGTATAATTAATTTTCTTCCTAATATCTGATGTTAGAATAATATTTTCTTCTTTGTCCATTTCCTGACACTTGAGAGATAATTTTGCCAAAACCCTACAAGCCTTCTATTTGTGTCCTCAATTGAATCAGAGCTCAAAATCTCATTGATCTTTATAGAGCCCGGATTTATACTTAATACAATATGGTAAATGGCATCATATGACCACATAAGCCAGCCTTTAAAAACTTTTAGTGACTGTTCCAGGTTTGTCCATGGTTTCCACCCCTGATGATTCAAAAATATGAAAGTTAGGAAAGCCTGTTAATTTTCCATCTAAAACGATCATCTTATATACAAGGGGTTGATCCTTAAATTTTACATCTTTAAGCTGAGTCGCAACGTTTGTTTTGGGAATAGAAAAATACTTTGAAACTGCTCTTGCATTTAAAAAAAACACACTGAAGTTCCTTACAGTGCGCTTTCTTTGGGGATTTAGCACTTTTCTCGACGGTTATACAATTCTCTAATCACTGTCTCCAATATTTCAGAAGTGCAATTGTATACTAAATCTTCTGTTTTTGCTTTATTTTATATGCACTCAGTTCTTCAAGTTTTGAAGAAAAAAAACGTAAAAACTCTCTCATGTATCTCCTTATCTGGCTTTAAAGCTACAATATTTTATCAGCATACAATTTAATTTTAGCCATATGCTACAAAGGAGGGGGGCTAATGGACAACCATGTCTAGTTCCATTTACAACTTTAAAAAAACCAGCATCGAAAGACTTCAAAATCAATCTAGCCTCAGCACCACTTAAAAAATTGCTTAAAAACCCTTGGGAGTTGCATGGAAAAACTGAATCTTTATAAAATACAAAAAAAACTGTCCCAAGACACAAGGTCAAAAGTTTTCTTAGCATCAAATGAAAACACTGTAGCCGGAAAATGTTTGGTATTGAAACTATCTATTGCTTCTATTAAGTAACTCGTAATTGCATATAGTAGACACTGTGCGATAAAACCATTTTGACCCGTATGGATCAGCCAATCCACCACACTATTCACTTTATTTGCTATTTATTTAGTTACCATTTCATAGCCAGAATTCAATAGACTAATTGGACAATGTGAATTTGTGTCTTTGAGGTTCTTATCTTTTTTTTTCTTTTAAAACCCTTACAACTATCCTTTCAAATCTCCATCAAATGTTTAAAGAAACTTAAGGGGTCATTAGGAGTTTGGGCGGTTGGAAACATCCGTCTGCCAAACTCCTGATGAGGAGACCACTGTGGTGCTGGCGGTCTCCCCACAGGCCCAGTACAACTTTTACACTGGGCTGACCGGCAGAAAACTTGTCAGCCCATCGGGAAAGGTGCGGCAACATTGTTTCCGGCTCATAATTCAGCCGGCCCAAGGCTGCTAGATGCAGGGTGCACCAGTACCCTTGAAATGCACACTGTCTGCACAGTAGACATTGCGCATTTCAAGGATGCTGTGTAGGGGGACCCCTGCACTTGTTCTCCGCCAGCCTTTTCATGACAGTGAAACTACCATGAATAGGCTCACGGAGAACAAGGTTGTATTCAGCAGGGTGGCACTGAGTTTAGCACCGCCCTGGCTGATTACAACCAGGGCTGTCGTCAGCCCATCAGGATCTTGGATGCTGGGGGGATGGCGGTAGGTTGGTGAGTCTGAAACACAGTGGTCTGACCACTACTGCGAGTCTGGCAGTTTTGTGACCCCAGACTCGTAATCAGCCCCTAAATCTAGTGCTAATATTTGCGCTCCCATAGCCAGCTTAAAAACATCCCATGCCATTACACCACTGATTGTCCCTCGGTTTTGAGAAAAGAAATCTGATATTTCACACATTAATTAGAGAACCCACATTTTATCCACTAAATACATTTTATTGAACATCTGGTAGGCCTGCTTATTTTCTTAAAACCCGAAATACCTAGTTTGAATAGATGAATGATCTGAGAAGCAAATTGAGACACAGGAAAGCTGTCCAAAATCAAAAAGAGAGAATTTGAAAAAATGCCCATACCTACCTCATGTCTCATGAGATACAGATATGCATTCATTTTTTATCCTGGAACCTTGCTAGCCAAGGGTTCATTATATTGTGATTTTTTTTATACAAGGTCAGCACCTCTCATTATTTTGAATAGATTGTTTCTAAAATTTTGCATTGAGGAATCTAGAGCTGTCAGCTCAATATAGTTAAAATCACCTCCTATAATAATCTTGCCTTTTAAAGGCAGCTGAGATTGGAAAAGATATAATATTGGGGCAGGAATTTCCTCAACTAGGGTATACAAATTTAGAAGGATCACTTGTTCAGAAAAAATTGAACAAAGCCATTGGCTTTCTTTATCATTTTTGCCTGACAAATATATATTTTAGCATTCAGATTCTTGGAGAGAGATAAAAATGTCAACCCACAATGAGCGGTAGTAGTGCAAGACAAGCATTTAAACCCTGACCGTTTTTTAAACATTACAAAATTTGCAAGTATAGAAATAGGTATAAGGGCTTTTTGTAGAAAAAACAATAAAGAGATTAGGGGCCTCATAAGGAGTTTGGCGATCCCACCATGGGACAGACAAACTCGCGAGGAGGACGCCCTGTCCCCCCACCCTATTACAATGTTGCCACCGGTCTGACACAGAGGGGCCACCCAGCACCCTCGGAATGTGCACTGTCTGCAAAGCATGCCATGGCATGGGCAGTGCACGGGCCTCCCTGTGGCCTCCAGCACTTGTTCTCCACCAGCCTTTTCATGGCAGGGTCTCTGCGATTAAAAAGCTGGCGGAGAACAAGGTTGTAATCAGCCAGGCGGTGCTGAGTTCAGTGCCGCTTGGCTGATTACAACCAAGACTGCCATCACCCAGTCAGGATCAGTGGTCCTGGCAGAGACGGCGGTCTTTAGGTGGGTCCGTCCGCCTAACTCATAATGTGGTAGTTAGACCGCCACAGCCGCGGTTGTCAGACAGCCACCTCGAGGCTGGTGGTCTTAGGACGACCAGCCTTGTAATGAGGACGTATGTGTGAGAAGCCAAGTCTCACACATATGTAATTTTCACTTATTGTTTAGGCCATTCACTTTAAATGAATACATTTTGATTGGTCTGTTGTTGCAAAAACAGCATTAACTATAAAAATATAAGAAACATAACATATAATAAAGACTAAAGTATTGATGCAGGCATATGATGAATAAATTGCCTTCAGGGACTACAATAGCTGCGTCCTTATAAAGTAATAAATGCAAACTCCCAGCAAACTTTGTAGTGCAAATTCCACAAAACGAGCTCCTGTACCAAGGAGGGCTCTGTGTTACCAAACAATGGGCCACATAAAACGCATCCATTTAAAGTATCTAAAGCATCTAACAAAATTATGTTGCTGCTCTTAAGTAATACTGACTATAGTACTGATGTAGAAACATGGTAAAGTGCATTTGAAGACTTCACATATCTCCCCATTTGTTGATGATTCAGAACCCGACCCCTCCCCCTGTATATTTTTACAGGTGGCCCACTTACCGACTGACAAACAGCACCTCCTAATAGTGTATCTGGCACCTTATTTTTGTGCTATTTTTCCCTGTTATCTGATTGCCTCAGACCCCTTCACCCATCATTATCCTATTTCCACAAATTGCTAGCTCCACACACCATCACGGCAAATGGATTTCAAAATAATTTGGGCTCTTTCACTCCTGTGAATATATAAAACTTCCCCTAATAGAGAACATTTTATTTAGCCTTCTGAATAAGTGAGACCTGAGGGGCCCGCTCCTTGAAACTGAGGAATCAAATTTTTACATTCTCTCTATCTGTGAGCAGGTTCAATTGTAATATCAGCAAAAATCTGGAATTATTATTCTTTTTAGACTTCCAAAACCTTTTCTCATATTGCTTTTGTCAGGATAAACTCTTTAATCCTGTAATCGGAGAAGGTCACCAAAATAGTTTGGGCTGCCTAGGATTTGAGGGACCCTGTGAAGGAACTCTGTGTGCTCTTGTTATTGTAAGGTCTTGAAGGTACTTTGGAAGAACACGTCTTTAACAACACCTCAACCAGAGAGAACGGCCGAACAGAAATCTCTTTATGTTTGAGGACCCCAATAATTGCAAATTAGAGCACATCAAATGATTTTCCATTTTCTCTTGTCTATATTGGAGTTAGATTATTTGTTTTTCTAACTGAACATTTCAATCTATTGTTTATCTTCATGCTCAGAAATGCGATGTTCTGTCTATCTTCATGCTCAGAAATGCGATGTTCTGTCTACTTGATCCTGTCCAAATGGCTGAGTCATTTTATTATCCATCTAATCCAGGAAGTGGCGGCTATCAGGACTAAAATATGGTGGGGCACAATGGCACCAAACTCAGCATATATGCAGCTCCCCCGGTGAAGCACTTTTCCCTCGGCGCCCATGAGCAGGAATGGAAGGGCTTCGTTCCTGCTCAGTTGATTGCGAATCCAACCAATCCTGGAGCTACTCTCAAGCTGTTTCCAGCATGACAGCAGCTCCAGGCCTTATGGGAGAAGGCTAACCCAGAGCTAATTTTGAGTCTGGGTCTGTTAACGCGTCCCAGCCTTGGTAAATTTACTTACATAGGGAATCGTTTTAGGCCAATGAATCTTTTGACTGTGATTGGGAACGCCTCAAGACGAGATAGCTCATTAGCATCTCAATTAATGGATCAATAATCTCATCAATATTCACAATAACCAAACCAATAAGACTAATCAACAACATTTAATAAGAATGAAACACCCCATGACCTTTCAGTCATGAATAACCACACCAATTTAGTAAGATTTGGATATGTATTCCCTATTAGTTACAACCTACTAGCATAGTCATTAATCTCAATACCAGTCAGCACATCAATAAAACTCCCATGTGGCAACTAGAATATGATTTTATCAATGCAAAGATCATGAACATTAGCACAAAACACAAAGTCAACATAGATCAAACTTTAACAGATTTTCATTAGTTCATTATTCAACAGAGCAAAGATTCAGTCATTTGTCTATTTGCACCCAATATTAGCGAACTCCATAACTACCCTCTAATTAGCATCAGCATGTTGGGCTTCATGCAAAACAATTTAGCAACATGAATTTGGAAAACATCTAACTATGGACTCTATCAAAAGAGCAGTTGGTACCTAGAAAGAAAAGGCAAACAGACAATCACAGTTTCATCATCAGATACCCCTCCGAATAGGCCAGCATACAGCTTCAGTCTTCGTCCTCAGGACATCAGTCGATTCGCCATCAGCCAGGATAGAACAGCAAAGTCTCAGCAAGGTAGGGCAAAAGCTCTTCCCACATAAGGAGGAGAAGCGGGTATCAGGGCAAAGAGGATGGTTTAGCATAAAGGACAAAAGTCTCTCAGAGTAGCTAGAAGATTGGCAAGTAATGGCATCAAAGTGGCGAGGAAGAATGCTAATTTCTCCTTGTGACATGTCGTTATATTGAATCTGGCTCTCTAATTTCCAATTGGGCAATATTTGGTGCATCATTATCTCTGTCCAATAATCCGTCGCTCACCTTACTAGAATGTTCACCTAAGACAGTTCTCATGCAGCTAATTGGCACCTGTATCTGACGTCTTCATTGGGTAGAATGGCAGGTAAGAAAAGTTACACTCCTCGCTCTAGTCAGTGGTTCCATTGTCTTTACCAGTTTAGGTGACCTTGTACCTGTTGCGAATTACACTGTTGCATTCTGCAAGAATGTCTCCTTGAGCAAGTCGGGTCTCATGAGAAAGAATTTACTACGGTTACACACACATCTCTAGCTCCTGGAAAAGTACAGTTTCAGGTCCTTCAAGAAGACAGCACATTGCACGTTAGAAAAACACATTAATATGAGACCAGGTAGCTAGGCCCAGACCCTTGATAACTAAGGTCTAGTGACTAATTTTAGCAAAACCTTAATACATAACTCATAATGCTAATACAAAATCATACATTAGTACATCATTAATCCATTATTAGTCAATTTCATTAATTATAGTATACATTGATGGCCACTCCCTGTGGGCACATTTCAAACGCGTACATTACACTAACACATTTTCTATGCGGTTTTATTGACATTATTATGCAAGCCTCTCATCCTCATATTGATTATAAAAGTTACACTCTAACAATCCCTCCTCTGATGACTCTTGTCATCACACAAATTTCATCCTTTCACAAATTTTCATTTTCTCATTTCTTTCATCTCAATTTCTTCCCTTGATTTTGCCTTTTCATATTTTGCTCTGAACATTTTCTCCCTTTTCTTTTCTTCCCTCCTCGCATTACGTTTTGCCCATTTCAGTTTAATTCTTTTACTAATTTTGCATGATAACGATGAGCCAAATAAACAAGCCAAAACAATGAATATTCCCCGTACTATTTTCCCCAATATCCCATGCCAAATACTACTAAACCAGCTTCCCACTTTAGCAAGTCCCTTTCCAACCTTTTCCCAAACTCCAGGTTCTTTAAATTCCTTCAAATCAGTACTATCTCTAGTCAGGTTAGTAAGCATACTTCTAATACTTCTAACCTCCTCGCTCCCTCTCTGCAATCTTCTTCTGTGTTCTTCTGTTCTTCTGTTCTTCCCTTCTGTTCTTCTGTGTTCTTCCGGTCTTCTGTGTTCTTCTTCTCTGTTCTTCTCGGTGCTTCTGTGTTCTTCTTCTCGGTTCTTCTGTGTTCTTCTGTGTTCTTCTCTGTTCTTCTCTGTTCTTCTCTGTTCTTCTGTTCTTCTGTCTTCTGTTCTTCTGTTCTTCTGTCTTCTGCTCTTCCGGTCCTCTGTTCTTCTGTCTTCTGTTCTTCTGTCTTCTGTTCTCCTGTCTTCGGCTCTTCTACCTCCTCCGTCTTCTTCCCCCGAGCCTACCCTCCTGCTCCTTCCTCATCCCCCTCCCTCACTCGCCTCCCCCTCTCTCACCCCTAGCTAACCCGTTCGCTATCTACCTCCCTCACTCCTCCTATCTTCCTATCTCTCTAGCTCCCTATCTCACTATCTAACTCCCCCACTCTCCACCTCCTCCTACCTACCTATCTGTCTATCTATCTATTTCCCTATCTATCGACTTCTCTATCTATTTTCTCTATCTATTTCTCTATCTCTCCCCCCCTCCCGCCACCCCCTCTACTACCTATCTCCCTATCCTCTCACTCTACCTCTCTCCCTCACCCACCTCTACAACCCCCCCTCCCCTATCTTCACAACCCTACTCCTATCTCTCTCCCTAATCTCCAAACCTCCTAACACTCACCCTCCTCCACCCTAAACCCCCTCCCCCAGCTCCTCTCACTCTACCTGTCCCCCCCCCTCCCTCGCGCTTTCCCGCCGCGACCTCCTGCACGCCCCCGCCCCCCAGCTCCCATTCGCCCCCAGCTGACCCCCCCCCCCCTCCTACCTCTTATGGCGGCCGCTGCGCGACTGCGCAGCGGGCACGCCGCTGGCGCGCCGGAGGCGCGCCAGAGGCAAGCCCGTCTGCGCCCGTCCGCGCCTGGCCCGCGCCCAGCGCCACGACCCCTGGTCCCCAGCTCCCCCAAGCCCCGCTGATCCGCTACGACCCCACCACCCTCCACGCCCTCAACCCAGGGCGCTCCAAAACCTGCTTCCTAGCTCACCCCAAACGCACCCATGGACCCTTCGCCTGCAACTCCTGCAAACGCATCTTCCACCACGCAACTACCACGACCACAAGCCCACGCGCCATCAACCACCTCAAGTGCATCCTGATCAACGCTCGTTCCGTCCACAAGCACGCCGTTGAACTTTGGGACCTCCTGGACTCCACAGCCCCGGACGTCGCCTTCATCACGGAGACATGGATGAACGCCTCCTCTGCTCCAGACATCGCTACCCGCCATCCCCGAAGGCTACAAGATCTCCAGAAAAGACCGCACCAACCAAGTAGGAGGAGGTGTCGCCATCATCTTCAAAGACTCCATCAGCGTCACCACCTCCACCGAAGACCCCCCCCTCGCCGCTGAACACCTGCATTTTCAGATTCGCACCGACCCAAGGACCACCCTCAGAGGATCCGTCGTCTACCGTCCTCCCGGACCTCGCGCCTCTTTCAGCGACGCCATCGCCGACTTCATCTCCCCGCACGCCCTCGCCTCACCGGACTACATCCTCCTAGGCGACCTCAACTTCCATCTGGAACAAAACAACGACCCCAACACCACTACCCTGCTCGACAACCTCGCCAACCTCGGCCTCAAACAACTGGTGAACACCGCCACCCACATCGCCGGACACACGCTCGACCCTATCTTCTCCGCCAGCAAACACGTCTTCTTCAGCCACACCTCTGCCCTACACTGGACCGACCACAGCTGCGTCCACTTCACATTCCGACGCGAGACCTCCCACCTCCGCACTCAACCCATCCCTCATCGACAGTGGAACAAGATCCCTGAAGAGCAACTCTTCTCCGCTCTCGCCGCCAACCAACCCACCCTCACCACCGACCCCAACGACGCAGCTCTCAACCTCACAAACTGGATCTCCAACTGCGCTGACAACCTTGCTCCCCTCAAACGCACGCATCGACAGACCAACACCAAAAAAACCTCTCTGGTTCTCTGACACCCTCAAAGAATCAAAGAAAACTTGTCGTGCCCTTGAGAAGGCCTGGCGCAAGGACCACACCGCTGACAACATGACCGCCCTCAAGAACGCTACACGCGAACACCACCACCTGATCCGCACTGCCAAAAGGAACTTTTTCACCGACAGACTAGACAAAAACAGCCACAACAGCAGAGAACTCTTCAGCATCGTCAAAGAGTTCTCCAACCCCAGCGCCAGCGCCAACGCCGTCACGCCCTCACAGGATTTGTGCGAATCCCTCGCCACTTTCTTCCATCGCAAGATCAGCGACCTCCACGACAGCTTCGGACACCAGACCCAACCATACACCACTGAACCCGCTTCCCCGGACATCACCCTCAACAACTGGACCCACATCAACACGAAAGAAACCAAATCCATCATGAACTCTATCCACTCCGGCGCCCCTTCGGACCCCTGCCCGCACTTCATCTTTAACAAAGCCGACAACATCATCGCCCCGCACCTCCAGACCGTCATCAACTCTTCTTTTTCTTCTGCTACCTTCCCCGAATGCTGGAAGCACGCTGAAGTCAACGCCCTACTAAAGAAACCTACGGCTGACCCAAGCGACCTGAAAAACTTCCGCCCCATCTCTCTTCTACCTTTCCCAGCCAAGGTAATAGAAAAGACCGTCAACAAACAGCTGACCACCTTCCTGGAAGACAACAACCTGCTCGACCCTTCACAAACCGGATTCCGAACCAACCACAGCACGGAAACCGCCCTCATCTCAGTCACAGACGACATCAGAACCCTGATGGACAACGGTGAAACAGTCGCCCTCATTCTCCTCGACCTCTCGGCTGCCTTTGACACCGTCTGTCACCGCACCCTAATCACCCGCCTACGCTCCACCGGGATCCAAGGCCAGGCCCTGGACTGGATCGCCTCCTTCCTCGCTAACCGCTCCCAAAGAGTTTACCTCCCTCCGTTTCGCTCAGAACCCACCAAGATCATCTGCGGCGTACCTCAAGGCTCATCGCTCAGCCCGACACTCTTCAATGTCTACATGAGCCCCCTCGCCGACATCGTACGCAAGCACGACATCATCATCACCTCCTACGCCGACGACACCCAACTTGTACTCTCCCTCACCAAGGACCCCGCCAGCGCCAAGACCAACCTACAAGAGGGTATGAAGGACGTCGCAGATTGGATGAGGCTCAGCCGCCTAAAGCTGAACTCTGAAAAAACGGAAGTCCTCATCCTCGGCAACACCCCGTCCGCCGGGGACGACTCCTGGTGGCCCACGGCCCTCGGCACCGCACCGACCCCCGCAGACCACGCCCGCAACCTCGGCTTCATCTTGGACCCTCTTCTCACCATGACCAAGCAAGTCAACGCCGTGTCCTCCGCCTGCTTCCTCACTCTCCGCATGCTCCGCAAGATCTTCCGCTGGATCCCCGCCGACACCAGAAAAACCGTGACCCACGCCCTTGTCACGAGTCGCCTGGACTACGGCAACACCCTCTACGCCGGGACCACCGCCAAACTCCAAAACCGCCTGCAACGCATCCAAAACGCCTCGGCCCGCCTCATCCTCGACGTACCCCGCAACAGCCACATCTCCGCACACCTGAGACACCTGCATTGGCTCCCAGTCAGCAAAAGGATCACCTTCCGTCTTCTCACCCACGCACACAAAGCCCTCCACAACAAGGGACCGGAATACCTCAACAGACGCCTCAGCTTCTACGTCCCCACCCGCCCCCTCCGCTCCGCTGGCCTCGCACTTGCTGCCGTCCCTCGCACCCGCCGCTCCACGGCGGGTGGGAGATCTTTCTCCTTCCTGGCGGCCAAGACCTGGAACTCCCTCCCCACCAGCCTCAGGACCACCCAGGACCACTCCGCTTTCCGGAGACTCCTAAAGACTTGGCTGTTCGAGCAGCGATAACCCCCCCTTTCCCCCCTAGCGCCTTGAGACCCGCACGGGTGAGTAGCGCGCTTTATAAATGTTAATGATTTGATTTGATTTGATTTAATTTCAAAACTATTGTCTGGTATGTAGGCACAGCAGTGACGCTCATTAAGCATCTTACAGACTCTGCAATTTTTCAATAAAAGAATGTCTAAAGCAAGCCTATTTTGAAGAGTCATAGCACTCTCCGCAGCAAGTTCAATATCCATCAGGAGTATAGCTCCTGTGAAGTTTGTCAGCATGTTATCCACAATAGTAGACAACTTTCGAATCTTTATGGAGTTCAAGATAACTCCCACTGAAGGAATTATTTTTCCAAATATGTCTCCTACTACACCAGCAGCAGTCTCTCTCTTTTGTCTAATACGATGTAATTCAGACACCTTCGGAAATTTCTTTAAGTCCTCTAGCTGATAAATCTTTGGGAAAACTATTCCCAAATACCATGTCCCATACCATCCCTTTGGAAGACCGTAATAAGCATTAAGTCCACAAATATAATAGACCCCAGGGATCGCTGGATCCTGTCCATTTAACATGAACGTCCACTACTCTGAAACAAAAACACATGCTTACATTCACTCTTTCCCACAAACACATTGTCATAATATGACTTAGGCCGTGTTATGCAAACCTTACCTACATGTAGTGCATCTAAAGCTAATTTCCCTTGTTCCCTAACGGCGCTATGACTCCCACTATTAATAAAACAGCATTGCTGTAAGCCTTTTTCTAGTTTCCCCTTCAGGACCCTTCTCGTATCTTCAGTGTGATCTAGAAAGCTTTTCTCTACAGGTGTGAGCAAGCAAGTCAGATTATTGCGGTGCGCATAAGATGTACTAATTGCTACTCTCGCTTCAAAGAATCCCTTAATCAACTTTATTGCATAATATTTAGCTACACTATTCAAGTCTTCTATAATAGGCACATAAGAGAACACCAAGTCATGAGTAGAGTAAAAATATTGCACTTCTTCTTGGTTATAGAAACGTGTTAGTAACAAACAACAGCTTATCCCTTAGGTTAGGGGCAAACTATGATAGCTAACTCCCTCTTGTACTGAAACAGGGATTTGTGTACACACATAACAAGCTTTTGCATCCGTAGTATCAACATACTCACTCAGCAAGCGATAGAAAACATTAGTAGACAGTTCTCCCTTTGAGTTAGTGTCCTCATGCAAATACTTTGTATCTTGTTCGAACCTCTCCCAAGGTGTTAGTGTAGCAGTCTCCGGAATTGTAGCATTGTTAGTTTCATTCTCATCCACCAATCGCATTTCCACAAGCAAAGCTATAATGAATACCACACATACAACACCCAAAGCAACACCTAAATATTTACAACGCCTACTTCCACCATTATCATCTCCCGTGCGAGGCATGATCTGTAAAGAATCAGAAAGCGGAATGCCATAAGTGTAAACAACTAACTGAGGACGGTTAAAAAAAATGTCCTCCTTTTTTTTTTTCCAGCAAAGCTAAGCAAAGTCTTCCTTCAGCAGGTATGTACAGCTATTCTCATTCACTCCCAGGATCCTTGTCAATTCGGTTAGCAGCTTGTCACAATCAGTTTTCAAAAAAGGTCAATTCAGGTTAACAGTGTCACATCCGGTAATTTATCAGTCTCTTTGCTCAGCTTTCTTTAGCTCAATTTCAGCTTATCACAATCTCTTTTCTTTGTGGCCGGACTCAGGTACCAAGTATTGACCTGGGACTTCTCGATCAAAACAGAACGCCAAGAACTCTTGTTGCTATTCAGCTGACGTTACATATGCCCATTCAGGACCCGTGTATCTTCTGTTTGCTATTCTCTTTCTTTTCAACTTTCGGTCACCCTGCAATTCTCCTTCACTGAGATCTTCTTTCCTTGTAGTATCAACTTCTTCCTCAATTGACCACTTTTCCTTTTATCACTTTCGACTCCGGCCACTTATCTCCCTTCAAGATCCCTCGGTTGTCTTGCTCTCCATGTGGCAGGTCAATGCCCTCCTTTTGTGCTATGGTGCTTTCTCTTGCTAGACCTGCAATTTGCTCTGGATGAGTCCGGGCACTCTGACTCTCTTCTGCCTCAACTCCCTCGCCTTCTGGGTCTGTCAGGGGTTCTACTTCAAACCCATATCCGTCTGCTTCTGGGAGAACCTCTCTTTGGGTCGGTCCTCCTGGCGCCTCAGTTGAGAAAAGCTCACTGCCACCCCTCTGGGTCTCGTCTGTTGTTTGAGTGACCAAGCTGTCCTCAACAGGCTCTCCTTCAGTCTCAGCTCCCCTTTGATTACTCTCCAGCCCTGAGACTTCCTTTTCTGAAGTGGTTATTTTCGACAATTCAATTTCCTCATCAGTTGGACACGTCACCTTTTTCGTGTGACTGGCATGAATCCAGTTTGGAATTCCCGCACACTTCACAGCAGTAATAGTTGTCAGTATTACTTGATATGGCCCCTTCCAATGTGGCTCCAAACACGACTTCCTCATGTGTTTCTTGATAACAACCCAATCACCAGCTTTCAGATTCTGACCTGGATCATTTATCGGTGGCAATGAGGTTGCTTCCACCTGGTGAGAGAAAGAGCGGACCACGTCAGCCAGACCCTTGCAGTAGTCCAACACCATATCATCCATGATATTCACAAGAGCATCTGCAGGTACTGTGGGCAGTCTCATAGCTCGGCCCATGAGAATTTCATGAGGAGACAATCCTGTGTTCTTGTTAGGTGTATTTCTCGTTGACATTAGCACTAAGGGCAATGCATCAGGCCATTTCAGATTTGTAGCTGCGCATATTTTTGCCATTCTCGACTTCAGGGTACCATTCATCTACTCCACTAAGCCTGAAGCTTCAGTGCGGTAACTACAATACAACTTCTGTTCAATGTTCAATGCTGCACACAAGAGTTTAACCACCTCGTTGTTGAAGTGACTTCCTCTATCTGATTCTAAAGAGATCGGAAACCCAAAACGTGGTATCAATTACCTAAGCAGCAGCTTTGCTACTGTGAGACTGTCATTTCTGCATGTAGTGTAAGCTTCGATCCAGTGACTAAAGATACACACAATCACCAACACGTACCTCAAACCTCCACATAGAGGCATCTCTATAAAATCCAATTGCATTCTGCTAAATGGACCTCCTGCTCTCCCAATGTGGCTCAAATTTCACCACTGTCCCTTTCCCCGCATTCATCTGTTGACAGATGATGCACCTGTGACAGATTACTTCTGCAGCTTGTCTGAACTTTGGGTTAAACCAGTAAATTTTGAACAACCTGATCATGGCATCTCTCCCAATATGTGCCTGCCCATGGTAAAACCTTGCAAACTGTGACAAAAGACTGTTCGGCAAAACCATTTTCCCCTCATCTGAAACCCACAAATCATCCGGTCTTTGTACACATTGCATTTTTAGCCAAGAGCTTTTCTCCTCTCTGCTGGCACGACCCTGCAACAATTTTAATTCTTCCATAGTGTCAACCACTCTTAATGCATAACCTGTGCATGTCTCATTTTCTGTTTCAGGTAGTAATTTCCACTGATCCTTGAACGATATACAGTTCAATGCACAAAACCTTGCGACTTGATCCGCATATCCATTTCCCATTGAAACAAAGTCTTGTGATTTTACATGAGCGCTGCATTTCACCACGGCAATCTCAAGAGGTAACTGAATCGCGTGCAACAACTCCTTAATTCTTTCACCATTTTTCACTGGAGAACCAGAAGAGGTCAGGAAACCCCTCTGTGACCATAACTGGCCAAAATCTTGGACAATTCCAAATCCGTATCTGCTGTCAGTATAGATAGTTACTTTCAGTTTGTCAGCAGCATTGCATGCCCTAGTAAGAGCAACCAATTCAGCCACTTGAGCAGAGTATACTCTTTCAAGCCAAGATGCTTCTAGGATACCAGTGATTGTACACACAGCGTATCCGGCTCTCAGTACTCCTACTGAGTCTCTCAAACATGAGCCATCGACAAAGATAATGTAGTCATTTTCTTCCAATTGGGTATCTTTAATGTCAGGTCTCGGTTTGGTGCACAGTTCTGTTACCTCAAGACAATCATGTTCTACTTCATCAGCATCCTCAACTTCTGTATTCTCATTTGGAAGCAAAGTTGCTGGGTTCAGCACTGTACAGCGTTTCAGTGACACATTCAGTGACCCCAATATAATCGTTTCATATTTTGTCAATCTGGCATTTGTCATGTGCTGTGTTTTGGTTCGGGTTAACAATATTTCAACCGAATGGGGGATCATAATTGTTAAAGGGTATCCCATCACTATGCCTTCACACTGTGTGAGGCTTTGACCAACTGCTGCAACTGCACGCAGACAACCTGGTAATGCTGCTGCAACTGGGTCCAAAGTAGCTGAAAAATATGCTACTGGGCGATTTGCGCCTCCATGGACCTGAGTCAAGACAGACAAAGAACACGCATCATGTTCATAACAAAACAAGACAAAAGGCTTTGTGTAATCAGGCATACCTAAAGCTGGAGCCCTGCACATAAACTCCTTTAGCTCAATGAATACTCTCATCTCTTTCCCGGACATAATTAGGGTATCTGGGCCATCTTTAACCTCCTTAATCTTCAGGCCTACCAATGGCTTTGAGATGACTGAGAAATTCGGGATCCATAGACGACAGTAACCCACCATTCCCAAAAACATCCTAACATCTCTCCGTGTTGTTGGGGGACTCATCTGCAATATGGCAGTCACTCTTTCCTTAGAGATTTTCCTCGACCCTTTCCCAATCAGATGCACTAAGTATTTCACCTCCTTCTGACAGTATTGCAGCTTCTTGGGAGACACCTTGTGCCCATTCTTTCCCAAGTGGTTCAATAAGGCAATGGTATCGTATTTACAATCATCTCTCAACAAATCATCAATGTACTGCACTAGAGTCAATTGAAAAGGCAATTCCAATGATTCCAAATCCTTCTTCAGTATATGTGATTAAAGATGGAAGGTGATTCCGAAAACCCTTGAGGGATTCGACACCAACTGTAGACTTTATCCAAAAAATTTAAACTGAAGAGAAACTGACTGTCCTCATGAAGAGGCATAGAAAAGAATGCTTGGGACAAATCAACGACCCAAATGCATTCTGCGTTACATGGGACCTGGAACATGATCACAGCTGGATTTGGCACCATTGGGCAACATTTCACCACTATGTCATTGATCTTTCTCAGGTCTTGGACAATTCGAACTTTCCCACAAGGCTTTCTTAGTCCCATTATTGGTGAATTACATGGACTGGTCATCACTTCCCTCAGGACCCCTTGCTTCACAAAGTCTGCAATTATCTGTTACCTGTATAAGGACATCTTGAGCCATATGATACTGCGGTACCTAGGGGAACACAGCATTCGGCTTCACGCTGACTTTAACTGGTTCTACTCCTTTTATCAGTCCCACTTCTTTTCCTGTTAGGTCCCACACCTTTTCTGTAACTGTCCCCTGCAGATCGGCGGGCAGATCAGTCACCGTGAACATTGAGAAGAAGCTTATCAAGGGGTACTCCTCATCTGTGGTCTCCGTCTCAGGCTCTGAGATCTGACCATCATCCCCTTCATCATCACTGTTTGTCTGCACCTCAATCCCTTCATTTAAAAAGGTGATAGAACACCTTGTCTTACACAGGAAGTCTCTTCCCAGTAGGGACACTGGACTTGAATCACAGACCACAAATCTATGCAACCCCTGAAAGGTGCCAATCTCAACCTGTACTGGATCTGTAATCGGGTTTGTCAAGAGCTGATTTGCCACTCCTACTACCTTTATTGTATGCCCTGAAAGTGGCAGAGCAGGAACCTCTGCACTTCTGACTGTAGAGCGTGTAGCTCCTGTGTCAACCAAGAAGGAAACTTGGTGACCCATCACTTTCCCTTGCACATAAGGTCCTCTCTGATCTACTTCTAGGGACGCTGCAAGTCTACACTCCTCACCATCTCAACTGTCATCCAACCATTCATCGTTTATTCCATTTTCACCACGCAATGGAAACTGTTGCACTGCATTATTTTGACTCATTCCTTGACCTGTGACCTGTTGAGGAAGCATCATCTGTTGCTGTCCCACTTGCGCGAAGGGCGACTGCATTTGCTGTCTAGGTACCACAGGAATCTGCTGCTGTATTTGCTGCATCTGCACTGGTTGTACACGTGGCATCTGCACCTGTTGCATGGGTTGAAGACCATGCATCTGAACCACATTATGCTGAAAATTTGGATTTGGACCTCTCATTCTTGGTTCCTTAACATTTTGGAATGCATTGACATCATTGCTTTGTTGAACAACACCCTCCTGCACCATCATTGGGCACTCCCACTTCCAGTGACCTATGCCCCCGCAAGCATGACACGGTAACACCTTCTTCATCCCCTGCACATCATTTTGAACCACAACGGTATTTATATCTGGACCACAGTTCACAAAACCGCCTCGACCTCTGCTTCTCACTTGCGTCTGAAACATTCCGTTTCCCTGCGGCTTTTGCACCATCTGTTGTAACCCATTTCCCTGCATCCCTGCTTGTGCTGCTTTAATTTGCATCACCATCACTTTCTCCTTCAGCTTTCTCTGCTTCAACTCAATTTACTCACTACAGTATTTTGCGTACTGCAACACTTCATCAATCGGCTTCGCTTGCCAACAAATCAAATGATTCTTAATCATCTGGCTAATCTCTGGTTTCAGTCCCTCAACAAACCTGAACACAAGGTGATTCATATCTTTCGGCTCTATTACCTCTGTGCCGCTGTAATGCTTGAATGCCTTCAGCAACCTCTCATAGTATGCATGTATCGACTCCTTGCCTTCCTGTGCTGTTCGGTTAATCTTTTGCCAATCAATATTTTGCGGCGACACTTTCTGCTTCAAAAACTCAATCACCTTAAAGTAGTACCTCATCACCTCAGGAGACGGGGCTCCTGTGACATTGTCCCTTGCCGGTTCTGCTGTCGGCCAATCCACACTTCTCTTGCATTCAAGCCACAAGTCAGCTGGAACTATAATCTCAAAAAGCATATTCAAGTCTTCCCAAATACACTCCGCAAGCTTAACAAATCTGTCTGCTGATACCACTCTTTCGGCTTCTCCCTCAGCCTGGGAAAGTCATTTGTGAACGACAAAATGTCACCTCTTGACCATGGTACATGGACAAGAACCCCTCCCGCTGTCTCTCTCATGGGGTACGCTTGAACTGTACCGGTGTCAGGCACTGGTTTCGCCTGCTGCTGCTCTGAGCAATCACTCTTCCGTTTATCC
Source organism: Pleurodeles waltl (assembly GCF_031143425.1). Taxonomy (NCBI): domain Eukaryota; kingdom Metazoa; phylum Chordata; class Amphibia; order Caudata; family Salamandridae; genus Pleurodeles; species Pleurodeles waltl. The sequence continues at coordinate 447,740,323 of NC_090445.1, read as the reverse complement.
CTTTTCTTTGCCCACCTGCCTTCCCATTTCTCCAATGCTCCCCAAACCTGTGCGCTCTGCAATATTTCTTTAAGGTGTGCTTTCATCCCAGTAGACCTCATGTGATCAAAATCCTTAGCCTCAAAGTCTAACCTGTAACTCCTCTTCAAATGTTTAGTATTGTCTAAGTCTATGCCATATTTATCTGCCAGGTTTGCCAACCTCTGGTGCACTTTGCTCACTTCTTTAGTTATCTTAGGGCACAGATACCTCAATTCCGCTTCAGTATATGACTCTGACCTGTTCACTCCCATGCTTCCTTCAACTAGTTCAGCTGCTTCCACGCCCAACCTCACAAGGTTCAGGTACTCTTCTCTTTCTGACCGCTCTGCTGTCGCAGGGGTAGTCTGTGGTGAATTTCACTTGTCTAACCGTTCATTCAGTTGTTACACTGTTAAACCCTGCAATGAGAGGTTACCAGCCTGCATCATCGGTGTCTGTGGTACATTTACACTTGAGATCTGCGGAGTCAGCAGTCCCAAACCTGAATGTCTCATGGCATCTGGAGGAACCCCTATCGGACTGAAGTCCACCAGGGACCTAGATCTCTCTACTGTCTATTCCACTGGTGTCATCCCTTGAGGGTTCCCTACGAACCCTCCTCTTGTCATGTCCTGTGTCATTATTCCCTGATCACATACACTAGGCTTGGCTTGTGCATACAATGGTACTGATGGACCAACTGTAATAGGTAAGGATATGGCAGCTGGCGAGCATTAGCTCCCATGTTCTGATTCATTGTCTGTGCTGTAGCTAACTGCGGTCCTGTGACCGAGGTGTAACTCGGAACCATCTGTTGCTGTGGCTGGGTCAGTAAAAGTGGAGTTGGCTCAATCTGGACTAATTTTGTTCTCGTGTATGCCGGATCTGACGGCACCATCAAGCTCATAGTGGTCTCTAGTACTGGGACATCAGGGTAAAGTCTCTGAACCGGTGGTGGCTGCAACTGTGTCTGCATCTCTGGGGCAGTAGACACACTGACACTATTCTGTACCGGGGCTGGCGTTGCAACAGTATTTACCTGTGCTGTATTTGTGGTTCCCTGGTTCTGGGTTGAATTTACAAGACCTGCACTAGTACTCGGTCTATTGTCATCTATGGCATATGGTGGCGGACGATCCTGTAACAACTGATTTAGGAACTCATCATCATCTGAGTCATTTGCATCTACCCAGGACTTTTTAGTCTCCTTTCTTTTGCTAGAGCCCTTGTCCGTTTTACAAGTGGCCTTTCTTCCTTGCGTGTCAACTTCTTGAGTTATTGCCGGAAACATCCTGACTCCATCTATAATTTCCCTTCTCCACATTCTGTGTTCACTATCCCATCTAGCCTCCGCTAGCGTCTTTTCTGCTTTCCTCATTCTCCTCTCAAATTTCTGTTGCCTTTGTCGTATTGCCATCAATTCCCAAATTGCTAACGCCTCAAACTGTGCAGGTCTCAGAGGCGGCTTTTGCTCATTTAACGCCTTCCACAAATTCTCTAAGATCATTATGTTGAATGACCCGTTCTCTGGAAACGCTAAACTCCCATCCTTCTCTGTTAATTTGCACCACTGCTTTAGCCAAAGACATGGTGCGACTCCCCTCTCCTCCATTACGACATAAGCCGGAGTATCCTCTGGCTGTGTAGGCTCCCCCACACTCGCGGTAATGTACACATCTCCCCTCAAAGCAGTCCTTAAAGCCTTGAAAAACTTCATTTTTGCGTCTTTTATTTTGTTTATAATTGAATCAGGAAGTGACTTTAATTCCCAGAACACCCTTTGCCTACCTTCTCAACCAATTGCCTCTCACAGACAGCTGCCAATACGTGCGCGACCCTTCTCACTAACCAACCTATCCCAGCGCGGCTCCTAATGATGTCATACACACGAACTGCGGCTGACAAAGTCTTGCGGCTTGTCTTCCTCACTCTCGATTTGAACAAACTAATGCAATATATTGCAAGCACTAACAAAAACCTCAAATTTGCCCGTTTACTAGAGGAAGGGTAACACAATCGCTTCAGAACTTCACGAAGATTCCACTTGAAGCCTTGGCCGCTACTCTCTCCTTCTCAGATCCCACACTCGCAAGCAAAATTTGACCCGCAAATTCCATTCTCGACTTGTCAATGGCTCGTCCTATTGCACTTTAGAACTCACCAAATCTCCATCCAAGTTTTCGCTCACACACTTTGGCTCAAACTCGACTCATCAACCACGCCCGATTGACCTATTAAACTGTGCAAATTACGACAGAAACCAAGTGTCTCACACACTTATCAATATACTCCGGAGTCTTAAACCACGCAGGGTCCGTACATCACCAACAACCACGTGGACAATTTTTGAGCACAAAGCGCCACTCTCACATGAAGTTCGCCGACTTCCCTACTCTCATACTGCGGAGTACCCACACTCCTACTAAAACATTACCTGGCCTAAAATTCTCACAAACCTCACAATTCACCTGCAGTATGCATAAGCTGTGCAAGCGCAAACCCTACGTGACTCACACTATCACTAGAATGCCAAGAACATACCCAACTCACTTCGGCAAGCTCTGAGATTCAATATTCACAATAACTAACCAATAAGACTAATCAACAACATTTATTAAGAATGAAACACCCCATGACCTTTCAGTCATGAATAACCACACCAATTTAGTAAGATTTGGATATTTATTCCCTATTAGTTACAACCTACTAGCATAGTCATTAATCTCAATACCAATAAGTACATCAATAAAACTACAATGTGGCAACTAGAATATGATTTTATCAATGCAAAGATCATGAACATTAGCACAAAACACGAAGTCAACATAGATCAAACTTTAGCAGATTTTCATTAGTTCGTTATTCAACAGAGCAAAGATTCAGTCATTTGTCAATTTGCACCCAATATTAGTGAACTCCTTAACTATCCTCTAATTAGCATCAGCATGTTGGGCTTCATGCAAAACAATTTAGCAACATGAATTTGGAAAACATCTAACTATCGACTCTATCAAAAGAGCTTTTGGTACCTAGAAAGAAAAGGCAAACAGACAATCACAATTTCATCATCAGATAGTTACCCCTCCGAATAGGGCAGCATACAGCTTCAGTCTTCGTCCTCAGGACATCAGTCGATTCGCCAACAGCCAGGATAGAACAGCAAAGCCTTAGCAAGGTAGGGCAAAAGCTCTTCCCTCATAAGGAGGAGAAGCGGGTATCAGGGCAAAGTGGATGGTTTAGCTAAAGGACAAAATTCTCGCAGATTTGCTAGAAGATTGGCAAGTAATGGCATCAAAGTGGCGAGAAGAATACTAATTTCTCCTTGTGACATGTCGTTATATTGAATCTGGCTGACAAGTCTCTAATTTCCAATTGGGCAATATTTGGTGCAATCCGTCGCTCACCTTACTAGAATTTTCACCTAAGACAGTTCTCATGCAGCTAATTGGCTCCTGTAACTGACGTCTTCATTGGGTAGAATGGCAGGTAAGAAAAGTTACACTCCTCGCTCTAGTCAGTGGTTCCATTGTCTTTACCAGTTTAGGTGACCTTGTACCTGTTGCGAATTACACTGTTGCATTCTGCAAGAATGTCTCCTTGAGCAAGTCGGGTCTCATGAGAAAGAATTTACTACGGTTACACACACATCTCTAGCTCCTGGAAAAGTACAGTTTCATGTCCTTCAAGAAGACAGCACATTGCACGTTAGAAAAACACATTAATATGAGACCCGGCAGCTAGGCCCAGACCCATGCTAACTAAGGCCTATTGACTAATTTTAGCAAAACCTTAATACATAACTCATAATGCTAATACAAAATCATACATTAGTACATCATTAATCCATTATTAGTCAATTTCATTAATTATCGTATACATTGATGGCCACTCCCCGTGGGCACATTTCAAACGTGTACATTACACTAACACTATGCAGTTTTATTGACATTATAATGCAAGCCTCTCATCCTAGTATTGATTATAAAACTTACAGTCCAACAGGTCTACAGTGGACATGTTGGGCTGGCCATAGCAGGACAGCCGGCCAATTCATCATGTGCATTGAAAGGGTGGCAGTCATTCAACAGTCACAGGATTCAGCCCCACCCCTTGTCCCCACACTTCCGCTGTACACAGTGCGAACTGGTGCCAAAATAAAATGCCATTTTATTTATTTGTGTTTGCCTGCTGTGCTCTCAGCAGGTCGGGGGAGGCTCCTCCGCTCTTCAGGTGGAACCATCCCTGAATCCAAGCGCTCCTGAAGCGAAGCGACTTTGTCAATATGCAGTTTTTTCATTTTCCTTATTTTCAACAAGATATTTTTTAGTATCAAGACAAATTTTGGATTCATAATCCAGCAACATTTTTTACTACAGAAGTCTACAGTCTGTACAGTTGGGTTTGAAACTGAGATTATGAATCCAAAATGTGTCTTTTTACTGGAAACTAACTTGTGGAAAATAAGGAAGATGAAACAGCTGCGTACTGACAATGTGGTTGGTTTGCTGCTATTCCCCACCTTTAATGTCTCGGTACCTGATTGCAGCAGAGACTGGCAGAGACTGTTTCTCAATGGGGGGAGAAAAAGTTGTGGATTAGTATCTAAGGCCCTGATCTTTTTGTCAGTTTCAGGTTTTTGAAGACTTTTACAAAGAAAGAATTAGGCAAATACTTCAATTTGTGCCTTTAGTTGTCCTTTATAGCATCATGCATTTTAGAAACATTCTTATTGGATCATGGATAGCAGAAGGAAAGGCATTATTTTATTCAGTGGAGATTGTCAGCTGAGGTGAGGGTGCAGAAATAAATGGCACTTTCATCTGTCTAAGCCTGTTGCCTAATCTTATAACAGGTATAAAGTCAGTGGTGCTGAAACTATTTTCAGAGTGGGAGTGCTGCCATCAATTTTACATCACTGAAGTCATAGAGGTTGTGAAAAATCCAGGCGTTACACAAATAACAAGTGTGACAAATGGGCCACGTCCATTCAGCAGGAGAACGGCAAGGGAATGGTATGTCTCTGGCAGTGCATTTTGGAGCTAACTGTAGCAAATATAATAATATAGAATGGCATGGAGGTGCACTGTCATCTATAGATATTTTCCATTTAAATGGCCATTCAAATTTCACTGACATCGTTTTACCAATAAAGCTGTATAGCTCACAAACAACAATGTCTGGAAATCGGGTTTCTGAGACTAATTATCATTTGCACACCACTCATTGTCTTGATTTGTTTTCCTCCTATTAAAAAAACATTTTTCCATCACACTTCAGAATTGCAAAAACAGTGCTTCATGTATGCCTCTTAATTGCTGTTTTTTAAAATGTTTGTAAAATGTATTTACCTGTATTTAAAAGTATTTACATTATATTGTTAGAAAAAATGACATCATACAGCCTTTCCTTTCATACTCTTAGTGCTGCATCAAGATTGGCACACAGTTCACTTTAACAAATCATCTCACTTTGCTGTCAGAAAATGGAAAGTAAACACCAATCTCTATGTTAAACGAATAAGCATCAATTTTCAGAAGATGGAGCGTGACAGATGCCGCTTGGCTTAGAACGCTCAGCAAATGAAAACAAGATAAAGACAACATTTCAAGGCATCTTTATTGCTCATTCAGCTTCGAAGCTCAGCATAGTTATTTCTAGAAGTGCTGCAGCACACCCTGCACCTCTACTTCCACTATACAGATGAGTGATCTCAGATATGTTGAGGGAGGTTAGCATAGCAGGTGCATTTTGTCAAAGCACCAATTCTGCTTGCGGGCTATTCATTTTAATATTTGACTTCCTTTATCAGTAGAGAGTAGGAAGTTGTTTTAGAGGTGCTGGAAATGCTGCTTACAGTCTTCTCAAGTCTTTGCACTACTTGCTGCTCTTTTTGCTGAAATAGGAAAACAATCCTGAAACACGTGTCCAGAGATACACAGCACTGGCTGCACAAACATTGATGGAAACTAAAGACTTTTACTGAAGTAAGTGCTACCATGCACTGCATTTTACCATCATGAATCTCTGCGAACTGAGTGCTGGGATGTAAGGCAGTGTGCTCCCTTCTCCCTTTGTTTGATGAGACTCCCTTGAGCTTTTGAGCTCTGGTTGATGCACCTGCACTCAGTGAGTGCTACAGAGACCTGGACAGACTGTAAGCAGCATTTACAGCACCTCTACAACAACTTGTTACTCTCTACTGATGGAGGACTACAGTCCTGAAACATGTACCTACAGATACACAGCACTGGTTGCACAACAAAGGGTGAAAAACTAAAGACTTTTACTGAAGTGCTATCATGCACTGCAATTTACCAAAATGCATCTGGGTGACCTAAGTGCTGGGATGTGAGGCAGTGTGCTCCCTTCTTACTTTGTGTGACAAACAGTGCTTAATCTGTAAATAAAAACGTGCTAGTGCCCAAAACCCTCCTCTTAAACATGTGGGTGCTGCAATTAAATGTGCGAACATGGAATACTACGGCAGAGTAATCCTGAAGCCATCTCAGGTCTCTTCAATCCATTTACAGCCGCTCCCTGCCCCTTCAGCTCACTCTTGCAGTTTTTTGCTTTCTCCCATTGTGAAGCTTTTTAATTTTTTTCTTCCCCCATCTTTGCCATAGATGTCTTTTGCTCGCAGTAAATGCTTGAGGCTGAAAAATAAGTGCCAGCCCTCAAAAATAAGTGCAGATGCTCCGTACCGGAAACAACAAGCACAAATTAAGCACTGGTGACAAACAAAATCTAATCCAGCCACACCATCAGGAAAGCATATGCGAAGAAGTGAAGAGAGCAACTTAATCTGGCAGTAAGAATCTTGCTCAGAGCAGAGAGCCAGTGAGAGAAATTCTGAAAGCAGCATCATACTGGAGTGCGCAACTAAGGGTCAGTAAGCTAAAAGGGGCACATAGCAGACAGTGTCTTCTTTGAAAAACACTGGGCTCAGCTTGCTGTATGTGCAGGCTTCATGAGTCCCACGTCATCAGTTATATCATCACCAATGTCATTTTGAAATCCATCAGTGCAGACAGAAAGGATGATGCATACACACCATCTCTAGGAATATGTACCCTCATAGACTATATGTAGCCGGAAACCTGCATTAGTAGTGTGAAATAAAATGATGCTCCCCTCACCCCCCCCCCCCATAGAATCTGAAAAGTGGCCCCTGATTGTCTCATATGTCTCAGATATTCATTGGTCATGGGTGGAATAAGACCCCTTTGAAGGGTTTTGGAACCCACATGGGGTTGTGGCCCCCCAGAGCTGCAGGGGTTTGTGTTACACTCCTGACTGCAGTAGTAGTCTGAACATACAGATCAGTTATCCCTGTCAGGGATCTATATAAACAATCATTTGCATTGCAATAGGTCTAGCTTACTTCGAACAAGTTAAATGTCATCTTTTGACAACAGCGCCCACGAGCAAAAAAAAAACAAAAAACGAGTGGAACTGAGAAAAGACAACTTAACAACATAAAATAAAGTTAGCTTTAAAAAAATAACACTTTGCATTTTTGTTTGTCCTTCTGGGCACGTTTTTGCCAGCTGGAAGCCTTCGGTTTGCAGGGCATTGGAAGTTAGAACAAAATAGTACCTCGATCACGTCGGGAGTAGCGGACGGGCACTAAATTAAGTTGAAATCAATTAGTGCTTGATCCATTCTCCACACAGAGGAAGGGAAATGATGCCACACATGCCTTGACGAATTACGAGGCTGTAAAGAAGAGTGACACGCAAACCAACAAATGGTGGGCGACAAGCGGGCTCCAAGCCCTTTGCTGAACACAACAGTATTGCGCATGCGAAACCCGTGCACAAGTGCATGCACTTGCAGGCTCGGCCCTAAAAACAAGGCGGGCTTTCCACTACCAACTTACAAAGGCGAAAAAGAGCATTCCGCGTTTATTTTCAGCTGTACAGGCACAATGAAGAGGGGGGAGAAACCAAACATTTTTGAGACACCCTCAGTTGCCAATTATGGGTAAGAATGGTGGGAGAGGGTCCGCAGTTAGCTTGGGCTGCCTAGCCCTGTGTAATGTCAGGCAGCCTAGCAATTTTGTTTGTTGAACCACAAGTCACAGATCGCCTTAAATTTGAAGTAGAGGTGTGCAGAGGTGCAAAGAATGTTGCCTAGCAACTTCACACGTATATGTTTTTAAATTCTGAAAGCTTTTCAAGTTCAGAAACAAAAGTGAGAAATAGCATCTTTGGCCTCCTTCACAGCTGCAAGAAAATATTTCCACCGACACTCAGGACTATGAGGGGCTGTGCTTAGACTGCCGCAGTTTGGAGTCAAAGCACTGCAATTTACTGGCACCAGGAGGTCCGCTCTCTAAGGGGCTGGAATCGTGTCAGGAACTGCCAGCATGCGTCTCTGACGAGAAGCAACTTTTTAAACTCGTTTGTGCCCAGCTAAGGGTAGCTCTGATTAGTGGTATGTTGACTGACACCAATTCGGCCAGTGGTCCCTTGGCAACCCTGTGGTATGCATCAAATGATTCCCTGTCACTTGGCGCTCTGCCTTTCCTAGGTATGACTTTCAGGTGCAGGAAATGCTCTAATGTGCAAGTACCAAAGGGAGGTGTGATCATACAGAGAAGTTTACACGAAATGCTGCTCATTTTCTGAAAGCATGATATTTCAGGTTTATATGAATTAATGGGCAGAGTTTACATTTCACCCACCCCATTTAGGAGTGGGAAGCAAAAATTGCATAGTTTGTCAATGTGGCATTAGTAAACCACAAAACGGCTGATAGGAGAAAAAAGCACCTAAGCCAATCAGACTACTTGTTCAAATTTGTGTTTGTGAGCCAATTTGCAATCACAACACACAAAAAGTCACAATGTGTTTTAGGTTTCTCATAAAATACTGAACGAATTTACCCAGAGACGAGTCTCAGTGAGGTTAGTTTGACCAAACCCCATAATCTTCTCACTGACCTATGTACTTCTGTCCACCGTTTTTTGCTGTGTGCTTGAGCAAATCTTCTGGGACCACCTCTAAAATTTACTCCCACCATAACCAATCTGCTCACAATTTTCCAGGTCAATCGTTGATGCATGTATTTAATGTAGGTTCATTAAATGGGCAGTTATCAGCAATCAAAATGTCCTTTAAATACAAAATGCAGCTTTAATATTCCTGCAGACATTATCATAAATTCACTAATGCATACTAATTTCCATCAGTGCATATAAATGATAATATGTGGTCAAATGTAAAATACCCAGTTATATTTTTCATTCTATATGGTCATGGGACTCCTCGATGACCTGCTTAAACTTTATAATGTATACCAGGAGGCACTTTATTCCTTATAATATCAGTAATGATGCTTGATAAATCGATATTTTGATACATTGTAGTTCAGGTCACTACTGTATCACAATTTTCATGCAGAGGATGAACAGTGAGGGGAAGCTTAAGCAAGAAGTTTACACAGATGGCATAAAGGACACAGATCTTTGAGTCTAGAGGAGAGATAACGCCCATCTCTGTGTTCACTAAGTGCCATATTCTTAACTAATGTTCCCATGAATGTTATACATTTCTGGGTTACATTCAGCTAATTGCTAATTTAAATCATCACCCAATCATAGGCCATAAACCCTAATGTGAGTATGTCAGGGAGTGGCACAGCACTCTAGTGGTTGAGAAGATTTACTGGATTAAGACTACTTTTGTGACACACTTAAAGAGCTAATTCCCAATACCCACACTAAAGTGCATTCTATCAACTGTTTGTGTAACTAAAACAGTGAGTTCTATATAATCTAATCTGTAGATAACATGTAGAAAATGGCTCCTATGAATTATTCTTTATAGTACAAGCAACTGAAGTCCTCAGGTCAATTCATGATGCTGCGCTTGCACAGAAACCACGTGTGATTTGTTGGTGACAAACGTTGTGTGAGCACATCCAGTGCATAGTCCACCCGTGCACCTAGGGACCGGCAGGCAGAGAAGAGGTTCAGGCCGGCAGTCCAGCCCTCCCCTAAGAACAAAGCATCAGATACACACTTCTAGCTATGCCATGCAGCGGCCCTTGTGAACATACAGATAGAGGGCCAAAGGCCTCATGTTGTCAGCAATATTACCCTGACAGTTCAGCTATGTGCTTCTGTGCTTCTTGCAATGCATATCACTGCACAAACCTTTAAAGGACTTTTTGCCTGCCCCATGTGTGGGAATTTGATCTGGTACACTAGCTCTCATGGCTTGCAAGAGCGTTGTTGTAGGGAGGCATTAAATGAAAAGATGGTACATATTAGTTTCCTGCTTGTATTGTATTTTCCCCTGAAGGAATCATGTGTCACTACATCAGGAAAAATGCCGGTGCAATAGGACACATCTCTGTTCATCGCTCTGTGAATGAAGGATGCACTTAGATCTGCCACAACCTTTGCCCACCCAAGATTGCAAATTTTGCACCTGGGCCAGGCACGTGTACGTAGAGGAATTCCCACACAGGTATCACATTTTGAAACATGCACAAATTTGTTTTGTGAGTTCTTGTATGAATCAAGCCTTTTTGCCGATCAGTAAGAATCTATGTGTATTGGCCCTTAATTTATCGAGGAGAGGGAACTTTGATGTTTGACTCTACTCTACGCACCAAGGAAGCCTCGAATGCTGCACAGATTGTTTTCTGATATTTTTGAGAACTCCACTCGAGATGCTACCCACGCGATCTAAACTACATGACAAAGTAGGTATGAATTAAAGATGCACTGTTCATATGAAAAACTGTGTACGTGAACAGTGATTCTTGGACTATGAAGAAAGATGGATGGATTAAAAAGAATGAATACAACGGTAGAGTTTGTCAGTGTATTTTCACGGTCATTGATATCTATGCATGGCTTGCAAAATTAGTTTAAGTTACACTTTTACTCGCATCATTACTTAGATAGAATGCATCCTCCACTCCTGCGAATTCATAAACCTATCAGCGCGCCAGAAGCCAAAGGGTAAAACATACATCTTTGTAATGCACAGATGACCTTGAAATAACTTATATCGCTTTAGTCTAAGCATTGAAAACAATAACATAACTTAGCTGTGAAGCCTTGGAAGCTGCTTTCCTTACCAGAAGGGGGCCTTGCGTACATGCGATGAGAGCACAGGAACATCAAGTAGAAAGCAAAAGCCATACATCCAAACAGCATCCCACAGACCAAGAAACTGTAGCTACCCTGCTCAAGGATCACCTGTAGAAAACACACAACACAGGGCTCTCAGTGAAATGCCTTGTTGAACAATACTAGAATGAATTGTGTTCTCTGGAGTGGTTGGTTATATGAAGGTACAGTTGATTTATACTGGAGCAAGAGGAAGTCTCCGAGCACTTACTGAGCCAACCAACATCTGGAGAACCATTTCACCAATTCCAGCACCAGTCACCAGCACTGTAGTGGCACAACCTGTGGTAAGGGCAATGAGGAGGCATGCACTGATTAGAATGCTATAGAATTACAGCAACCAATTAAAACTAATACAAGATGCTCAAAAACCTGAATGGTCAAGACTTGTGATGAGCGGATGTTGCATCCATACACTGTAATAATGCAGAGAGGGAGGCGAGATTTGAAAAGCACTGTATTCCTCTGATATGCCAAGCACTCCAACCCTTAGGCTGCAATGATACCTTGATTGGCCATCTTTAGGTTGTGTTTATACTTGTATGTGTGAGAGGTCAGGCTTGAGAGGTGCTGCTCTCATAGGCTGGCTGCTTCTCAAGAGAAATTCTGTATTTTTTATTTGAGTAAAAGTTAGCTAGTGGACAGCCACTTGTATCTGATTTTTTTCCGAAATGCAACATCCACTTCTTTGACCTATGCTACGACTCCTTCATAATTGTATCATTATTTATTGCACCCCGTAATTAACAATAACCCTGGTTGGGGGGTGGGGAGGGGCGGGGGTGTTATTCCTCGGATTTAATAAATAACGACAAATACTAGTTTTACTCCCAAAATGTAGCATGATAGGCGGATTTTAAAGTTTACTGTACCAAAATAGGCCTGTCCCGGAATATATTCCGCGCCTTTTTATAGGGTAAATGACAAAATTTATCGTGTGAAAAATCAGATTGTCAGAATGTTCTAAAATGCTCATTTCCAATACCTGTGCAACCAATGGTTTACAGTTGTGTCGAAATGTTATGAGGCACTCCAAGTTGAGGCCTTTGAGTGTTTTTACCGACATTATCTGACAGTCTGCAAACCAGAAACACTGAGATCACATGCCACAAGCTTTGAAGAGGAGTTCGGACAAAGAGTAGAGAAGATGAAGTGGGGGAAAGGACCTGGGTGCAGCGAGTACAGGATCCTCACATGTAGGACACATTCTCTCTAAACCCCAAAACAAGTAGAAGGCTACGAGTTTAAGCAGAGGTCAAGCCCAGGGGCCAAGCAGGTGTTCTAACTAGATCTGAAGAAGGGCAGCCTGACCTGTTTCCTTTAAGACCCCCTCACGCTCTTCTTCACCACACTTCCCACCCTCCACACTCCTTTGATCTGTGGGTGTGATTCTTCAATCAGGAGCACAGTGAAGCTTTGTTTGAAGACAGTTTGTATACTCTCGACCTGAACTACTGTGAACATTGTGTCAGTTCCCATCTGACTTTCCATCTTCATCTGGCCACTTTGAAATAATTGAAGGAACTTTGTATCCTTTTCAAAGACACCGGCACTCTACATGCCATGAAGTTCTAATCTACATACAATTTAGTTCTATCTCATCTGCAGTTTACAGTTTGGGTGTATTTAGAAATAATGTTTTTTATACTTCATTGGTAACTAAGACTGGTGTCTTTCTGTCTCGCTTTTGCCAGTGGCGCTGAATTCTAATGCTTTAAAAATCAGTCATTGATTCGGCTACCACCTGACATCAGGCTTTTCACTTCACTTCGCTCCAGCTCAACTGGCTGCTTTTAGATTGAAAGGAGGCAGAAGTATAAACACCTGCACCCGGAGAATCTCCTCCTTGCAAAAGGGCAATTAACATTTTCTTGGTTGTACTAATCTGTAGTATGCAGGAATGCGTCATCGCCTCACAGCGTAGTCGAACCCGGAGGAAATGGTTATACTCGCTCTCTCCTAAGCACTCAGGAAGTAACATCTCTATGCAGTAGTGCGACAATAGGCCGATCAAGACAGAAGACAGCAATCAAAATAATGTATTTTAATTTTTATTAGTGAAATCAAGAGCTATCACCGCCTTTCCCCTCTCCCTCCTTTTAATCTCCTCAAATGCAAAATCAGTGCACACTGTTGTGAAACATGCCTGTGTTAATTTAACCCTGTACTACTTAGATGCAAGGGGAAATGTCTACTCTCTAGCCTGCAGAGATCTTTAAGCTGCATAGAATGTTTGAAATTCACAATTGAAGTAATAAAACAAATTAGGACGAGCACACACACATCAGAGTATTATTTAATAAGTATTACGATAAACATAGAATTACTGGGTTTCCCTGATTAGCTTCTCCTTTCACAACTAACGTAAACCACAAATACCTAGGATCACTTACCTTTGTAGTTGAGAATGTCTTCAGTGTAGGCCAGCATGCTGGGAAAGGTACTACTAAGGAAGAAAGCGAGGGATGCTGTACCCAGAAATAGCATGATGGTGCTGGTGGGGGAGAGGAGCAGGAGCAGGAAGGTCATCACCACTCCAGTCTGAAAAGATAATGTGCGCTTGTGTAAGGAGAAAGCAATGCTAAACTGTTCAACCAACCTCATCCTGCCCATCAAAGCAGGCACACACATATAAATATCATGTGTAGCTGGCAAAAAATGTTAAAACAAGTATGAAAATCGTAATAACTTTTTACCACCCCAATATCAGGCATTTTAAGTTTAGAAAATAGATTTTGCTTTTTTTTTAAAGTTGGAATTGATTGATAAATATACTCTTTACTTTTGATTACATCTGTAAAGCACAACATCCACCTGTAATGTTTTTTGGTGTTGGCCTTGAGCAAATGAACCAACCATGTCTCCAGGGAATAATTTCAGTGGGCTGGTTCTAACAAGGAAACAGGTTTATTTTCATATGTTTTCTAAAAGCAGTGTGATTTTTCATCTTATCAAAAGTCAATAGGAATTGAATTTCAATGACAAGTCGCGTGTACAGAAATAGATCTTCCAGTTATGTCAGGTTTGGTTAAACCGGGCACAGTCAGATGAAGTACCTGGACGACTGTAAGGCTTGCTGAGGCATGTGATGTGAAATCTTCTGATAGAGAAAGGGGAAGCCACGATTGTAGAAAGCCTGGCAACCTCTGCAGAGCACTTTATATTCAACTTTTTGCTTCATATGCAGCCGGTGACGGGGGCTTGCTGCTGAAGTAAGGTTATCCGTATTTCTTAGGTCCAGCATTTGACAGACAGCCGAATTCTGGAGCATTGGGAGATGCCTGAGCTGGTATGCTGAGAAACCCACGAAACCCCATTCATACATCATGGCACAGAACCAAGACAACAACGGCTGTCAATTATGGAGGGTTTGACAAGTAATGAAATTCTCTACATGGTTTAAATATGAAAGTTGCTAGCTTTCACTATGGATAGGATCTGGGAGTCTAATAAAATATCTTTATCAAAAGTGACCAGCAGCTCCAAAGACTAGGAAAACTGGTTTGGGAAATTCAGACCTGCTAACTTGAAAAAAGAATTGTGTGAGAAGGCGGCATAGTTCGTAGGGGCATTCTTTTTGACGATAACAACCAGAGAGGCCCATCTGTCCGGTCCACTGTCCCCATCTACCTACACTCCCTCCAAAATAGCTAAACCAAAGGGTTGCTGAGGCTGCTGCTTATGTTATGGGGTATTTTCACACTCCTTAATGGACATTGGCTGCTTAGAGCATCCAAAGACCAGCTGGAAAGACACTTTTGCAGTAGTTTCCACCTCGTGCCACCATGCAATATCGTCTCCTCACTGGGTGACCGAGTGAAGGGATCTGATTTTGTGTGACACCCGGTAGCGTTGTGTGGGTTGGAATTGGCCTAGGTCAGATGACTGATGATTAAGCCCCAGAGGTGATTTGGTTTGACTAACATGAGAACTTTCATTTCTGATTTTTGTTGATTTTTGTTTATTGCAGGAATTAATTTGCTCCTTGTAGAATGACTTTGTGTTGCTGTTTTTAACAGACTGACAAAGTGTTGCGCTTCAATAGCCTAGAAACATACCATCAGTCTAAAGGACTGAACCATTGGACTTAAAGATTGTCTATAGACATTTAAAAACATGTCTTGATGGGCTCAACATCTGTGGTACCCCATATGGCAAGAGCATGAGAGGTGATCAAAGTGGTGTGATGTTCTACTGCTAAACTTTGATCTGAAAAGGGTAAGTCCTTTTTAGCATTAGTCTGCCCACACCTAACTTGCCTAGCCGTTCAATTGATACTTGAGGCACCCATAATTTTAAAGGAAGCTAAAACATTAAGTGAACTAGGGAGATTCAATTACCCTGGTCCAAATCTAGCCTTAGGTCATCCATTATAGACCCAGTGACCAAACTGATACTCATCTCTGTCCCAAAGCCTATCTGATGGTGATAGTAGATAATGATTTTAAGTTCTCAAAATGAATGTATTTATGAGAGAGATGATTTCTCTTTCCAGTTATCTAGCTGAATAAGGGATGTTGGAAATCGGTCTAAAACTGGCCACCCCATTCAGGTTCAATAAAGGCTTGCTTGCTCAGGGAGAAAGCAATAATGTCACCTTCAGTTTGCCAGGCACTGTCCTAACATAATCACATCCTTTGATAAGTTTGAGTAGGTTCTTTGCAATTACTGACTGCACTACCAGATCTTTACATTTTGTGTGGGAAGGGATGGGCAGATGTATTGCATTTGTTGATCATTTATACTTGCTAAATGACTTAAGTAAAGTTTTAGAGTTTTTAAAAGGGACGACTTAGAGGGCATGGTGTTACACAAGCTAAATATGGCTTTTAAATTAACAAGTCAACTTCTCATAAAGTTTTAAAGCGTAATAAAAGAAATAAAAAAATGATAACAATATTTCTAGAAATAAAAAGGCGTAGAATGTATGTTTCCACAACATTTTTTTCTAAATGCATTTATATTTGGGGCTTTCTCATGTTTGATCTGAAGGTTACTGCTTTGTGATTTTTTAAGATATAAAAACACATAGAAAAGTTACACTGCATTAATTTACTTTTTCACCTATCTTCATTTCTTTAGATTATCTGCGTATAAACAAGACACATGAATGACTGTCCTGAATTTGTCTTTGCTCTGTTCGTAGAATGTCTTTCTGATAGACACTTATATGCTGTTATGCATTTTCCAAGAAACTGCATGTTTTGTGGTATTGGTTCAGGGGAAGCAACCAATTATGTGAAGGAAATTTGATATAAAGATCTGTATTTTGATCTGCTATCAGCCATTTAGAGGGTCATGGTGAGGTGTTGAGGTGATTTTTGGGGAAAGGCTATTTCACAAAAATGAGAAAGATCATGTATTGACGTCTATTGAACCAAATGCTCTAAGACAGGAGATCCTCTGAACAGATCTACCAGTTACTTCAATTTACACCCAGGGAGGAAGATATTCCTTTAAGAAGTGCCAAGGATCTCTTCCGCTAACCTAGGTTTTTCTTTTCACTATACGCTTTTAGGTGCAACATAAGACACTCATTCTAATTGGCCAGACCCTTCACACTACTCTCCACACAGAAGCATAGAGAAACGTCTCACAAAGTATGGACCACTTCATAACTGAAGTAATTAAAAGAAGGCATTCAGTCACTCTATCACTCACTCCCTCTATCACTTCTCACCCATGTGCTGAAGGCTCACAGCAGCATGTGGAGCCCTATAGATCAATAAGTCAACACAAATTAAAAAAAATCAAATAAGATGCTTCAGCAGTTATCTGATTGCAGCAGCTGCTCAGAGAGTTTCTGCTGATATCTTACTTGAGGTCCTGCCATGTTGAACGCCATTGCCAGGAGTGTACTGACTGTCAAGAAATGTGTGGGCGCTGTGAGGAGACAGACTGCTTGGCCTGCCTAACAGACATTCTCAAAAGCTTTCCCCTTGTCTGCTCAACTGTGACCAAGGATAGAGGCCTTGACCTTAGCCAGCCTTACCAGGTTTATGAAGACCATGATGCCAGGACGCAATACATAGGAGACTGGGATGGAGACCAGCCGTCCCAGTGTGATGAACCCCCAGAAGATGCTTGGTAGGTAGCCTGCCATCTTGTGCTCGATGGACAAGGGCTGCTGCACAGCATAGCTGTAGACGAAAGCCGAGTACTCTCCCTATAAGAAAAATGCAGACACTCTTGATTCAGACTACAACAGGCAGCTATGGGGGCGGGGCAGCAATAAGGATTGTAACATCAATAATAATGAAAATGTCAACACTATGAGCAATGAAAGAGAAATGTTTTAATATTGTTTTCGAATCATAATGTTAGTAGTGGTAATATTAGCCTTAGAATTAAGAAGAAGAAAAGGAAAAAGAAAACCAATATCACCGTTATAACTACAACAATGATAACCATTTTAATATTAGAAATTCAAATACCAATGACAATATCACAACTGAAACACATTAATTATAGCAATAATGTTAGAAACAGGAAACCCAATTATAGCACATATGATATGATATGTCATAGTAATATTATTAATAACAACAGTAATAATTAGAATAATAACAATTATTGTTAATATTACTAATAATAGTAATTGGTATTATTATTATTATTATCATTACTATTATATTCTATGGTATAAACCATGTGCAAAGGTATGAGAGAAGGCTATTGAAATTCAAAGTGGCGATTATGATGGACAGGCACAAGGATTCAGAACAAGTGCCTTCAGATGGTCATGGTACTCTGAGGAGACTTGTAATATCCTTTTACGTGCCCTGAAGTTTATTTGATTTCTTTTAAAGTTTAGTGGTTAAAGGCAAACAGGGTATCTACAACCAAACCCTGCTATATGGCAAACACAAATAGCACTTCGGAACGAGTAGGACTGGAATTATAATGTCCAAGCAAGGAACACAAATCCAATAATGCAAAGAGCTGCTGCAATATCCTTTTCACTGCCCTACCGACACATACATAAAAAAATAACGGATATCTATAGGACACCCTTAGAAGGTATACAGACTTCAAGGACAGCCATGGGTCCCCCTGTGTCCGACAGCTGTTTTTTGTTTACAAACTTCCTTGGCCCTAGGAGTTTGCCGGTGCCAGATCATTTTGGGCCCCAACAAACTCCCTAATAAGACAGCACATTTCTGGGCCATCTCATTAATATGCGAGTAACGTCACTAGTGATATCACACATATTAGATGAGCTTGGAAGGGTTTACCTAGCCCCTTCCAGGCCTATCCAAGGATGAAACTGGAGGGCACGGTTAAGGGAGGGGCTAAGGGCAGCTATCACTACCCTCAGCTCCTCCCACGCCCTGCCTACTAACTACAGCCACTTTTTTCTGTTTGTGGAAGGGAGGATGTTGGGAGAGAGGGCAGGAGGAGAAGCGCAGCTCCTTCTAGTCTCTCACCAGCCCTACCACCTTGTTAACAGAAGAAACGAATGAGGTGGTAGGATTTGGAAGATGGGGATTTCTCCTAGACCTTCCTCTTCCAATCCCCTCTTCCTGATTCAGTTTCAGACAAACTCTTTTGTCTCCCAGTGCTTCTCTGTCAGTGAACAGAACTGGGAAAATAAGAGGTTGTGAGCATGTGCACGAGCAAGGGGATAAACACCTTTCAGATTTGTTTTAGTCTCAGAAAAATACCCAAACATCGCATGACTCCTGGCTGGGGCACGGGTGGACACAGAAGTATGTGCCCCAGCAAGAAACCCAGACAGTGTTTCGTATGTTTTGTTGGCCTACGAAAAATGCAAACAGTGCCTAGTGTCTTGCTGAGACACAGAAACATACTTCTGCGATAGGGGACTTCCTACACTGAGGGGATCCTTCCAGTTTCGGACATGTTTTAACACTAGACACCTACACTAGCCCTAGTTGGAATGGCTTGAGATGATGCCACCATTTTTTCGTACCGGAATATCCCACACAATTCAAACATTTGTAAAAAATAATTTCCTCACATTTCTGTGATGAAAGTTCTGGAATGTGTGGGGAATGGCAAAACGCTCACCACTCAGTGCTCCAAATTGTCAAACAATATAAGCAATACCCCACATGTGAGGGATGGCCTATTTTAACAAGCAGGAACACCCCAAATATGAGATTGTATGAAGTTAATACAGTGTCAATGCGGTCTTCTAATGGTCACAATGTTTGCCTATTCCTTCCCTGTGCAGTATGCCCACCAACATATCAGTGGTACCAATTTTTAATAGTAATGTGGAACATTGGAGGTAAGACATTTTTGCTATTTTCCTTGAATTTTCTGTCACAGAAATTGGAAGAAATGTATATGTTTACCCATACTAAGGGCCTGATTTTAGAGTTTGGCGTTGGGGTTACTCCGTCGCAGGGGTGATGGATACTCTGTCCCCTGAAATATAAATCTCATTATATCCTATGTGATTTATGTTACAGCCAATGTGATATCCATCACTGTTGTAAAGAATGAGCACCTCCTCCAAACTCTAAACAAGGTCCTTACACATTAGCAGATGATCCTGGGTAATAAAATGTGTTGGGAATAATCCAAGCCACATTAACATTGATTCCCCTATGGCTCTAGGTTTCAGAAATGCCTTGAGTTAAATACTGCAGACATCCCCACTGGAATGTGCCCCTATCAAAATAATTACCCGGTGCTTAGTGTGTGGATCTTTGCCCAAATCTCTGGAAAATGCCACCATGTCTGCCTAATAACCCAACACTGAAAACATCTAGAGGAATATTTACGTACCCACTACAAAGTTCACAACCCACAATGAAGTTGTACTTTTTTATAACATGTATTTTCCTGTAGAGCTTTATAATGGCAGGGAACCAATGAAACCCCATGTGATAAAAAAGGGGACACCTCGGTGAACTAGCAGTACAGGCTACTGTCACTGTAGGTTTCAGCACACTAGGCTTCTCATCATTGGTATGCTCCTCAATATCGGGATGATGAGTTAGGGAAGAGAATAAATGACAAGGCCAACCAATTATCAATGCAGTGTGGCCTGCTGTGAGTAGAAATACATAATCCAAATTGTTATATTTCTAGCTGAAGATTAAACCCAGTGGTGATGGAGGTTTGTTTTCCTTCCACTAATTATGTGCCCATGAGATGTCCACAGTCCTCTGTGAATGAAAACGTGCTAGTGTTGCCATACCCATACTTTAAAATGTATCTGGTGGTGTAAGCTGGTAGTTATATTTCCATGCCACCAGGCCATGGTTAAAAATGCACTGGACATGTTAAGTCCTGCATTAGAGACAGACTTCTATGCAGATTTTGAATTGATGTGCTGCTACTTTTAACAAGACTGAAGGAAACTACCATGTTTTGGGGAAAAATGTTGAAAATCTGATAGATGTGTTGCTTAGCACATGGTTCAGGACAGCCAATGTGGGTGAGCGTGGACTGGCACTCAGCAATAGAAACCTTATGTTGTGTAATTGTTAAAAATATCCATTTGCGGTATGTTTCCTGTTAGACCTAACAGCCTTAGGGTGGTCACCCCTAACATTTTGCAAGCCTCCCTCCACTTTTTGTACACTGTTTTTGCTGGTTTTTAGACTCTGCACACTTTACACTGCTAACCAGTGCTAAAGTGCATATGCTCTCTCCCTTTAAACATGGTAACCTTGGATCACACAAAATTGGACTATTTGATTTACTTATAAGCCCCTAGTAGAGTGCACTATACGAGCCCAGGGCCTGTAGATTAAATGCTACTAGTGGGCTTGCAGCACTGGCTGTGCCACCCACTTTAGTAGCCCCTTTACCTTGTCTCAGCCCTGCCATTGCAAGGCCTGTGTGTACAGTTTCACTGTCACCTCGACTTGGCATTTAAAAGTACTTGCCAAGCCTAAAACTCCCCTTTTTCTACATATAAGTCACCTCTAATGTGTGCCCTAGGTAACCCTAGAGCAGGGTGCTTTGTGGGTAAAAGGCAGGACATGTACCTGGGTAGTTTACATGTCCTGGTAGTGTAAAACTCCTAAATTCGTTTTTACACTACTGTGAGGCCTCCTCCCTTCATAGGCTAGCATTGGGGCTGCCCTCATACATTGTTGAAGTGGTAGCTGCTGATCTGAAAGGAGTAGGAAGGTCATATTTAGTACGGCCAGAATGGTAATACAAAATCCTGCTGACTGGTGAAGTTGGATTTAATATTACTATTTTAGAAATGCCACTTTTAGAAAGTGGGCATTTATCTGCACTTAAATCTTTCTGTGCCTTACAATCCACGTCTGGCTGGGTTTAGTTGACAGCTCCTTGTGCATTCACTCAGACACACCCGAAACACAGGGTACTGAGCCTCACTTGCATACATCTGCATTTTGAATGGGTATTCCTAGGCTGGGAGGGTGGAGGGCCTGCTCTCACACAAAGGACTGCCACACACCCTACTGGGACCCTGGCAGACAGGATTGAACTGTAAGGGGACCTGGTGCACTTCTAAGCCACTCTTTGAGGTCTCCCCCACTTCAAAGGCACATTTGGGTATAAAACAGGGCCCCTGCCCTACCACCGCAGACACTTCCTGGAGAAGAAACCTGAACCAGAACCTGCACCCTGACAAGAAGAACTGCCTGGCTGCCTAAAGGACTCACCTGACTGCTTTCTACAGAGGACTGCTGCCTTGCTGTTGCCCTGCTGTCTTGCTGATCTCTTGCCTTGCTGCAGAAGTGCTCTCCAAGGGCTTGGATAGAGCTTGCCTCCTGTTCCCTGAAGTCTCAGGACCAAAAAAGACTTCTCTCTTGCAACTGGGCTCCTTGTGCGGTGAAAAATTCGACACACAACTTGTTCTGCTGTGAAAAATTCACTGCACGCCAGCCCGGAAACACGCCGCTCGACTTTGCAAGGAAAAGATCGATGCGGCGCCTGCGGTGCGACCGGAACTTCGACGCACAGCCCGCCTGGACAACGCCGCCTGACTTCCAGAGGGGAAATCAATGCAGCGCCTGCCGTGAGGGAGAAAATTCCACGCATCGCCCACCGGAACGACGCGCAGCCGGTCAACAAGCCCAGGATTCCACGCACAGACCCCGGGGCGTCTGAGAACCCCGCGACCCAAAGAGGAGACCCGTCCGCGCGCCGGGAATCAACTCAACGTCTTCCCCGCATGAAAAATAACAACGCAAGTCCGTGTGTGAAGGGGGAAAACCGACACACACACCGTTTTCCACGCATCTCCTCCTCTGCGGCCCTTTGTGGAGATTTTTCACTCCAACCAGGTACTTTGTGCTTGAAAGAGACTTTGTTTGCTTTTTAAAGACACTTTATATCACTTTCCAGTGATATCTTTCCATTTTCATATTGCATCTTTTATCATTTTTGACCTACAAATATCCAGATAAATAATATATATTTTTCTAAACACTGTGTGGTGTATTTTTTTGGTGCTATATAGTGTTATTGTATGATTTATTTCACAAATACTTTACACAATGCCTTCTAAGTTAAGCATGACTGCTCAGTGCCAAGCTACCAGAGGGTGGGCACAGGATAATGTGGATTGTGTGTGACTTACCCTGACTAGAGTGAGGGTCCTTGCTTGGACAGGGGGTAACCTGACTGCCAACCAAAGACCCCATTTCTAACATTTCCATAATAATCCAGAGTTGACACTTGCAAACAAAAGACAGGTGCCCCAAACTGTGATTTTGCTTGCAGCTGCTTTCCATAATTCTAAAACGTACTACATCCATTATTTTTCCTGGGTGCACCCTGAACTCATAGAAAACAGATACATATCTGATACCCCCATGTGCAGGAGACACAGAGAAGCAGATTTAGGGATCGCATCTTGGTAGGCGCGTATTCCTGCAGGCGGAAGACTGGAAGGAATTACCATGATTTGGAAAACAGACATCTGACAAATGTTATATTCAGAATTGAGGGCCAGTCAGTGAGAGCAAGGAATGTCTGGCTTACCTTAGTAGATTCCAAGGCCCATATTTATACTTTTTGACGCTAAACTGCGCTAACGCAGTTTAGCGTCAAAAAGTTTTGCGCCGTCTAACGCCATTCTGAAGCGCCATGCGGGCGCCGTATTTATGGAATGGCGTTAGACGGCGCAATCAGACCGGCGCTGCCTGGTTTGCGTGGGAAGAAACCACGTAGACCAGACAGCGCCGGCGTAGGGGGAAAATGGCGCATGGGCGTCTTAAAATGGGGCAAGTCAGGTTACGTCGAAAAAATCGTCTTAACCCGACTTGCGCCATTTTTTAACGACGCCCATCCCCCATCAACATGACTCCTATCATTGGAAAGATAGGAGTCATGCCCCCTTGCCCAATGGCCATGCCCAGGGGACTTCTGTCCCCTGGGCATGGTCATTGGGCATAGTGGCATGTAGGGGGGCACAAATAAGGCCCCCCTATGCCACCAAAATAAAATATAAAAAATAAAAAATAAAACTTACCTGAACTTACCTGAATGTCCCTGGGGTGGGTCCCTCCATCCTTGGGGGTCCTCCTGGGGTGGGCAAGGGTGGCAGGGGGGGTCCCTGGGGGCATGGGAGGGCACCTGTGGGCTCATTTTGAGCCCACAGGCCCCTTAACGCCTGCCCTGAGCAGGCGTTAAAAAGTGGCGCAAATGCGCCGTTTTTAGCCACGCCAACTCCCGGGCGTCTCTTTTGCCCGGGAGTATAAATACCACGTAAAGGCCTGGGAGTCATTTTTTAGACGGGAACGCCTCCCTTGCATATCATTAACGCAAGGAAGGGGTTCACGCTAAAAAATGACGCACATTCCGGGAACTTTGGCGCTATTCGCCTCTAACGCCATAGTATAAATATGGCGTTAGTTGGCGTTAGTTTTGCGTCGAAATTGCGTCAAAAAAAACGACGCAATTTCGGCGCAAACGGAGTATAAATATGGCCCCAAGTATATAGGGCCAGATTTACAAGGACCTAGTGCCTCCTTGCGCCACATTAGCATACATAATTTTTTTATGCTAATGTGGCTGAATGAGGCAAAAATAGCCACGCCATATTTACAAAGTGGCGCAATGCATGTGTTGCACCAATTTGCGCCCCTTGCACCACATTATGCCTGCACCTGGCATAATTTATGCAAGGGGACGTTCGGAGGTCTGCAAAAATGCCGCAGTACAATCTACAAGATTTAATTGCACCATTTTTGCACAGGTATCGCTGGGGCTACGATTGAATGAGTATGGTGTCTAAAGAAGGCATGTGGAGAATTATGAATCAGTGTGAGAAACGGACAGTAATATGGAGTACTTCATGCCTGGTGCCCCCAAGTCGGCTCATTACACCAGTGGAATATCCTGACCCCAAATTCAACAAGAACATTAGCTCAATCACATATAGTCGGTTCAGCTGGCATTGCACTGCACTAGAGCACCTCTTTTGAGACATGTGGCACTGGAATGTGCGGTCCCATAATATTAGCAAAATAAAATTAGCTAAACCAATTATGACTGGCACAAAACTAGAAATGAGTTGAACAATAAAACAGCCTCTTCCCACAGGGCACACCACTGAGGTCCACCTACTCTGCTTACCAGCGTCACATCTGGCCCCTCATTTGAAAACTGTGATCCACGAGGATCAAGGAATGGGGTACAGGTGACAAGTGTACTCCTATAAAAGGCATGGAAGTCATAACTTACCACAATTCCATCACTCATGAACAAGACGAGGGCCCCCACCGCATGGACAGCAAAGTAGCAAAAAGATGCCCCACTGTAGTTCTTTTTCTGGCAGCAGGATAGCACATCCTCGTAGTCTGGGCAGAAGGACGATACAGGCATGAAAGTCGAGTGGAAGGAATGTCATCATCCAATCACAAATCAGCATGCCTCTTGGCACTATTTAGCAAGAAGAGGCTCTTGAATGGGGCCTTCGCCATTCTGGTGAACGGGTAATTATTCATCAATCAATTTTCAAGCGTTCTTTTTTCAGTGATTCATATGACAGTGAAAAATGCATCCCAGTCATTTTATTTGTTTATTATAAAGTATCTTTATGTGTCCTATCATAAGACATCCAAACTACAGCCAACTTGTTTCATTCAGCTAGAAGGTACTTCTTTAGGGCTGTCGGATAAACATACACCACAATTACAACCATATTTATACACTGTTAAAAAACACAGCAGTCCTATGACTGCATACACATTACAATGTAATATATCTATATACAATACAGGTATATACCAGAATAAGGCACATTTTAAAAAGTCATTGGATTGTACTTTTTTTGTAAAAAACAAATCTAACCTAGTCAATCAATCAATCAGGGATTTGTAAAGCTCACTACTCACCCGTGAGGGTCTCAAGGCGCAACCTAGTTGATCACCAAGACATATAAGATAACTCATAAATTGTTTTTTTAATTTCTTTGCCTTTCCATAAAACATATTGAAAGGGAGGAATCATCATCGGAAAATCTCCTCTTCTATTCTCATTAACAGAAATCCTTTGATGTTGTTATTCCAGGACCAATATATATGGCGTGTTTCTTTCATACCCCAGTTACATATAGCTATTACATATAATAAAGCATTTCTCTTTGCTGGACATAGAAACCACCCCTTGGACTTGAATAAAATTGGTAGAGGAAATGAAAATACAGAGCACCGTTTCCAATAAACACAGTGCAGGTTTTTTAAGATAATTCTTCAGGGTGGCTTTAGTAACATAAAGCGATAAATTCAAATAGTTAATGTATAATGACAGGTTTTTACTTGCACCATAGGTACAGTTATATTGGGTATATTACCTTGTGGATACAAGGACGGATGTAATCTATATGATAAATGAACAAAACAGAATAAATTAAGCAATTAATTGTAATGGAATGTGGTCTGTAATTATTTTGAAAAAAATCAATTATACGTTTTCTCATCACAAATGTATATGTCAAATGTATTTAATTAATTTAACATTAGTTCCTCTGGAGAGCTACTTCAATTTCCTGCCTCCATTGCCTAGGAGTGTGTTGCACCACTGGTGGTTGCCCATGTGTGGTGCTAGATTACTCCAGTAATGGGCAGCAGCACATTTAAGGATGTTTTTGAGACTGTAGTGACATTAGAAGTAGATTCTGTGAACTGTAATGATCTTAGACTTGTGTGGGGGGTGTTTTGTATTAATGTGCCCCACCCACTACACTCCTTAAAGTTCCCTTTTGAGTAATTAGTCCCTATTTTCCCACACTCCCCCTTAGCCCTCCACATTTACTACAAGAATGTACACCTATGTGCGGAGATCTCTGCCACTGTGGCCGAGATCTCCTCATTGAAAAGAAAGAAGAGGCAGAGGTCTCTGGCCATAGGTTTGTGAACTGCATTTTGTAGTGTCTAAGTAGTACTACAGTAGTACTATTTACATACTATAAACTGTTGTTTGTGAATCAGGTCCATTGTTTTTACTACTCCATTCAAAAGGGCTCTCCTCTGACCCAGCGTGCCATGCACAATTTTAAAACAAATCATTTGACAACAAATGTGAGGTTTGCAGACTGTTCAAGAAACAGTTGACTGCTTCCCAAACAAAGGCAGACAACTAATGAGAAAATCATGTTTCTTCCAGGCAGGCCAGTACTTTGGGATGGCCTTTGGACTGTCGGTATGTGGCTCACTGCCTCATTCAAACTGATGTTTCAGAAAAACCTCTCTATTTTGTAATCTGGTCTCCACCACCCACAAACCTTCCATCGCGGCCATATGGGAAATCGGTTTGTGGTGTATACAGCACCTACTTAGCTTCAAAAGGTTTCAATGAATGGCTGCACCTCATACCTCTCTCAGTTTCTTGGGCTTTTTCTGGCAACGAATCTACATGCTCCTTCTGGCTCGGCTTGGTCTCGAGAGCCAATTCGTCTGCCGCCAGGAGGGACCTGCTCTTCTTGCTCCAGCATGACAACATGCCTTCCTTGTAGAGAAGAAAGAAGACAGCCAGGGGAACAGGAAGCTGAGGGCACAAAGGGGGAAGAGGCCAAGCATCATTAAGCTAAGAAATCATCGGTAGCAACAGGCACTTTAGGCTACTTTCACCAGACAGAAACACCCTCAATCACTCCTTTACAAGAAGTAGGGGAAGAAGCTGAACACCCTTTCTGCTGGAGTAATCGCAATGGGAAGAAAAGGTAACACAAAGATACAGTGGAGAACACCAGTAGTGGTGAAACAGAGAGCAAAGTTGACAACTTTAGGCATACAAATGGAAAAAGAACAAATGATGGACGGAATGCTGAACAATTTCAAGCATCCCCACCCCCCAGCCAGAGATCTGGGCCTAAATCCATGGTTTTAGGGACAAACAGGAATACACATAAAGCCCATAGATCTAGCAGTGAAATATCTGTTTTAATTTTTTTTGCAGGAATGGTGTAATGCTGATAACCACTGGGGCTTGATAAGTAGTGTACAGGGAACTCCTTTTCACCCTCTAAAAATCGGCTCTGAGGCAGCTGGGGAGCAGTTGGGGGCGGGCCTTCCTTTCTCTGTGAAATCTAACAGGCCTGGGAATCGATGATAAACAGGGCTTTACTTATCAATCAGTAGGCAATGCACCTGAGCAATGGTGTAACAAAGGTCTACGCAGCCCCCGCGGAGGCAGGGATTCAAGCTAGTACCCTGGCCTGAAGCTCCTGTGTGAGCTTGAAGGAGGCCCCCTCCACCTATTTTGCAGGGGGGCCCTCTCAAGTTGTGTTACACCACTGCAACTGAATGAGGAGTAGAGGGTTGGCAAGTCACTGCCCGGTAACAAGATTTGCAATTGGCCACTGGGGAGAGGGATAAGGTTTCCCCTCCCAGTAACAGGTGATAACTTGGATTAGAATAACAAACACAAGGGAATGTCCTGCCTCCCATTAGGCAGTGGAATTTCTGAATTCCGTCATAGGACAAATGTCAAATGGACATTCTGGATTCTCTCATAGGACGTAACTCAAATGTACATATTTCGTCTCTAATTTTGTGAAACTGCCCTAGAGAAAGAGACGCTCATAAGATTACCTCAGGTGGGAATCCCCAAAGCTTTCTTCTAGAGCACATGACAAGGAGAATGCTCTTTGCTTGTTTCGGGCTAATCCGCTCATAAAACGTGTTACCTGATGTGCAAACTTCCTCCTCTAAACCACAACATATCTCTGAGAGCTGACATTCACAGTGGCTTACGTGCTAAATGGATATTCTGTAATAACACCTCAAAAACGAACGGGCGGAGACGGCCGAGAGGCTCGCGAGCCGCTGTCTATGGCAGACTTCGGGAACATTCGTTCTGTCAAGAGCGAGGCGGGTGAGGCTCAGACGCCAGAGTCACGCCCGAAATGTGAGTGTTTAGTGTGTCATTTAAACACACCACCCTCTGTGCATCTGTTCAACGTGAGCCTAAGGTGAGGACGCTGCATAGCTGGGCAAAGATCTTGACTAACCGGCCTCTCCCAACTGCCCCCATGTCAACAGCGTGCGGGTTAGGGATGCCAGCTGTTTTTGCCCTATTTGGAAAGGCATTTTTTATAGAAGACCTTAACGGGGCAAATATTAGTTTTTATGCACAGAAGAGGTGTACCATAGTCGAATTCTCTCCTCCATTTTTCAACCCCCGAGAAATTATATGTAAGGTAGTGTTGGTTATCTTTTGGAATCAGCTACATGGAAATTTGTTTCCTAAGGGCTTTGACCACAAGGTCTCAAAGATCTTGGGGGTTATTTATAAACACCTTGTGCTGCCGGTGCGTAATTTTTTTATGATGCTTCGGTGGCGTGTGTAGATCTTTAGCTACGAGGCCACACAAAGCTACTGTCCGTGGGTTTTCATGGCCTCGTAGATGTGGTGTAAGGCAGAGCAGCACAAGTTGCTGTGTTGCCTTACACTGCGTCACTGGAGGCGTTCCAAGGGCGTTGTGTTGGGTTTTCCCATGCAACACCCATGAGTTTTGATGCATTCCCAGATTAACAAGGATCTGTAAACCGGGGAATGCGTCAAAACTGTACGCCTCCCCAGGGGAGGCGCAACTAGGAGAAATATCTTTATTTCTCCTTCTTTTTTCCTCTTTCTATATGTGCTGCATTCTGCAAGGGTGCCTGCTTTGGCAAATTGAGTAACGGCTGAAAGGACAAAAATGCACTTTATCTCGTAGACAGGGTGCATTCCTGCCTTCTTGAATTGGCGTAGGGCAGCACAGCAAAAAGACTTTTGGCTCTGCCCTACCCCAGCTAATTGTAGATATGCCCCTCAATGTATGCATGCAAATGATGTATTTGATAATGAAAATATTTCAATTTGCCCTCAGCGGAGCTGACAAATGCATCCATCTGTAGGTCAAGAACTTGAATCCGGTCAAGGCTGAGTCATCCTTTTGATTTTCAGAAGTCAGTACATCAGTATGAATAGATTCAGTAAAAGCAACATCTGTTATTTCAGCGCTTCGAAAAGGCAGAAGTGCTCTATTAGTACATGTACTTTGAACAGCACTGACTTTTTTTGTTCAATGAGGATATTGTGACTTAATCATATTGTAATCTGTATTTAATGTCATATAATACAATATAACATATGAGAGAGCCCTTAATCGCTTGCCTGCTCAGATAGCACAGTACACTGTGAAGGATGTATCGTTGGAGGAGTGTTATCTTTAAGAGTAATAGTGGTGAATATGCAAGGTTCTGGCATGGAAAATGTCTAAGGAAGGAAAACAGAATGTGTAGTGGTTAAGTGCTTATGAATATGCAGCAAAAAATAAATTTTTATCCAACTCTCCACGCCATGATAGATGTCTTACAGCATGATGGGAGTCAGCTTCATGCAGGAAGTTCAGATCTTGTTTTCCCAATGACACTGCCTGTGATCGTGGAAAAGGGCTACCCTGTCTCTTTACCAGACCTCACCTTGTTCACTTACATTAATGAGGGCCATGATCCAGAAGGCGTAGGAGACATTGGTGATGACAGTACCTTCCAATGGCAATGTGTAATGGGACAGATTCCTGGGATTGTGCGGCACCAGTGAGTTGCGTATGTGCTCCAGGTTAGCGGTGGAGTTGACAGTGAGGTTGGACTGGATGCAGTTTGTATCGGACAGGAACGGGTCAGCAATCAGGGGGCTGAGCAGGGCTCCACATCCTAAAAAGAAATGAAGGACCTGGGAGGGGAATAAGAGAGAAAGACTTCAATTCCTAGCAAGGTGTTTGAGAAAAACTGTCTACTTTCAGGTGCAGAGCAATCTCCTCATTTTGAAAGAAAGAAGTGCACACAAACACTACCACTTAATATATTGCCTAAATCACACCCAGCCATAAATTATGGGGCAATTGCAAGTCACTGAGGAGTTCTGTACTACGCAGAGGGTAGGACTAAAAGATGAGTTTCTGTATAAGGCCATGGAACTCTGAGGTACCAGTGATAGTATTATTTCCTCAATGCTAGTCATGTAGTTTGACCGGGGCCACTCCTCTAGTTGCATTGAGAGGATATTTGTTTCCTTTTTAGGAGTTGATATGTCCCAGTGTGGCTGTCCTTTCCTCCTCTGAGGTGATATTAATGTTTATACCTTTAGCGATATTAGTAGCAGTCCAAGATTGAGGCCAACCCTCTGCATATTTTCTGCTGGACCATCTTCTCAGGGGGTATTTTATTTTGAGTTACCTAGATCAGCCAGGGGACTTGTTGGGGTCCCTGTGTTATTTAAGTTGAGTGGTATTTAGGTTGTATGAGTGTGTAGTTCTGCCAGTCTTGCACTCTGCAGTGGGGGTGAGTTTGCAAGAAGACACGCCTCCTAGTCAACCATAGGGTTGGTAGTCCTATTTGATCTTTTCACAAGCAAATCAGTAATGGTTTTGGTTTTGGTAGTTTCAGTAATTTCTGCATGTCCCCATCACTCTTTGCCAGCTGTTGTGTTTGACTTTGTGACCTCTGATTTTATGGGGGTTATTGTGTGTTTCCTCATTAATTATGATAGTGCATGTGTGCAGTATGTGCCTTGTGGTGGTGAGGTTATTATTCCAGAATGTTTTCCCAGGGTGACCAAGAGCAAAATGCTAGCTCCTCTAGTGAGCTTCTACTGTTTACAGTTTGATGCTGTAATGAATAGTCCTCTAAGGGCTGGCCAACAATGTTAGGGGCTTTATTTAATTGCCTCCCTGAGAGCACTTTGCCCCACTGCCCCACTGCAAGCAACTGGACGGCAAATGGAGGGCAAGTCAAGACACCACAGATAAAGATATCTTCAAGTCGGCCTAGGATGCTACCACCTGCAAATAGGGAACCCCAAGCGCACAGTTCTTGCAGATCTCATTGATGACAGCACTAACAACAGCAAGTATATGCTCACCATCATAATATCAAAGATTTCACGTGCCTTCTGCAACCTCCTGCAACATCACCTCTCACAAGTCCTTTGCAACAAACTCTTCAACAATCACTGACAAATGCATCTATCTAACAAAATCATCTTCATATACAACAACTTAGACTCTCAATTGGACCCCAACACTGTGGCAACTTAACTTCCCATCATGAACGATCAACAAACCCTGACCTCATGGTCTGCAGTCACTACCATCAGAATCACTGCTACCATGAAGACTATCCACTCTGAGCCCCATCTGACCCTTGCTTCAAATACGATTTCACATAAGGACTCCTACTACTCAGCGAAGCACTAACACCCACC
Organism: Pleurodeles waltl; assembly: GCF_031143425.1. Taxonomy (NCBI): domain Eukaryota; kingdom Metazoa; phylum Chordata; class Amphibia; order Caudata; family Salamandridae; genus Pleurodeles; species Pleurodeles waltl. The sequence continues at coordinate 447,708,501 of NC_090445.1, read as the reverse complement.
CTTAATGCCTAAATTGACTCAACCAAATTCACAGACACCTGGAAACCTGCCACCGTCATGTCTCTGCTCAAGAATCTATCCACTGACCCTACCATTCTTTCCAACTATGGACCCATTTCCCTCCTGTCATACATGGCAAAGGTCTTAGAGAAACAAAGCAACCGATGACTCACTGATCCCCTCAACAATCACCAGCTCCTTAATGCCACTTAGTGCAGTTTCAGACCCAACCACAGCGCAGAACTGGCACTCACTGCCACCACCAAAGGCATCTGAATGATCTATAACAGAGGATGCATGTGAGTCCTCATTCTCCTCGATCTCTCTGCAGCATTTGACATGGAATCACACCCCATCCTCAGCAGGCACCTGCACGAGATGGGCTTCCAAGGACTATCTCTCGGCTGGATCTGCTGTTTCTTAACGAATAGAATACAAGCTGTCACCCTGGCACCTAACCCCTTGGAAACCTGTAAACTTATTTATGGTGTGCCTCAAGGTTCATCGCTCAGCCACACCCTCTTAAACGCATACATGATACCTCTGGCTATTCTCATCCGCACACACAATGTCAACATCCTCTTTTATGCCAATCACGCACAACTCATACTGTCTCATGGACATGACCCCAACACAAGAAACAAGTTAATCGCATGCATGAGCAAAGTCACAAACTGGTTGAAAGTCAACTGACTCAAGCTCAACACCAACAATACAGAAGTAGTGATCTTCGGCAAGAACACACAATAGTACACCAACTGGTGGCCAGCAGAACTCAGACCCACACCTAGAACCAATGCCAGGCACCTCAAAATAATCATCAACACAAACTGGAAATAACCACACATGCCAACGCCATCACTGCATCCTGCTTTCAGATCATGAAGATGCTAAGGAAGATCTTCAAATGGCTCCCAAACAATTCAAGAGAAACTGTCAATCACACCCTAGTAACCAGCAAGTTGAACTATGGCAGGACCCTCTACACCAGGCTCTCCAATCGTCTTACTAGAATACTACAAACCATCCAGAACTCAGCAGTCAGACTCATCTACCTTCCACACAGAATTCACATGACACCACACCTGAGGGGTCTCCACTGGCTTCTGATAAACAAACTCAATCAATTGAGACTTCTCATACACACCTTCAGTGTACTATACAATGCAGGCCCCATCTACCTGAACAGTTGTGTCCCCTTCCACCTATCACCTAAACACTTCCGCTCCACAAGGACTCCTACTTGCACAAATCCCACGTATACACAGAACCAGATGAGGAGGATGGGCATTCCTTTACATCACTCCTAAAGCATGGAACACCATCTCACTCCACATCAGATACTCCTCCTCTTTTCTTGGATACCACCAGTGGCTGAAGACCTGGCTTTTCAGTTAACCAAACTATCACAGGTAGGACGAAGCACACACACCTGCTTAATGTCAGGATACCCTTGCACTTTTCAAATATGCATAATGTGCACTAACAAGGGGGTAATGCTTTGCTGTTCCACCCATGTAAGAGAACCTGTTTGCTCAGTATCTTCTATGCAACTCTGTGCTTGTGGCTGATCAACACCAGTGACTTAAAGCAGGTTATTCCAGTGTCTGACATCAGGAATAAGCACTACGTTCACATTACACAGGTAGTATTCAAATCCTACAATATATTTAGACTATTTATCAGTAGCGTGGACCAACTCCACCTAATAGGCATAGATGTCATCTCATGTTCTGCAAGCATCAATGCAACTGCAATAGCCAGTCTTTTCTAGGGATTCGAAACCTTAGAGTTATTTTGGCAATACTTGATTCCTCCCTTCCTCCCAACCACGGGCTCCTTCAAGCCTTCACAAAATGTTATAAAAGAGGCAAGACACCAGGTACTAACAAAGACAAAAAACAGTGGCACAGCATACTCTACTGTTTGTAGAATACTCCTCTCATTAAAGATATGTCAGAAACTCTACCTATCATCAAGGTACTAGTTTGAGGGATACCAGAGCCTGATATGAACTGGTCAAGAAAACCTTCTTCTTTATGGCCTGACTACTCCGATTCCTCATCAGTACCTGGAAATTAGGATCTGATAAGCTATATCCTGGTTAATATTGAAGTTTGGACTGCTTCTTGGATAAAGATGTGCTGCCACCCTCAGAAAGTGACCACGACTCATTAATGGACGCAATTATACTTAGCATGACACCAAGCGCCCAAAGAGGCAGAGGACCTGTATAATGACAAGCAATTCTCCCATCAAACAACAGAATTCCCCTTCTCCATAGTTCAGTAGTTTAATTAGCTTCTGAAACATGTGACCCAATGTCTGGACTTATCGGCTGATCACCGGTTTGAATCATTTGATTATTTTAACTTATTGTTTCTGATACAACATCAATCTGGTAAGTGGTTTACTCATATTTTAAAACCCTGTAGTCATTTGCTATTTTCATTTGAGATATATAATTGCTTGTATGGTTGAGATTAAATTCCTATCACATAGATTGTTTTATTTATAATCTGTCCACTGTTCATTACTATAACCACCAGTTGATGCAGCCTTTCATAGATGATGATACTTGGACTTATCTTAGTGAGATTTTGCTCTCTGATAACTTGCTTTGATGAATCTGAGATGACTTCTGTAAGTGCTCTAATGTCCAGAGCTAGCGTCTAGCTTGTTGTTACTCACTTGTTTCAGGTAATGGCATTTGAAGAGATATATAAAGAAAGTGAAATCTAATGCAAATCTTTCATTGCTTGGAAAACCTTCCATCTGTTAGGATGTGTATGAACTGGCTGCTCATTCCTACATTTTTTGCAGCAGATTGAGATTATTGTTAGACTTCAAGTGTATAGGTATTTACAATTGGTTTTTGTTTCTTAATGCATATGATGTCTCAAATCTATGCTCATGAGAGAACCCTGGTATTCTGTATTTTTTGAGTAAATGTTTGACATTGTGGCCTTATGGAAGTCAAGATAAGTAAGTTAGCTGCTGGTTCTGGCGACCAACTGACTTATTTATTCAATTAAGCTATTGTAAGTTAGAAAGTGTAATGGAACATTGATACTGCTCTTTGAATGTTTTGCAGGATACATATATGTTTAGCATTGTTTGATGCTTCTGAAATTATGGCCCCTTTAACACTACTGATTTTCTACACTATGCCTTTATCTTTTCAAACATAAATATATCTTGAAATAGATTGATGCTGCAACACTTGTTTCAAGCGCTAACTGCAGGACACATTCATTGATTACTTTCCTGGTTTTAGGACTTGTGTTCATCATTTCTAAAGTTCATAATCCTCTTTACTCTTTTCACTTTCAGCTAAACAATGTATCTTTTTTTTTAGGTAGAAGCCAATGACTTTAAACAACAACTTGGGGAAATTCTGATAGCTTCCCTGGGAATGCACTGTGCCCATTGCGAACCATTCACATTGTAGTTTGTAACTCACATTTGCTTGCTTTCCATTTGCTGGGTTTATTTGTTTTAGGCTGTCTGGCTTGAGTTAATCTATCCCATGGAGAATTACCTGTTCCCCATTGTTTCTTGTATTGTTCCAGAAGTGCTCATATTCCTTTAAACAGCCCTTTAAATTATGCCCGTATCTTTTCACATTTGCTGTACAAAACCCATGCTCAAATGTCAAGCTCTGTCTTACATGGAGCTCTGTGTTTACGTTTCTTTCTCTGACTTCAAAGTGAGAGGATTTATGTGACAATCCTGCTAGCTACCCATGTGAGAGGAAAGACTAGTAGATGCCATTTTTTTTTTAGCACACAACACAATTTAAGTGTCTGTAAATGAACTTATATCAGACTTCAGAGAGCACAAACAAAGCACTTTTTAAATATAATTTTGAAGTGTGGAGGAAACAAATATTTTAAATGATCAAAAAGATCAATACACTTGTTGATATCATTTGAAGACATTATCCTTTGTATGCTGTATGGTTTTATTAGTAAAACAGTGTGTGCAAAGGCAATGGTCATTTTAATTGAAAATATGTTGTCTGGAATGGCCGTGTGCTACCACACCATGCATACTCCCCTCCATGCAGCTCCTCTCTATCTCTACTCAACTGTACCCCAGTCCACTTTGCAACACTCTATTCCACAACACACTATGACACTTTACTCCCGTCTATGCTACACCACTCCACCATACTCCACTCTATGACTCTCCACGCCACTCCATGCTAATAAACTCTACAACACTTTACTCCACTCTATGTTACTGCACTTTATGACACTCTACAACACTCCACTCTAAGGCACTCCACTCTATGACACTCTGTGTCACTCTACTCCACTCTATGTCACTCCAATCTACTCCACTCTATGCCACTTTATTCCAATCTACGATACGGCACTCTACGACATTCTACTCCACTCCAGGACACTATACACCACTCCACTCCATTCTATGCCACTCCACTCTATGCCACACTGTGACACTCTACACCACTCTATCACACTCTACACCATTCTATGTCACTCCACTCCATTGTATGCAACTCCATTCCACAACACTCCACTCTATGACACTCTTCAACATTCTACAACACTCTACGACTTTTAACTCTAGACCACTCCACTCCAACTATGACAATCCACTCTACAACACTCCAGGCCACTCTACGACACTTCAATCTATGACACTCTATGACACGCTACACCACTCCACTCTACGCCACTGCACTCTATGACACTCTGCACCATTTTGCTCCACTCTACACCACTCCACAATATGAAACTCCACTCTATGACACTTTAAGTCATTCTACTCTACGCCACTCCACCCTACACCACTCTACAGCACTCTACTCCACCCTATGGCACTCCACTCTATTGTATGGCACCTTATTCTGCTGTGTGCTATACCACTCTACGCCCCTCCACTTTACGTTATTACATTCCATGACACTCAACTCCACTTTATTCCACTATACTTTCCACCACTCAACTCCACTCTCAACTCTACTTCTCTACTCTACTCTGAGCCACTCTATCCCCCTTCACTCTATGCCTCAACCATCTATGATGCTCTACTCCACTCCACTTACACCACTCCACCTTTTGCCACTCCACTTTACGCTACTCCACTCTATGCCACTCCACTCTATGATACTCCACTCTACAGTACTTTCAACCCACTCTTCAACACTCTACTGCACTCTACTCCACTCTAAACCACTCCACTCTCTGTCACTCTATGCCACTTCACTCTAGGTCACTCTATTCCACTCTATGAAACTCCACTGTAAGACACTTCACTCCACAATTCTCCACTCTATGACACTCAACTCCATTCCACAACACTCTATGCCACTGCAGTCTAGGCCATTCTACTCCACTCTATGACACTCTACTGCCCTTCACTCTATGGCCCTCCACTCTTTAATCCTCCACAACATTTTACAGCACTCTACTTCACTCTATGACAGTCTGCTTTCTGACATTCCACTCTACAACACTCTGTGACACTCTACACCAATAGACTCTACAACATTCCATTCTATGATACTCTACGCCACTTTACACCACCCCAATCAACAACACTCTACACCACTTTACTTCACTCTGGACCACTTCACTCTATGACACTTAACTCCACTCTGTGCTGCGCCACTCCACTCTATGGCACTCCACTCATCTCTACAGTACTCCACTCAAATCCATTCTATAACACTCCACTCCACTCTATGCCACTCCATCTACTCCACTATACAACAATCTATGACACTAAACTCTAGACCAGTGGTACTCAAACTTTTGACTTCTCTGGACCCTCACCTTATCCTTACTGGAACTGAGGGACCCTCACTGAATCATAATCGGAATCTAGGACCCCCCACTGAGTCATTACTTGCAGCCGCGGACTCTGGCCTAAACATTGTCGATGAGTTGAACCGCAAAACAATACACAAAAAATACACAAATGATAACACATTTTACTCAATTTACAAACATACATAAATAAAATAAAAAACTCTTTAGTTTTAATAGGAAGGTTGGAGCTTATCTACATTCAATTGAAGCCACACATATTCTGTTTGATGCGCCTGCACTGCTCCCACGAATCAATCTGAGGATACTAATTTCCTTTTAAGCCTCCAAATTCAAATTCCTTGACATTTACAGTGTGTTTTATAATTTTCAATTGTACATTTAGCCATTCGATGTATATACACCTTATTAATCTGTTAATATACATTTTCTAAGCAGTTGTGGACCCCCTGAGGAGACTTTGCCGACTCCCAAGGAACCACTGCTCTAGATGCCTCCTCTATACGCTGCTCCAAATATAACAATCCTCGCCACTCCACACCACTCTATGACACTCCTCTCCATGATCCTCCACTCTTTGACCCTCTACTCCATTCAACTCTACTCCTCTCCACCCTATGCCACTCTCTCCACTCCACTCTATGCCCCTCTATGACACTCTACACCATTCTATTCAACTCTACTCCACTCTATTCAACTCCATTCTACAACTCTCCACTCTATGACACTCCATCCCTTGATGTGCCACTATATGACCCACTACTCCATTCCACTCTACTCCACTCCGCTCAATGCCACTCTCTCCACTACACTCTTCAACATTCTATAGCACTCTACGACAGTGGTTCCCAACCTTTTGACATCTGTGGACCTCCACTTTATTATTACTGGAACCCGGGGACCCCAACTGAATCATTATTGGAAACTGGGGACCCCCTCACTGAGTCATTACTGGAACCCAGGGGCCCCGGCCTAAACATTGTTGATGATTTGAACTGCCACACAATGCACACAAAAAAACAGAAGCAAGCTTTCCATCAAACATATACACACATTATAACACAATTTATTTAATTTGCAAGCAAATAAAATAAAAACATAAAACATTTAATTGTAATAGGAAGGTTGGTGTTTTTCTAAATTCAGAAGAAGCCACACATCGTCCATACTATATTCTGTTTGACACACCTGCACTGCTCCCACAAATCAATCTTAGGATACTAATTTAATTTTCAGCCTCCAATTTTGAAATTCCTTGCTGTTTACAGTACATTTTAACATTTTCATTTGTACACTTATCCACTTATTTATATCCACTTTATTAACCTGCTAATATTTGTTAATTTTCTCAGCAGTCACAGACCCCCTGAGGCAGCTTTGAGGACCCCCCGGGGATCCCAGGCCACAGGTTGGGAACCACTGCTCTACGACACTTAACTGTAGACCACTCCACTGTGCATCACTCCAACTACCACATTCCACACTACAACACTACTTGCCACTCCACACCAGACTATGACACTCTATACCACTTTATACCACTCTACGCCACTCCATTCTGCACCACTTCACTCTACAACACTCTACATCACTCCACACTACTACACCCCACTTTATGACACTTTAAGCCATTCCATACTATGCCATGCCACTGTACTCCATTCTATGGCACTCCACTTCAGTCTAAGGCACTTTACTTCACTCTACTGTATGACATTTTAATCTGCTCTATTCTACCCCACTCTATGTCACTTCACTTCATGTCACTCCACTCCATGACACTCTACTCCATTCTATGCCATTCCACTTTATACCTATTTAATTCACTCTTCTTCTCTACTTCTGTCCATCCCACTTTATGCCACTCCTCTCTACAACACAACACTTTATGACATTCTTCTCCACTCCATCTATGCCAGTCCACTTTGCTACTCCACTCCATGCCACTTCACTCTACAATACTCCACTCTACGATACTCTACTACACTCTACGACACTCTACTACACTCTTCTCCACTCTACTCTGTGCCACTTTATCACACTAAATGCTATTCTATGCCACTTCACCGTAGGCCACTCTACTCCACTCTACGACACTCCACTGTATGACACTCCACTGCACAATAGTCCCCTCTAGGGCACTCTGCTCCATTTCACTCTATGGCACTCTTCTCCATTCTATAACACTCTAATCCACTGCACTCCAGGTCACTCCACTGCACTCTGTGACACTCTGCACCCTCCACTCTATGACTCTTCAAGTTACAATTCCCCACAACATTTTACAATTCTCTACTCCACCCTATGATCATCTGCTCTACGATACTCCACTCTACAACATTCCATGACACTCTGCACCACTACACTCTATGACATTCCATGCTACAATACTCTATGCCACTTCACGACACTCCAATCTACAACACTGTGCACCACTTTACTACATTCTACAGCACTCCACTCTATGACAGTTTACTCCACTCTACACTATGCCACTCTACTCTATGGCACTCCACTCCACTGTATGAAACGCCACTCTACTCCACTCTACAACACTTTACTCCAGTCTTTGCTACACCACTCTACACCACTCCACTGTATGACACTCTACTACACTCCATGCTACTGTACACAACTCAACTCCACAGCACTCCACTCTATTTCAGTCTATGACACCCCACTCCACTCTACTCTATACCTCTCCACTCTATCCCCTTCCGCTCTATGACACCACACTCTACTCCACTCTATGCCTTCCCACTCTACAACACTCTACTCTCCTCCATGCTATGACACTCTATTTCATTCTGTGGCACTGCATTGTGCGCCACTCTACTCCATTGTACATCACTTCACTTTTGCAACCCTCCACAACATTCCACAACCCTCATGACACACTACTCCACTTACGACCATCTATGATGTTCCACTTTAAAAAATGCCTCTCTACACCACTCTCCTCCTCTCTACGCTAATCCACTCTGCAACACTCCCATCACTCCACTCTATGTCACTCCACACTATTACACTCTATTCCACTGAACAAAAGTTTACTCCACTTTGCTCCACTTCATTCAATGTCACTGTATTTGTCCCTCCACCCTATCCCCCTCGACTCTACTACACTGTACTCCAATTTACAACACTTTACTCCACTTTATGCTACTACACTTTATGCCTCTTTACTTCACTCTATTCCCTTCTCTATTCTATGCCCCTGTATTGTATGCTACTCTACAATCACTCCACTCAACACCACTCAACTCTGCTATCTGGTCCACATGGCCAACCATCTGTAAGATCGAATAGAGGCATGCTGGCAAGGCTAGGTCCAGATCACTGCTGAGTAAATGAGTCTGCTTCCCGGTCAATCAAAGAGAATGTATGGGCATCAATCAGCTTAGACCAGCAGAGACAGGGGGAATAGCTTCTGATACCCATCCAATAATGACTATTAGCCATTGTTTCTATTTCGCGTGTTTCTCTTTTATTACTGTCACTACTATGATTTTAATTACAAATATTTATTTTTATTGTGCAATTGTTTTTGGTACTGCGTACGTTGACACCAATTTGCCTTAAACATCTGAGTGCAAATAATATTTTCATGTAGAAGTTAGATAAACTATTGAATATTCTTAGCAAACCCAAAGTATTTTACTACACATTGATCTGCTCTATAACCGAACCTCCATGATAAATGGTAGTTGACATTATAACAGCAGTTAATGTACTTCATCCCTCCGAGCTCCTATGCTAATATAACATCAGCTGTTTGAGGCCCTATGGTGCAGAATTAAACCGCATTTTAGCAAACGATCCAAAACATTCCTTTTTCAATGTTTTTTTATCTGTCCAACATGCAACATCTATCCACTATCTATCTAAATTGCCTCATATTATCAATACCTCTTCATATAGCAGCAGCAGGTTCTACGTGCTCCTTCTGTATTTAAAAAGCAATTTACAGGTGGTGAGAAATGAACAATCTAATAGTACAGAAGGTGATGCTCCGCCAAGATGTCTGCCATAATGCCCCGTAATCACAATCCATGCAATGTGTTAACTAGCCACTAAATTTCATGCTTCCACACAAATATGTGCCAGTCCCCCCATTAGAAACCAACATGTATCATACTCTGATTAGCTACGAAGCACTACTTGTGCACAAAGGTAAGTTTTCTCCACAAGAACCCAACTGTGCCAAGACCACGCAGTAGGCCTTAGTGCTGCACAATGATGTCTGATGTACTTTTTGCCACTGGGGTTCAGTGGCTAGCAAAGATGTGCATGCGTGGGGAATGGAGCACGGTAATGACACTGCAGAGAAGCTCACGCATATCAGCAAAGCCACGCACTGACCTGCAAGAAGATGGCAGAGTCCTTCTGGTAGATCCGCACAAGCTGCATGTTGGAGATGGTGTCGATGCTTCCCATTGCCAGACCCGCCACAGCCAGCACCACAGCCAGTCCCACCACATGGTCGCAAAATGGAATGATGGCAAATACAAGTGAGATGGTGAGGGAGGAGAGGAATAGGATGATCAACGATTGCTTTAACCTGGAATTAGAAGGGCTCAGTGAGCTGGCAGAAGTGAACAATGCAAAGGGTGTCGCCCACACAGGGCAAGCATTGGCAGTAGAGTGTTCTAGATTGGAGTGGCATAGTGTGGAGTAGAGTGTCCTAGAGTGGATGGGCGTAGAGTGGAGTAGAGTGTCATAGAGTGGAGTGTTATAGAGTAGAGTGTTTTAGATTGGAGTGCCATAGACTGGAGTGCTGCACAGTGGCCTAGAGTGTCATAGAGTGGCATAGAGTGGTGTGGCATAGAATGGAGTAGGGTGTTGTAGAGTGAAGTGGCATAGAGTGGAGTGGTGTAGCGTGAAGTGGCGTACAGTAGGGTGGCATACAGGGAGTGGCATAGAGTGGAGTGATGTAGAGTGCCATAACGTGGAGGGGCAAAGAGTGAAGTAGTGTGTCGTAGAGTGGAGTGGCATAGAGTGGAGAATGCATGGTATGATATTGCACTGCCATAACAGACAAAACGGACATACAGTTTGACAGATAAAACTATACAATGCACAAACGATAATGTGAGGAAATTGCATCACAGTGTATTGATGTGTTTTGATCGTATGTTACAAGCACACTTAAGAATTACAATAAAAGTGCTTTGTTTGTGCTCTCCTAATTCTGATATATTCTGAATTATTTGTACATTTACAGACATTTACATTTTTGTGTGCTAAAAAAGCCTATCTTTTCACACCCCAGATTGAAAGATAAATCCTCTCACTTTGAAGTCAGAGGAAGAAAAGTTTATACCAAGCTCTCTCAGAAGACAGAGGCTGACATTTGACCTCTACCTTGAATGCACAGCAGATATGACAAGATAATAACAAAATGTATGGGCCTGTTTTCAGAAAGCAAGCACTCGTGGAAGAATACAGTAAACAGGATATGTTCCACAGGAGGGACTAACTCAAGCTGGACAGCCTGTAACAAAGAAATCCATCAAATAGAAAGCAAGCAACTGTGAGTTACAAAACGGAAAACAAAACCTAAAGCCAGTAGAAAGCAATGGGCAGAATTAATTCTGAGGAAAGATTTCAGAATGTCCCCAAGAATTCTTAAGCAAACCAGACAGCTGTGTTGTCTAGTAGGTTTTAACCTAAAAAACGCTTTGAAGCACAGCGCGAGTGTAGTATCCTCATTGCAGTGCTGGTGATTTAGGAACAGTGGTACTTCATTCCTATAAAAACGTGATGATTTTGTTGTACTACCATGCAATATTTATGTGCTAATTCCGGGGATTTGGCATTATGCAGTACAACAATCCGGTGGTAATGGTATTGATTTGACACTCTTCATGTTATGCTATTGTCATTAGTCTGGAGCGTAACCTTCCAGTACAATGTCAATGCAGCATTCTCATAGTTCAAGGTTTTCCAGGTCTTAATGCTGGTAATTTAGACAGCATCGTGATAATTTGACGTGACTATGACGAGGGTGTGGATCTGGCACACCATAGTGCAGTATTCCAGAGGTAACTGTGGATTTTATTATTTATTTATAATAAAGGGAAGCCTGTAAACCACTTAAAAAAATACACGTATCTAAATATTTTTTTACTAATTGTGACATTGCTAGTCATTGGCAATCTTCTGTAATGAGTTATTAATGTTGATCAAGTTGCAACATCACAATGCCTACTGTCAGAGCCAGCACAAATTGAGAGAGGCAGGTCAAAGACTAGAATTACTAGTCCTTGATCATCTTGGCCAGTTGCAGTAGTAGGTGTCAAACAGGACTGCTGTCCATCTGGACACTGTAAGCAGACGGTGTAGACGAGAGAAGAAGGTGCGTTTAGGATCATTAGGGACATAGATGCTCCCCACAGTGAGATGGCATGGTACTATGGCCAATTTGGCATTCACGTAATAGCTTCTTTAAAAAAAAAAAAGCGTGAGCTAGCTTTTTAGTTTTCATTCTTCTTATCTCTTACCAATAGAAAATGCAAGGTTATTGCTGCCAGGGAGGCATTATGGTTTGTTTATTTATTTTTTAAAAATATTGCTTTATTACATTTTCAAGTGAAGCAATAGGTCCAATCAAAATGATACAAGCACCAAAAAAACAGCAAAAAGTAATCAGGACTGGCTGCTAATAACAGAGTATTTGATACAAAACAAAGAAATAAAAAAAGTAACGAGTCACAAATTTATTGCCCTTAAAAAGGGGAGGGGGACATAACAGAGCATTGAGAACTAGTGCAGTGAGCTTGATACCGAGTGTGCATGGATCGTTCAGCCAGTTACCGCTAAAGGGGAGCAGTGACACAGAAAATAGAATATGAAACAATCTAATCTGAGATGTGAAGCCTAACATTGTGGGAATCAAAGGTGGTTTTGCACTGGGTCCAAACAGCGCTTCCATGAGGAATAGCAGAAGTGGCGTAAGAGAGAAGACGGACACATGTCAAAGTGGAACTTGGAGGAAGGGGGACCATATGTTCTCAAAAGATTCCCGTCATCCTGTGGGTGGTAGATGATCTGTTAATAGGAAGCAGCAGCTGCCGTATCGCATAGCCACGGCAGCTGTTTCCACTGTCACAGGATGGCCATTGACAGAGCCATGTCTATTCAATGTTTGGTGTGCCAGGAGATCTCAGGGACATTTAGTATGTAGTGAAGGAAAATAAGTTCTGGGGATAAATGTAGGGTCAACAAGTTGGAAGCGTTTCTGGTGTTTATAGCTTGGGTTCAGTATTCCTGGAGAGAGGCACGGAAGAAAACTAGGTGTTTGATGCTCCCCGGAGTAGCGCACAGTGACAACATGCCGGGTTGGGGCAAAATTAGCTCAAGACTATTTGTAGCGATGCTAGTACTGAAAGAGTTTAAAAAAACACAAGTTCAATTGTGCTTCCTATAGTCCTCTGTCTTGGGTGTTCACCCCAATGATAGTTCTGATAGTCCTTATCCAGCCTGGCACAGTACCTTTCTTTTAGGAGTAGTCGAAATGGTAGTGAATGGAGCTCTTCAATCGACATTCTTTACAGTCTCAAAGCCACTCCTGTGAACTCCAATGATGTAAGTAATCATGATTAACAAATACAGGAAAGGCCTCCGGCAGTGGCTACATGACTCTAAATGCAAAGTGGAAAAGTTGCTGGTATCACCTGTATTGTCTGGTGTCGATGTGATATTCTTCCTGGAGGGATCAAAATATTTGAGGGCACCATTTTGAAGCAGCTGGTCTACCATAAGGCCACCTTTGTCAGACCAGGATGTCCAACAAAATGTTCTGCTGCTTATTTGCAACACTTTGTTCACTCACATGGGAGCCTTATTGTGGAGGAAGGTCTGAACCTTTAGGTGTTTATGTGTAGTGTCCCAGATTTTTACCATCATCTGCAGCAGCGGGTTCATACCATAGTTGCATGGGGTGGGGGTCTTGTATAGGCCATCAGGGGTAGCTGCCCCCCCAGGAATTCATGTTTGATTGTAACCTAGTCTGGCCTTTCAAAGTCCTTGAAGAAAAAGTAGGCTAGGTGGACCGGCCAGAGCGGTTTATAGTAAGGATTCATGTCAGAGGTCTCTGACACAGTATCAGCTTGCAGTTTGGAAAGGTGGAGTCAGGGTCTCTGCCCATCCCAGATGTAGTCCTTGATCATCTCGGTCTGTTGCAGTAGTAGGTGTCAAACAGGACTGCTGTCCGTCTGGACACTGTAAGCAACCAGTGTAGATGAGAGAAGGAGGTGTGTTTAGGACCATTAGGGACATAGACGCTCCCCACAATGAGATGGCATAATAGTACGGCCAATTTAGCAATCACATAATGGCCTTCCTTGTCCAACCAAGTTGATATATTACTCTGGTGGCCAGTCATTTGTGTAGTAGTATAGCAGCGCACCCTTTGCCATATGCATAAAGTGCAGTCCTTACTCAGTCTTCTTTGAGCTTTTGGAACTCAGTTGCTGACAGATTGTTTTCCTGAAGCAACACCATGTCCGGGTTATGGGTGGCCAGGAACAATGGTATTTTCTTGCATTTTATGTAGTTTTTGTGGCCCTGATTGTTGAGGGAAAATACTGCGAAGGCAGTGGTCGAAATGGCGAGATCGGAAGCATCCAAGTGTGAGTAGAGATGTTCATGGCTCATAGATGTACCTTACAGTTGGTCTGAAGTCAAGAAGAAAGGGAGAGAAACAAAAACAGTAATGAAGGTACGTGGCAGTGAATGCAGTTGAGCAAACTGAGTGTAGTAGCCACACCCAACCTGAGAAAGTAGGAAATTGATCGCCATAGGTGCATTGGAGCAATCAAAAGAAATGCTAGAGGGGGTTTAACGGGATCAAGATTTATCCTTTTTACCGGGAGAGGGACCACTACCCTTTGGGGCTTGGAGGAGTTGGGGCATTGGTGATAAAGATTCCCAGGTGGACGTTAGGAGCTGTTTAAGGGCCCTAGAAGTGGTGAGGGCTTGCACCTATTTTGTCTCGGAATGTAGAAGAAGGAGTCCCCGTTTCGCCGTTACATCCATCGAGGGGTCCTCAAACGTGTCTAGGAACCTTTCCATGAGGGTGGGATCAGAATATTCATGGGTAATTCTGTTATATGTAGTGAGCATTGCTGGTCAACAAGGCCATAGCTGAGACCTTTATCTTTTAGCCGCAGGTGTAGGGTTAGGAGCTGCCGTAGGAGAAGAGTGGTTTCAGGGGAGTAGTCAGTTGCTGCTGTGATTCTCTGGCAAGATGGAGATAAGGTCCGTGGTGGTGGATCATTCATAGGATAGAACATGCTTGGTCATGGCACAGGAAATCAGGCTTTGACCGGAGTAGGCTCTCTCCTGATTTTTAGGTGGTTCTTCCTCTGAAACTCCAGGGGTGAGTCACAGGTGGCATTCAAGATGGTTGGCAGCCAGGTACCAAGGAATTGCCTGGCATCAGGCCCCTCCATCTTATCCGGAACCCCAAAGAAGCAGATGTTGTCACACTAGCTACAGTCCCCTAGGTTCGTCATCCTTTGTTGTAGGTTCCATAGTTCAGACACCAGATCTGGAGTGCGGCCCATCCACGATTTCAATTCCGTTACCCTTGCATCGGTGCAAGCAAGTTGCAATTGGAAAGAAGTGAAATCCTTAAATTCTTGAAAAGTCTCTTAAGTTTCTCAGCCACCGTCGACATGGTCTGTTCAACTGTTGTCACAGCTTTGATGGACTTTAGTTCCCCAAGGAATGCATCCAGGGTAGTTGAGTCCATTACTGAAGAAGGGACTTGCACCGTAGGTGGATGCTGGTGTTACTGCTTCCGAGAAAAGAAGTTGGTGAAGATCTTTGGTAGCAGGGTTTTGGCATTGCTCCAGGAGAATAGGAGAAATAGATGTGAGGTGAAATCACTTTTGTGAGTCAAGTAGTAGGATAGTGAGGAGGGTTAGAAAAGGGCAGTGTGGCAAGAAGCAAGTAGTAGGTGTAACTCTCCCAATCCAAGATGGCTGTCTGGAAAGGTAGAGGGGGCTCTCCTGGTGTAGAAAGCGGGTAAAGTAGGGGCAATCGTTGGTGGGGTCTTCAGTAGTGAAGTCACCTCAAGTACAGAGGCTGAAGTCTGGGGCTAAAAAAGTAACCAGAGGAGAATTTGCAGGTTGAAACGCCTGGATCAATCCAAAATGCCCACCATAGTGGCACTGGTGGCAGGCGGCAGATCCGTCCCCAGCCAGCGGAAGATGGTGGAGGGCAGAAGGGTTCCCCAGGAGGGAGCCGGTGCGGACAAGATATAGCAGAAGCAGATCAGGTGCAGCGGAGCAAGCCTAGTGAGCCACCGTCTCGGGCGAGGCTTAACTCCACCCCCACTATTTATGGTTTATTTATTGCACCTCCTGGAGTCCATTAAATGAATAGAGGAATTCTACCTGCAGGATGCAACTTATTTTCAAAGTTACTTACATTATACTGTAACTCACATAAACATATTGCCATGTTTATGTTTTCGTTGTACAGCTTTCACATTTATGTTACCTACAACCAAAGGACCTCTTGCATTAGAACGGGCAAGAAACCATGAATCGAAAGAGGATGACCATATGCTATAAGGAATAAAATAAACACTACCATTCGTAAAAGGATATTGCAAGTGACCTCACTCCACTCTAGGGTCTGTGATTTCATGACTGACTTGCAATATGCTTATAACATACACTAAGGGTACTTTAATCTCATAATATGTACAGTAATGATGATACGAAGGGACAGTTCTTAGTGCTAGATGAAGATGGATTAGACATCTTTTGCATTCCAGGCCAGGTATTGATGCATACTTCACTACAGGGACTACATATCTCCATAAAACAAATCAGACTCTCCTCTGCATTAAGAACTGTTTATAAATTCATCCCTAAATCCCTGAAAGAGCTATTATGCCGCAGGAATGTCAGACCGTACCCTATTCAACTGACAAACAAGAATAATAATACTTATTTGCACTTACTTGATAGCAGTCCAAGAATAATAATACTTATTTGAACTTACTGCATAGCAGTTCAAGAATAATTATACTTATTTGTACTTACCTCATAGCAGTCCAAGAATAATAATACTTATTTGTGTAGCAGTTCTCGGCCTGCAGGGTGCAAGTTGATGTTAAGTGGAGTGGCTGAGTCCTAATGCACATTGCAGTGAATTATGTCTTTGGTATTGCAGTGTGTTGTAGTTGCATTTATGCAGCACTCCACACCCCTGGCAAGACATAAATGCCTTGAGGAAGGGCAAGTGTTGGTACTGTGCATGATGATCAGAGTTTGACTTTGATTTTGTCACATGTTGCAGCCTCTCATTTTGTAGTGATGTGAAAACGAGTGAGAGTACACTTAAAATAAGGTGCTGATGTTTGGCAAGGGTTTAGGTGTATAATGTGTCCTGCGTGTGAGCTGTTAGAAGCTGTCCATTCCTCGTCCCTCTGCTTTTGCATGTTAGCGGAGCAGTGAGAGGTAAATGTGGAGGTATTCTTGAGGGAGAATTGGTTCCAGTGTTGGGCTTCTCGACGCCAGGAAGTAGACTCATCACTCTAAACCAACCTCTGGAGATGCATAGCAAAAAACACATGCCTGCGACCAGGACCACAAGATCAGTGATCTGCTAATTGCAGTGAGAAGGGCCTGGCCACCTGTGTAGTGAAGGATGTGTAGGTCTGAATGGACTGAGATAGAGAAAGTCTCAAACTATCTCTCCCTTGTGGTAGGCGTCTAAATGATGACAGCAAAGAAGAAGGCACCCCAAAGATGGAGATGGCAGATTCATGGCTATGCTTGCGACACCAGTAGTCCCTGTGTATTAAATTAATCACCCACTAACTAACTTGTGGAGAAATTTCAAGGCACAAAAGAGACATACAATGCCCAGTCTACACCAAAATACCTGCGATCTGTTCATTACAAAGGGTAGGCCCAGTCACCTGCAGCATGAGATGGAGGATACTGCAGATTCCGGCACAAAGTAGTGCAGTAGTTTCAAGTATATTTATTTAATGTTTATTTAATGTTTGATTCATGTCCTTATTGGCAAAAAAACAACAAAACATTTTAAAATGTTCACATCCATTCATAATTTGCATTTTTCTAAATATCATAAAATTTCAATTTAGATGTGAACATTATATATGTATCAGATGTATTTCATCCTAACAATCCACGTTTATCAATACATTTAAAACCTCGTGAGTTAAAACAAAGAGATAATATTTGTTTCTTATTTTATTACATTGCCTGATATTTCTTTTAGTTTCATACACATAATAGAAAAAAAATGGCCCATGCTTTCTACATAATGTTACATTTTCACGTTTCATTACGTATTGTAACCAAGTAATATGCGATGAATGTTCAGACTCATCCTGACAGGTATTAGCTCAATTTTCCTTTCAAAGGGTAAATTACTGAAAAAGAGAAGGTGCTGTGAGGATAATTGTTCCTGCTTACACAACATGAATATCATCGACATCTTGTTTTCACTGCCCTTAATAAATCCATTTTATTTTATTATTATCTGACCCATTTTATTTTTTAACATTCATCTTCTCACTTCCCTTGATTGTGTTTTAATTAACGAGATATACGATAAAAATAATTCTGTAGGGCCGGTCACATGAGCATATCTGGCATTCTTTTTGCACAGTGTTAAATCAGAGCTATAAAAGATTGACTTATACATGTCAAAGGTTAGCTCCATGTTTTCCTACTGTCAGGCCATTCCAATGTTATATTTAATAGGTTCAACCTTCAATTTTATCTTGTATGTTTATTCCACTTTAAAGCAGGTGTTATCTTTGTGTGTTTACACAATCAATATCTAAAATAATCAATAGATGCAACTTTGAAGCTGTGCTAATAATTTTAAATTTTCTTGTATCTTTTTAAATAAATGCTTGCTAAACCCAAGTCCATCCTCAAAAGGTAAGTTGGAGAACCATGAAATAAGTCCATCCATTTTTTCCAAAGTGCTCCTTTGACAGATTGGTATCTAATTTCCTTTTTGTCCTTCAAGATTTCACTACCATACATTCATCTTTTCACTTCCCTTGATTGTGTTTTAATTAACGAGATATATGATAAACCTTTTTCTGTAGGGCCGGTCACATGAGCATATCTGGCATTCTTTTTGCACAGTGTTAAATCAGAGCTATAAAAGATTGACTTATACATGTCAAAGGTTAGCTCCATGTTTTCCTACTGTCAGGCCATTCCAATGTTATATGTAATAGGTTCAACCTTCAATTTTATCTTGTGTACTTATTCCAATTTAAAGCAGGTGTTATCTTTGTGTGTTTACACAATCAATATCTAAAATATTCAATAGATGCAACTTTGAAGCTGTGCTAATAATTTTAAATTTTCTTGTATCTTTTTAAATAAATGTTTGCTAAACCCAAGTCCATCCTTAAAAGGTAAGTTGGAGAACCATGAAGTAAGTCCATCCATTTTTTCCAAAGTGCTCCTTTGACAGATTGGTATCTAGTTTTCTTTTTGTCCTCCAAGATTTCACTACCATACAACAAAACAGTACCACACAACGAAACACTCACAACAAAATCCTCCCAATTTTAACATATCTATAAACCTGTGGTTTTAGTTTGGCATCTACCTTTCCTAATGCATTGACTATTGTGTGTGCTTGAGCCACCAGATTTTCTACATTATGTTTACAATTCAATGTACCCTCATAATTTTGTTATGTTTTAGCCCACCTTTTCCATTACTGTTAAGGAATAACTAAAAGTAAATCAGTTTTGGCTGTACTAAAAAATTAACAGTAAAGACAAACTGTTAGGCTAGGTTTCCTCTTCAGTAACATCAGACCACTTTCAGCCCTGTGGGATGTCACCAGTGAAGTGCAGGCACAGTCCTATGACACAGAGAGCACAGACCCCATGTCTAAGATTACTCCTCTCACTTAGGGCATCTCATTAAGGAAAACAAAAAAGCATTGGTAAACTCACTTTTAAACTGATAAATGAAATGGAAGAAATCGCACTGACCAAACTGGCGGGGGCATAGCTTTAATTTTTAAAACAGACTACACATGTAAATGGGTTGACCTGGATTTTAAAAACTGTGAAGCCGGGCTTTTCAAACTCCTACTATCACCTAATTTTACTCTTTCCGGGGCCCTTATTTACCGCCCTCCTGGCCCCGCGGGTCTTTGGGCATCGACCCTCCCTGACCTTATTGCTCCCCTTCTATTAGAAACCACCAATTTTTTGATCTTAGGTGACCTGAACTTACATTTCAATGATACATCTTGCACTACGAGCGCTACTCTTCTAGCTAACTTAGCGGCATTAAATGTTCTTTTACATAATTCAGGCCCCACGCATAAGGCAGGATATTTATTAGACCCTATTTTTTCCAATCTTGCTACCATTTCATGTAAACAAGCCACTCCCATTCCATGGTCTGATCATTTTCTGGTGGAATTTATGATTGTACAAAAACAGGGTCCGACTCCCTCCGCATCCCTCGCCAAATCCAGTACTTATAGAAACTGGAAAAATATAGATATTAATATTCTGAACTCAACGCTGAAAAAAACCTTACCATCGATCACGAGTATAAGAGATGACGGGGTTATCCTTGATTGGCTTACCTCTGCCATTGATGAATGTCTTCCTCTATCAAATAAAAAGAATAAACAGGGCTACCAGCATCCCCCCGCCCCCTGGTTTTCAGAAATACTTAAAATAGAAAAAACTAAATGCAAGAACTTGGAAAGGAAATGGCGAAAAAACTATGATCCAGACAGGAAATCTACTTACAAACTAGCCCTTCTTAACTATCACCGATTGTGTAACACCGCGCGCGCTGAATATGCCACCAAGATTATTTTACAATCTCAGAATTGCCCCAAAGTGCTGTTTGAAGTAGTAAATGAACTCTCTGGTGATTCCCGCTTATCCAAGCCCCCTGACCTTGATTCCAAAAAATGCAATGATCTGGCAATTTTCTTTGTGGATAAAATTGACAAAATTTATTCTGAATTCCACAATTACCCTAATCATCCCAGCACCAGTATTAAACCCCAATCTATTCACTTTTTACCTTCTCCTATCACTCAAGAAACGACCCAAGTTATTAACACTAACCTACTTAATGAATGGCTCCCCATGGATACTGCCTCTTTTTTTAATATCCTCACAAGCATTAAGTCTGGTTCCCCGCTAGATCCTATCCCCACTACGGTACTCCAAAAGCTAGACCCCCCCATACTTCTCTCCATCATGCAGTTCCTTAACATGTCACTTACGGAAGCTTATGTTCCTGCAATGTGGAAGCACGCAATGGTCCTTCCTTTACTAAAGAAAATTAACTCTGATCCTGAAATTTTCTCTAACTTCCGCCCTATTTCTCTTCTTCCTTTTTTTGGAAAAACACGTTAATCTTCAATTGACCCAGTTTGTTGAAACCAGTAACATCCTTCATCCTTCTCAATCTGGTTTTCGTGCCGGCTATTCAACTGAGGCGACTTTACTGGGTGTGACTGAAAATATCCGCCAACAAATTGACAAAGGAGAAACAGTAGCTCTTATCCTACTGGACTTAAGCGCAGCTTTTGATACTGTATCTCACTCCTCTCTCCTAAAAACTCTTAACTTCAAGGGCATTGGCGGCAAAGCCCTTTCGTGGTTGTCCAGCTTTTTATCCAACAGGACTTTTCAGGTTTTCTCCCACACAGCTTCCTCCCTGATTCACGCATCCCCTTATGGAGTCCCCCAGGGCTCCATTCTCAGTCCACTACTTTTCAATATATATGTCAGTCCTTTGGCGAGCATAGCAGAACAAGCTGGTCTAACTATCTATTCTTATGCTGATGACACTCAACTTATTTTTTCACTCTCTCCCAAAGAAACCTCCAACCTTCCCTCTTTGCAAATAGGATTATCTAAGATAGCCAATTGGATGCACTTTAATAAACTCAAACTTAATGGAGGAAAGACAGAACTCCTCATATTTGGAAACAAAAAATCACTCTGGGGCCCCCAACATTGGCCCTCTGAGATGGGTGTCCCCCCAATCCCTTCTCTCTCTGCACGTAACCTGGGCATCATCATTGATGACCAGTTGACTATGAAACAACAGGTGACCAAAGTAGCTTCTACCTGCTTTGCTATCCTGAAGTGGCTTCGTAAAATTCTCTGGATGCTTCCGGTGGCTGCCCAAAGAACCGTGGTCCAAGCGCTGGTTATTTCTAGACTGGACTACGGAAACGTGCGCTATCTGGGTGCGAATAAAGAAGTACTACACAAACTTCAAGTTGTTCAGAACTCTGCGGCCAGGCTTCTTTGCCAATTTCCCAGAATCGCTCCTACCTCTGGTGCACTTCGTGAACTACATTGGCTGTGAATTGAGAATCGCACCAAATTCAAAGCCCTATGCTATATGCATAGAATTAATACGGGCCTAGCTCCCAACTACCTCAAAATCTTGGTCCAACACTATCGGCCCTCTCGTTCACTTCGATCCTCCAATCAACAAAAATTCCAGGTGCCCAGAATTAGACGTGCCAAAATGGGGGGACGTTCTTTTGCCTTCCTAGCTCCCTCTCTTTGGAATTCTCTTCCTTCCTACTTGCGTCATGAAAGGGTGTTCATTAGATTTCGTAATGAGCTTAAGACTTGGCTCTTTAACCAGTAACCGCCCAAGTTGATCTCCTGTTCTTGCCTTTGTCTTGCACTGTCTTAGGCGCCGGGAAACCTCCGGGTAGCTGTGCGCTATATAAATTCAATAAATAAATAAATAAATGTCTTTATGAATCTCAGCCAATGTAAATCCCTCTGGTCCACAATCCATCCAATAATACTACCTCATCTGTGCCATTAGAGACTTGGACAAATCAGATGCAAATTAGTTTTACCCCACTCTAAAAGGGACAGGCCAGTTCCCCTTGGAATGAGAACACAACAATACTAGACTGAGGGGGTCACTACGACCCCGGCGGTCAGTGCAGTAGTGGAGGTATTATCGCCAACAGGCTGGCGGTACATACCTCTACTATGACGACAATGGCGGTTTGGCTTTAACACACCGAATGCCACGGCATGCACACATTCATACACAGTCACACACACCCCCACACATAAACACAACACCTCTCACTCCCCTCTCCTATTGGAGAACTCGACTTACCTGCTTGCATGGAGTAGTGATACAGTAGGCGGTGTTTTGCTGACGGGCGCTGCTGCTGGCAGCAGCACCACCTTACCGCTATCTCCCGTCCGCCATCCGCCGTCCGCCGCCATGGCCGTCGCCAGAATTCTGCCAGCATTCTGGCGGAATTCCGGCTACGGTCATAATTCCATGGACGGTCGGTAGCCATGGCGACGGTATGTTGGCGGCCGTCGCCGGGGTGGTAGGTGGCATTTGACGCCAATATCATATTGAGGGCCTGAGTCCGATGGCACAGTGAGATTGAGACCCATGTTTGCGAGTATGGTTATTATTTTAGTAACATCCTTATATAGCACACAGAGCAAAAAAAACTAAATTAATCTCAGCCACTCGTAATTATTTAGGGATACGTTCCATTACATCATAGTCTAAACCATGATGGACTGTGAGATGCTGTGAGGGCAAAGAGGATGATTAGATGTGGGTCCAGTTAGCGCTGTGTCAGAGGACTCAAACTGCAACTAGCAGTTTGAACTGGACTGTGCCAATCAAAGCAGAAACTAGGCTGATTTGCATATGGTTGGTCCCTATCTAGATTGACACAATGAGCCAAACACATGATTTCTTGGAATGAGGTCCAGTGCCTGAGGTTACTTCACTTCACTTTTTTATTTTTCTCCGTGGAATGCTTTGAATGCGAAGGCTGTGCCTAGTGGTTAGTTTGGTGCTCACCGTGCCAGAGGTCCCACGCTTCACCTCACTGATGGGGCCCATCAAGGTTGAAACTGATGTGGGGTTGCTCTTATTACTGTTCAGGCGACTTTAGGCATACCAGTTTGAAATGGATTTTTCGAATTGGAACAGGAACAATGTTGATTTTCATGTGGTTACTTCAGTCTCTCTGTGTGTTGACCACAGTGAGCAAAAACAATAGCATTTAAGCATACCAAAGCAAATACTGTGACTGAGCTTAATTCAACCTTCTAGCTTTTGTTCTCCTTACAAATATTTGAACAATTCATTGCATGTCTGTGAAAATGCCAAGTTGGACTGCATTTTAATGTCACCAGGCCCCTTCCTACACTGTTGACAGGTTGAGTTATGGTAACATGAGGCTCTGGCTTTTGCATCAAGTCCCACCTGACAAATATATTAATTTTCTCTTCCTCCTTCATCTTCATAGGGCACGAGAATAAACGGAGGAATATGCATGGGAAGAAACCGATCTGGTCTGCATCATACTGCAGTGAATCAATGCCTTTACTACATATGAGATGACAGTGAGATGAGGGTTTTGCTACTATTGTGGGGAATAGTTCTGAAGCCCACTCAGGGCCTAACTGAGTGCTGTGTAACACTGGGATGCGAAACAGGGCCGTGGTGCCCTGAACTTTTGTAAAGACTTAGCTAGCTATTCCTGTGACTGTGTAAACAAATTTGCTATCTTTTGAATATGGGCTTATACACCATGATGTAAAGGAGACAATTACTTTGTGTAGAAAAACACAAAACAGTCACACAATGGAAACAAATAGTCAGGAAAATGTAGGGTTCTATACTAAAAAGTAAATAATAATCAGCATCTCAAGCAGGCCAGGATTCCTGGTGCGCATTGCACTTAGAGGACAGAGGCATCAGTTAACTGTATCTGAAATGTCTGTATCACCAGTGAAGATGATTTGACTATGTGAACTCTTCTTACTCGCATAAATTGACTAGTTGCTCAGCCTACGTGGAGGGCAGAATACAAAGGAGGAATTTATAACCCAAATAGAATTCCAGCTTGAGCTAGTGATGAATAACTCGATTAATGTGATCAAGCTCATGGCCTCCTGCAACCGACTGAAGGACAAGCTGGAATACTGCCAGAAAAGGACAGAAGACTTGGCAACACCATTTAAAAGCATTAGAAACCCAAGGGTCTCAGTTGGAACATATATCTTAATTTTCCTCAGTCAATAGTATGTTCAAATGCTGGGATCCATAGCTGACCCGTATTCCAAAACCTTCTGCAAGGATTTAGTTGTTAGGGTTCCAAAGATGAGAGATGAAGTATGCTGGACCTGTACTTGGCACGTAGGAGGTTTAAAATTAAAAATGTTTGTTTCGTCTTGACTTCACTTAAGCTTAAGTGCTGCATGGCATTTCAGTCCAAAATGTCTTGCAAACAAGACCATTAAGCCTGATATCCTCATCTCATGACCTTTAGAACAGCCATGGGAGCCTTGTTCCAAAATTATTTATGGGACCCAGGTCACGTGAGAGGTGGTTTTAGTCTGTAACCTCTGATTCACACACTATTAACTTTTGCAAAAAACGTTTTCAGGCTCTACCGAAAATTGTGCGATGTAGTTTTCTTTTACATCCCTGATGCGAAGTGCTCCACACAACCCACCGGGACACTCTGACCTACTTATCCAGCACCAAAAAGGAAAGACACCACATACGGGTCTCCACATCAGACAACAAACGACAGCCACTCGGGGTGTCCTCTCTTGAACGCAACAACAAGCTCAGACCATGTTTGCAACCCACAGCTACAGAGGAATTATGTACCCTAGCTGTAGAGTTTTTGTTAACGCAAGTCTTAAATCACTGTTTAAAAAATAAAACCTGGGCACCTAATGATTTACTTCCTTCCAAATTAATTACATTAAACCATTGAAAACCACCTAAAAATAAGAAATGTGCTTGTATCCTGTTAGTACCACATTTAAAAAGCTAGCATAATGCAACTTCTAGGTTAATCTAAAATCCCCTTACACATAAGGAACAAATGCCGCTGTTCCTACACTCCCTTTGTCTAAAATATCTTCTCATGTTAGTGTTGATTGTGACACCTAAAACTGAATTTTGTTAATCCTGTGATCCTATTACGTACATGAATGCACACAATTCACTACATTTACGTGTGCATGAATGCAAAGTCTTGGCGATGTTTCTTATTAAAACTGTATTCGCTAATTTTAGGAGGCAGCTAATGTTTTAAAAAGATATTAGTTAATTTTATTCGATGAAAGTTGAGATATATTTTTGTGTGCCTTGTGTAACAGAATCACATCAGTGCAGATTCGAGTAATAAGGTCACACTTCTTGTAAGATACAGTCAAACCCAATGTACTGAGCATTAGAAAGCATTTTCACATGCGGAGTTCACTTTAAACGTTAATGTCCAACCTTCGGCCTCGAGCAGGGAGGGCAGAGTCTCCTCTCAGTGTTATGGCATCTGGTATATGCTTTAGGCCCGGACTAAAAATCGTGACTTCAGTGAGCTCCCCAGGAAAGATTCTTCTCTCAGACGACTTTTCCCCTTGCCTCGAGGCGCTGCCGCCCTCAGGCGACGCGGCTGAGCCCTCACTGTCCAGCAGTTGTCAACTCAACGCTTACTACAAAAACAAGATTTCAGAGTACGTAATCCGACCCACCCAACTAGCAATACCCAGTCGAGCCTCTCCTCCGCCCTTTCTATTGTATGTCCTTGTTCGTAGCGCACACGTCTGGCAGTGAAGCAGAATGCCACAAGTGCCTCATGGCGTAGGCAGGAAGAAGATGCGTCTTTAATTATTTTCATAAGAACAAGCAGCGGCCTAAATCCCGTCCCCCTGCCCCCCTGCACTGTTTTTACACTAACTCTTTCAGTCTATAACTGGACACAGTTGTCGTATTCGTAATTATAAGACTCTTCGTACAGCTATTCAAAAGAAACGTTCCTTTTTCATACACAATTCCCCTATCAACGCCCTTCTTTACGAAAAAGTACTTTACACAAACACAATCTCGCACAAACAAAACCGACCTTTCAGCTCAACAGACGAAAGAATTTCTGAAGAAACACAAAACCCCACCTATCAGTGGAGTGAACACTTGTTTCGAAAAGGTCACCTCTTGGCTTTATCTGTGCTAGCAGGTTTTCAAACCAAGATTTCTGATTGGCTGTCAACTTCCCCCCACCTTCTCAGTGTGTTTGCATAGCTTAAGTGTTGATTGCCATTACACAGTCATTGTCCCCGTGGAGAGACAGATGACCTTCACACCAGAAGAACTGAGCAGGTAAACACAACCTCAAGCAGCACCATGTCCTGGAAGAGAAGCTCAACTGAAGGAAGGTTATGAGGGTGCTTGCAGAGCGGCGAGAAGGGATTAAAGGTGACTTTAGGGTGCCCGGAATGTCCTCTAGGTTTAGCGATTTTAGCCCCTTCAGGGTGGTAGGATTGAGGACTCTGGAGGCTGCAGTCCTCCACTGGAAGGTGATCTCCTCTCTCTGTGCCTGTGCTCCGACCTCCTCACTCTGTGTATGTGTCACAAGCTGCACACACTGTCTTACGACGAGTCCCAACATTCCTCCACTGACCAGAAGTCCCAAAATCCCCATGCTGACAATCCTCCCCAAAGACCTCACGCTATCTCTGTTCCACACATTCCTCACACTTCCTACCCACGTGCCACAACCTTCTCACGTGGTTGATCTAGGTGGCCCAAGTTGCTGAAACATTTGGTTCACTGTATTGTCGCTTTTATAAATCACAACATGTCCCTGAAAGGGCACCAGAGCTCTGCCGGACATCATACAGTATTCAATAATGTATCCTCTGCCGCGAAATCAGACTTCCAGAGTCCATTTTATATACAGGGCACACTGTCTTTGTTTAAAGCGTGAGCATGATTGAACCAAAATGTATGTAAAGCCTAACTGCACTTACCTCATATTTGCTTGCTTTCTTTGCATGGGCTGTACTGTCTCATGGCTATGAAAGTATGTGTGTGCATCATTGTTGTTCGGGTAGAAGACAGCAAGGAAAATAGGTTGGACGGGTAGGCCTGGGAGGAGTCCAGTCTAAAGCAAATGCGTAAGAATGTGAATCCATTGTTTAGAGTGAGGGGGCTATAGAAATAATGCAACGTTGGGCGGGAGCGCAACGGCCTGAAGCACAGACCCTTGAACAACGAATGTGTCTGAGGAAGAGGTCCTCCGATCTAGCTGCCTTGACGTCTTCACAAGCCCCTCCAGATGTCGGCTGAAGGTTCCTTAGATGCAAAAGAATCTTTGCCTGTGAGTGTGCAACACCTTTCCTTCCCCCTTCCACGAAAGGAGCTAGAAGAATTATAACTGAGGGCACCCTATCCCATGTTTAAGTCTCCTTTCCTAACCCCCTCCAAGGGATGGGCTAAGGGCACAAGGCCTACAGGCACATTTCTTGTTACCCATTTGCCAGCGAGCAATAAGGAGCAGAAGCCAAGAAATATGAATGCAGGGAGCCTCACAAAAAGGGACTCCTGCCCATACTATATTCCAACAGTACGGTATAGGCACATACCAGTACTTAAACGAGAGGGCAAGACTAACTAACGATAATGCGAATAAGTCCTTTCCTGAACATAGTACTTTTGATACAGAAAGATTAGCAAAATTACAGACAAGATTGAAGGATCTTAAAAGTGAAACAGATGCCAAGAAATAGTGCCTCCTCACACAATGGCATGAGGAGGCACACAAGGATGAGCATGAATCCCAAGCCTGAGTTTTCAGAAATACTTATCAGAAATGTAAGTACAGAATAAGTCTTGTTAGTGACAGAGTTAGTGCTTGTGCTCCAACTGCTCTGCCTCTCCTTCATGTTTATTCTCCCAGATCACTGAACCACAAGAAAAAAGAGAAAGAGTGACGACCCAAGAAAGGAGGCTCTGCTGGATATGTGCCTCATGCCGGCTGGAGGGATGGGGGAGGCAGCTACTGAGGCATGTAAATATGGTGCAGCACCTATCAGTCTGATGGTGGCTGGAGCACAAGTAGATAACATGTGAATGTGCACCGTGATACGACTTATGTGCAGTAAAATTCCCAGGAGAGAGGTGTGAGTAAGCAGACAAGAGGCTGATTCCACTACTGCAGATTGGCCTAGGACCACGATTTAGTCCATCCCGGAGCATAGAGATCATAGAGAATGAAACCCTACTATTACTTTTTAAAATTTGAGACAGAATACAAAACGATTGTCTTCGAGACACCGGCCGACCTTAGCGCTGGTGGCACCCTGTGCGGCAATCTTTTTGGCGCCCCCTCAATTACCTACTTTTCCACGATTCCTTCACTACCACCCCCCCCCCCCAACAGTGGCCCTCATCTTCCCATAGCCCTACTCTCACATACATTTAATTTGTTTTATAGCTCTACTCATAGAGTGTAATGTGTCAGAGTACTTTACAACCCACACACTATATACAGAGAAAATGAATCAAACGTGTAAACAAGTCTATAAGAAATGTTGCATCAGACAATGAGAATTACAAGGTGTTGGAAGCACATTTCATCCATGCCAGTAGGCAGTATATTTTAAGAAAGATTGGTCTGGAGAAGCACAAACACAGGAATTAAAATGGGATTGGCTTTACTAATAAGAAAGCTTTCTACCCAACTTAACCTTTATAAGCACTATTAAGATAATATAAGACTTGGCAAAAAAAACTAACATTCTAACCTACATCCAAGGCCACTGGAATTATGCAGCAGGATAGCACAAATTATGTGCAGAATTGACTAAATTCAGCATAATGCAGCACATCACTTCATTATTTTGTAATTTTTGCCCATGGTTACTGCACTGAAGCAAAGGTTTAATCTCATTAGTACCAATTTAACATCTGAATACAGTAATAAGCTACTGAAAGATGACCAGTCAACCTTTGAGAAGGGCCTTCCATTCTGCTGCAAAACGTGTTGCTGTTTTCTTTCAGTAAAACCATAATTATGCATAAATCTCCACAGTTGCAGAATCACATAATTCCGGTGGTCATGCCTATACCATGCAGCTTACATGCAGGTCCTTGATGACAGTTCAAAGGTCAATGTGCTATATAAGGATTGTAACTCATGAACTGGAAGTAATAAAAGGTTCTCTGTGATAAAAACAGTAACCCACTGAGCTATCCACATAAAAACAGTTCTCTGATTTACTTAGTAGTCTTTCTTTGCAGCAGGTGTTTTACCCCTCTGCACTACTTTAGGGTGAATTAAAACTGTCACAAGACAAAACTCCATCTCTCTCCAGCAGGAACAGTAATCAACTGAGTTGTCTTGACATGTTTATTACTGTCTGAAAACGTCTGGACACACAAGAAACTCTGTAGCAGGGGCTTTTAAACCCATAAATTATTTTTAAACACACCCACTCTAATTTCA
Organism: Pleurodeles waltl; assembly: GCF_031143425.1. Lineage (NCBI taxonomy): Eukaryota > Metazoa > Chordata > Amphibia > Caudata > Salamandridae > Pleurodeles > Pleurodeles waltl. The sequence continues at coordinate 447,678,379 of NC_090445.1, read as the reverse complement.
TGAGTGTTAAGAAACAAATCCCTAACTTCTAGAAAAACTCCACTCATTTCTGAAAGGAACTGCAGAGTTTGTTTGAAGTATACACCCTTTACTATTCAGATAGGAAGAAGTTGTTGTGATTGGTGGCGCGGAGCAAGGCGAGAGAAAGAATGGTGGGGAAGTCGGCCTGGCCCAGGGTTGCACCTTGTAGTGAAGGCGATTTGCGTGCAGAAAAGGATATTGGGCCAGATGTATCATCACGGCCCATTGCGATTCGGTAATAGAAATTTTTAAGAAATCGGTATTACCGACTCGCAAAGGGCCATGTATCACATTTGCGAATCGGTAATAGCGATTTCTTAAAAATCGCAAATGCTATTACCGAATCGCAAATTGCGATACCGGCCCCATTCGCAGCACTGCACATTTTTTGCATTTCCAAAATTGCGATTTCTGAACCAGAAATCGCAATTTTGGAAATGCAAAAGGCCAGGGTGCTGGGGGCCTAAGGCCCCCTCTCCTGCACCCCAAAATCATTTTTTTCTACATGTAAGGTACACACATGCCAAAAGGGCATGTGTGCTTTACATGTTCAATTTAAAAATGCAGTTTTACTGCATTTTTAAATTTTGCACCAGGTTACCACCTGGTTGCATATCATGGTATTTTGCAAGTGCAAAATGCCATTATTGGAAAAATCACAATTTGCGATTTTTTCCAGCATAGCCTTGCGACCTGGAATTTGCGAATCGCAAATTGCGACTCGCAATTTCCAGGTCGCAATGCAAGAAATCACAATTTTAGCGATTTCTTATTTGTGGTCTGCGAATGCATTTCATACATCGCAGACCACTGTTTTGCACTCGCAAACAGCCGAATTTACCGATTCGCACTGTTTGCGAGTGCAAAACTTTTTCATACATCTGGCCCATAGTGTTGAATGTGATTGCAGATGTGTGCCTGTTAAAAACTGATTGGACTAAGATCTGGGATTGTAAGCAAAAGAAGGGTGAAGTACTGACTAAATATTTAAATAGATGTAAGGATGTGTTTAAGAGATACTTGTGTATAGCCCATTTTACGGAGATGGCTCAGAAAACTGTACTGCCTCTGTGCTGGGATTGTGTTTGAATTTTAGGAGTCAATTGATGACTATCTACATCAGATGGCAGACTAAGAAGTTGGCATGTACAACACACTGGATGTTGCTTTCAGGATTCTGAGTTCAACATGAGCAGCAGAACTTTAGATGAATGGGTCTGTAAGTGGGCACTCATGTCTCACACGTAAAATCTTGTCACTAGAATTCACTAACATAGTATGCTGCCACCACAGTCTCCAAGAATGAAACCCACAACAGAGACAGTAGTCCACTGTCGTTAAGATGTCCCTACAAGATTGGGAACTAGGTACAGCACATTACATAGTCAAAATAACAGGCTTAGGTCAATGTGCACAGACTGTTTCAGTTTGTGACATGACCAAAAATAGAAAAAAACAGGTTCAAAGGTATGCAATTCGGGCATGCAGGCCAGGGGGCACAATTGTACTTCATGCAGGGAACATAAAATACATGGTTATGAAATATTTGTTGGCAAGCACCACCTGTTTGCTGAACACGTTGATGCCATTCATATGTTGCCCACCCTGTAACTGTCTCCCAGGTAGGTATCTTTCTGGGCATGGTTGGGCAATGCACACAGTAGATTGTGGGATAAGCTGAACTAGCAAAGCCTTTGCAGTATAATGTCAGAAAAGGCACCTCTGAACCCTTGCATTGGTCAAGTGAAGCCGAAAATGCATTTGTGAAAACTAAGCAGGCATCAGCCTCTGCTCCTACCTTAGGACTCCCAGACTGTGCCAAACCTTGTACTTTGTACTGTCATAAACATAATGGATTTGCACTTGCAGTGTTGGTACAGAGCTACGGGGATCAGAAAACACAATTGCGTATAAATCTTCAGTTCTGGACCTGGTCATGGATGTGCACCCACCATGTTTATTATCAGCACCAGCTGCCACAAACCTTGGTGAAGCATCTGAAAATATTTTACTAAGTTCTCCTTTAAATCTTGCTGTGCCTCATTCTGAGGTTGCACTCCCCCTCACTGCAAACATCCAACACCTTTCTAGAACCCACTTGTCCCAGTACAAAATCTTATTGTTGTCTGCTTCTCCCATTACCCAAGCCTGTGTCCAACACAGAACACTGCCTCTTTAATGCCCAAGTGAGAATGAAGAACCCCATGTTTGTATTCTTGTTACTGTGCATGTACCTAAACCCATTTGGACTTAACATGGTGTGCCTATTCTGGACTGCAAATTGACCAATTTTGTTAACGGATCCTATCTCAGAAACAATTTTAGGGCTGAATTTAAGAAAAGTTGTGCTGCATCCAATGTTGCACCACTTTTTTTGCGCCCTCCTGCACCCCCCTAACGCCACGATGTGTGCACCATATTTAAAATATGGAGCACCATGGCAGTAGTTAGAACATTAGCGCCAACATTTTTAAAGCTATTGTGGCACTTTGCTAAACTATTGTCAAAAATGTTTCCACTAGTGTAGCAAAGTGCAAGGAGGTCTATTGATTTAAATTGGTGCGCCGTTTTAACACCTGCTCTGAGTAGGAATTTAAAATGGTAGAAAAAATGGTGTTGTGAAATCTTTTAAATTTCACTGCGCCATTTTTTCGGGCCTCCTAACAAGCATTCATTTTACCTGGCGCAGGCATAATGTGGCACAATAGGTTACAAAGTGGCACAATGCATGCATTGCACCACTTTGTAAATATGGTGCAGGGTAAATATTAGCACCGCCTTAGTGTAAAACAATGATGCTACGGCAGCGCTAAAGTGGCGCAAGGGGCTCTTAAATCTGCCCCAGAGTGTTCTGTTTGTTGGTTATGCTGTATGTACAGTGTGTCAGAATGTAGTTAGTTGCCATTTGCCGAATGTGAGATCTGCTCAGGGTGCAGAGCATATAGCTCTTGACTGAGCCTGCATTTTAACCAACAAACATATATTAACCCTGAGCACAGACTCAAAGTATGCGTTTGGCGTGATACATGACTTTGGCGTTTTATGGTCGCAAAGGAATTTCTAAAGATCGCCCGGAAACCCTCTTAAAACTGGACAGTATGTTCAACGTATTTTGAATGCCTTATAGTTGCCTAAGAATGGAACAGTAGTAAAGTGTGCCACACACCAGCCATCCCGTGATGATGATTTGAGGGGTAACACGCTCGCTGATTTAGCTGCTAAAAATGCTACTTCGTCTCAAACTACTTATGTTACTATTTATATTATCAGAATTTACATGTTTCCTGTACCAGTGCTACAGGATTGCCTTCAATTCCAGGAGCAAGCATCCAAAAGTGAAAAACAGTTCTGGATCAAGCAGAAATGTAAAAGAGACCCTAGGGAGTGAGGAGAGAGAGCACGGGCATGCGCTTGCTCCAACATTTCTGCTGCTCAGCCGTGCCAGGTTAAATCACAGAGCAACCCATGTTGGTAGGGATGACATAATTCATTCCTCAGCAACCCATTGGTATGCTCCCTTCTTTTCTTCAGTAGCACAGTTAGTGCTAGTCCTGTGCCATGTGCCTGCCACACAATGTCATAAAAGGAATTAAAGCCAACTCCGCTGCTCACCCTTCCAGTTGGAGCCCCTTTGTGCACGTCCAGATGTACTTTATCCAGATGCCATACTGTGCATGCAGTCATATGTCCTAATGATTGTGTCAATGTTCTCAGGATATGTAATTCACCCCTGTGCCCGTACGGCTGCCACTGCACTAGCTAAGCTGTTACTCAGCGATGTTACAACTCAGATCGGGGTATTGTACCAAATCAGTACTGGCCATGGAACACCCTTTGTGTTAGAAGTGCAGGCAGTTTGCAAAGCTTTAGGAGTAGACCAGCATTTTCATTTTTTATATCACCCAGAGTCTGCAGGCAAGGTAGAAAGGAGTAAAGGTACTCTCAAGGACAAGATAGCAAAGGTATGCTTGAAAAGGATCCGATGCACTGACATTAGCAATATGGTTCGTCAGTGCGATTCCTTCCCAGAAGACCAAATTGAGCCCATTTAAAATAGTCATGGGCTGACTAATGATGCCGCGCCATTCAAATTTGTGATTCTCAGTTGCCAAGCCAGATTTGCATTTAAACAACCGATGCAGTATTACAGTACTGCAGAAAGTTCATACAGTGTCCCTACAGTTTCCGTGCCCAGTTTCAAGCAACCTTAATTGAGTATCGACCAAAGTCTACTTCTCTCCATCTAGCCCATTAACTGGGTGTACATACATGTATAGCAGTGAAAGATCAAGCTGCAGCCTCACTGGTGTGGACCCTATTGGGTCCTCCTCATCATCAACACTGCTGTAAAATCCCATGATCTGGTGATGTGAATCCATTAATTTAACTGTAAATGAGTTATCCTCCTGAAGACAACATTGTTCCTGCTTCTGCTTCTAGATCTTGTAATGATGACTCTTCTGACATAAGTGCAGTCAACCTAGCACTTAATTGTACAGAAGACCTCAGCAGCGCATAACCAGGCAAATGGCTTGCTCCTTCCTGCTCCATTCCATTCCTCTACCTCTGTATCCTCACATCATCACAATCTCAGAGTCAGACTGTGATGACATAACAGAATGTAGACCAACACAACATATCTCTCTCCTTAGCAATAAAACAAACACTCAAATACATAACTGCATACCTTATACAGGCTAAATATAAATTCAGATAGGAATAAAAAGCTAGACTTGGTAAGCTTAAAAGGAATGACAAAAAACACAAAATACCCTGAGGAGGACTTTGAGTGAATTACCCCACCACATAATCCTTCCATTTGTAAAAAGATCATACAAGTTGGCCACCCCCCCAGTAGCACGCACAGATGTCCCTCTTTCTACACAGGAACCTGAGCGGGAGGCACCAGCCTCTTCTTCAGAAATTATTGCACTCATTCTTATCTGTGTTCTCGACATTCACATCCATCAACTAACGGGTGTGCACACTACCACCTTATTCACTGTTTCAAACCTTCTTGCTTCCTGCACACCTAGAAAATGTTGATTGTTTACTAAAATTCCAAATTTTACCATCACTCAATTTGGCAGAGTTATTAAACTGCTCCAACACTTCAAATGGCCCCTTTTCTCTTTTCTTTGGATCCTCAACTTTGACATGATCACCTGCCAACAGTTTCACATCCTTCACACCATGTTTATGATCACAATACTTTTTGTAATGCAACCTACTTATGCTTATGTTTTTTTTTACATCTTCAGTAGAGACAGCATACTGCCTCTCTAGCCTCATCCAAGCCTGGTTGTCCTTGGTGAATGGATATATACCTTGGAGGATTCTAAAGGGTGAGTATCCAGTCAGTGTAGGGGTAATGCAGTAAGCCCACACAAGTTTTTCTACTTTCAGTTTCCAGTTCTTAAACTTTTTTACAGCCATTTGTAAACTGCCCATCAACACTCTTTTGAAGCGCTCCACAGCACCATTACTGACAGAATGATACACTGGGGTGTGCTTCCATTCAATTTTATTCCTTGATAAGTAGTCCTGCAACACACTCAAAACAAACTGAGGACCATTATCAGTGGGCAGTGATTTAGGAATAGCTTTGAGCTGGAACACCTCATCAAGACAACTCACAACAGTCTGCTTTCTCCAGAACACTTACTTCAGGCCACTCAGAGAATAGAACATATAACACAAGAACATACCGGCCAGCATAGGGCTGATCCTGCATTGGCCCCAAACTATCAAAAGCTAATGTTTCCCATGGTCCATACAGACATGCTAAGGGAGACAAAGACGGGCTAAAGGTAATTAAACTGTAGTCCGCATTCATACACTTAATTCACTCTCGCACAAACCTTTACATATCAATACCAAGCCACCAATGATGAGATTTTACTCTTCTTTTGCACTTGATGACTCTCAGAAGTCTCTTATGATAGATTTCTAAAATCTTGTTTCTGACCGTTGATGGTGGAATTACTCCAATACCTCTTTAAAGGAACCTATCATCTTTCCACAATAATTAATCTTTGATTTCCCAAAAGAGTTTAATTGCTTCATTCATCATTTTGTTTTCAGGTCATCACTTCTTCATTTATTTCTTAACTTCACTCAAAACAGTGTCTTTTTCATAACCGACTAGCCACTGTTCTTTAGAAATGCTACCAGTAGTCACTTCATCATGACTGTACCACACACATCACACCACTGGTTATCATTTCTATCTATTTCCTGCAGTAATGCCCTACTTAGTCAGCCACTTTGTTATTTGTACCTGGCAAATTTTGCACTTTGTAGCTGTAATTTAACAGCTTCTAGGATAATTTAATGAAGCAGGAAAATTGTTTCTTCCCTCCTGCTCTGGTCTGTTCCTCTCCTTTTACATCTTCATGTCATCACATTCTCAGAGTCAGAATGTTTTGACATAAGAGAAGGTAGACCAACACAACAGATCTGACCTCAAATATGCACTCCCTGCTTGAACTGTCACTGCTGCTGTCTTGCTGTCTGTCAATGGGAGAAGCCCTCTGTGTTAACTTTTTATGCCTTCTCCACCACCTCCATGTGATGTTGCCCCTGCAGCCTTTCATCATTACCACCTTCGTCTGAGGTAAGCAGCCTTCTCCTTCTGGATACCATATCCCTCTGTTGGTCTTCCCAGCTATCTTTGCCACTGCTCTGATCATCTGGTTCGAAGTTGGATACATCTTTGCTTGAGAACAGGGAGCTATTCCGAGTAAGAACTGTAATGAACACTGAGCTGTCACTCTGCCTATATTCGTAACTATTTTTTGATGTTGGAAAAGTACAGACAGATAATTAATTTCTCCTCATGCTGGATTTGCATAAAGTGATCTGTTGATGTCGGGCATAGCATTTCTTTAAGCCGAGTACTATTCAGTTATACTGACATTTGCCTTCTTTTGTTTCTACTATGGACATTGACTACCATAGTGTGCTGGCATCTCCTCCACTTCCTACCTAAGCCTTGAAAAGTTTAAAGATCTTTTGAATTGGAATATGCTGTATGCCAGTGTCATTTTGAGTACGTAAGGATGATGAAAACTGAGAAGCAAACATTTATTCTGTTGAAATAATAAATATGATTTAAGAGCAAAGAACATTGCTTTCGAATGACCTCATTTGAGTACTGTTGTATTTATTGACTATTGTTTCATAAGCGCTACCAGCAAGGATGACATGACTATTTAATTTGCGGGTCTTCTGCCTGCCCTAGGCTGCCAATAAACTGGACTGAGACTTGCTAGCCAGGATATGGTTTTCCTCCTATGTGACATTTTGATGATGAAAGAAGGTGTAGGCAGGCTATAGCAACTACTACTAGATTAATTTATGCCTTAATCCCATGTACGGGGTGACTACTGCTTTAGATGAAATAAGAAGAAATGCTATATAATGAAAATGTCACTTACCCAGTGTACATCTGTTCGTGGCATTAGTCGCTGCAGATTCACATGTTGTGCATAGTCCGCCATCTGGTGTTGGGTCGGAGTGTTACAAGTTGTTTTTCTTCGAAGAAGTCTTTTCGAGTCACGAGACCGAGGGACTCCTCCTCCTTTGTTCCATTGCGCATGGGCGTCGACTCCATGTTAGATTGTTTTCCCCGCAGAGGGTGAGGTAGGAGTTGTGTATGTTAGTAATAGTGCCCATGCAATGGATTGAATAAGTATGTACCAAATAAGGTTTAGGTAATATATTTACAAATGTACAAATGTTGAAGATAACTTCCAAACGGCTACAGGCTCCCGGGGAGGCGGGTGGGCACATGTGAATCTGCAGCAACTAATGCCACGAACAGATGTACACTGGGTAAGTGACATTTTCAGTTCGATGGCATGTGTAGCTCCAGATACACATGTTGTGCATAGACTAGAAAGCAGTTATCTCCCCAAAAGCGGTGGTTCAGCCTGTAGGAGTGGAAGTAGTCTGGAATAAAGTTCTTAGTACGGCTTGACCTACTGTGGCTTGTTGTGCGGATAGCACGTCTGCACAGTAGTGCTTAGTAAATGTGTGAGCCGTAGACCATGTGGCTGCCTTACATATCTCGTTCATTGGAATGTTTCCTAGGAAGGCCATGGTAGCGCCTTTCTTTCTTGTTGAATGTGCCCTTGGTGTAATGGGCAGCTCTCTCTTTGCTTTGAGGTAGCAGGTTTGGATGCACTTAACTATCCATCTGGCTATACCCTGTTTTGATATTGGGTTTCCTGTATGAGGTTTTTGAAATGCAATAAACAGTTGTTTTGTTTTCCTAATTTCTTTTGTTCTGTCAATGTAGTACATTAGTGCTCTTCTGATGTCTAATGTATGTAGTGCCCTTTCAGCTACTGAGTCTGGCTGTGGGAAGAACACTGGTAGTTCTACCGTTTGATTTAAGTGGAACGGCTAAATAACTTTTGGTAAAAATTTTGGATTGGTTCTTAGGACGACTTTATTTTTGTGTATTTGAATAAAAGGTTCTTTTATAGTAAACGCCTGTATTTCACTTACTCTTCTTAGAGATGTGATGGCAATGAGAAATGCAACCTTCCACGTTAAGAATTGCATTTCGCATGAGTGCATGGGTTCAAAAGGTGGTCCCATGAGTCTTGTTAAGACGATGTTGAGGTTCCATGAAGGAACAGGTGGTGTTCTTGGTGGTATAATTCTTTTTAGGCCTTCCATAAACGCTTTAATGACAGGTATCCTAAATAGTGAAGTTGAATGGGTAATCTGCAGGTATGCAGATATTGCTGCGAGGTGTATCTTTATGGAAGAGAAGGCTAGATTTGATTTCTGTAAATGTAGTAAGTATCCCACTACATCCTTTGGAGATGCATGTAATGGTTGAACTTGATTATTATGGCAGTAGCAAACAAATCTTTTCCATTTGCTAGCATAGCAGTGTCTAGTGGATGGTCTTCTAGCTTGTTTTATGACTTCCATACATTCTTGGGTGAGGTTTAAATGTCCGAATTCTAGGATCTCAGGAGCCAGATTGCTAGATTCAGCGATGCTGGGTTTGGATGCCTGATCTGTTGTTTGTGTTGTGTTAACAGATCTGGTCTGTTGGGCAACCTGACATGGGGTACTACTGACAGGTCTAGTAGTGTAGTGTACCAAGGTTGTCTTGCCCATGTTGGTGCTATTAGTATGAGTTTGAGTTTGTTTTGACTCAATTTGTTTACTAGATATGGAAGGAGAGGGAGAGGGGGAAAAGCGTACGCAAATATCCCTGACCAGTTCATCCATAGAGCATTGTCTTGAGACTGCCTGTGTGGGTACCTGGATGTGAAGTTTTGGCATTTTGCATTCTCCTTTGTTGCAAATAGGTCTATTTGAGGTGTCCCCCAAATTTTGAAGTAAGTGCTTAGAATTTGGGGGTGAATCTCCCATTCGTGGACCTGTTGGTGATCTCGAGAGAGATTGTCTGCTAGTTGATTTTGGATCCCTGGAATAAATTGTGCTATTAGGCGAATGTGGTTGTGAATTGCCCATTGCCATATCTTTTGTGCCAGGAGGCACAGCTGTGTCGAGTGTGTTCCCCCCTGTTTGTTTAGATAATACATTGTTGTCATGTTGTCTGTTTTGACAAGAATGTATTTGTGGGTTATGATGGGTTGAAATGCTTTCAACGCTAGGAATACTGCTAACAATTCGAGGTGATTTATATGCAGTTTTGTTTGATGTACGTCCCATTGTCCTTGGATGCTGTGTTGATTGAGGTGTGCTCCCCACCCTGTCATGGAAGCATCTGTTGTTATCACGTATTGTGGCACTGGGTCTTGGAAAAGCCGCCCTTTGTTTAAATTTATACTGTTCCACCATAGAAGCGAGATGTATGTTTGGCGGTCTATCAACACCAGATCTAGAAGGTGACCCTGTGCATGTGACCACTGTGATGCTAGGCACTGTTGTAAGGGCCTCATGTGCAGTCTTGCGTTTGGGACAATGGCTATGCATGAGGACATCATGCCTAGGAGTTTTAATACCGTCTTTGCCTGTATCTTTTGTGTTGGATACATGGCTTGTATAACCTTGTGAAAATTTTGAACCCTTTGTGGACTTGGAGTGGCTATTCCCTTTGTTGTGTTGATTGTCGCTCCCAAGTATTGCTGTGTTTTGCACGGCAGAATGTGAGATTTTGTGTAGTTGATGGAGAAACCGAGTTTGTAGAGGGTTTGTATGACATAATCTGTGTGTTGTGAACACTTTGTTAGGGAGTTGGTCTTGATTAGCCAATCGTCTAGGTACGGGAATACGTGTATTTGCTGCCTTCTGATATGTGCAGCTACTACTGCTAGGCATTTTGTGAATACTCTTGGTGCGGTTGTTATACCGAACGGCAACACTTTGAATTGGTAATGTATTCCCTTGAATACGAACCTTAGGTATTTCCTGTGCGAGGGATGTATCGGTATGTGGAAATACGCGTCCTTTAGATCTAAGGTTGTCATGTAGTCTTGTTGCTTTAGCAGTGGTAACACGTCTTGTAGCGTGACCATGTGCAAGTGTTCTGATTTGATGTAGGTGTTTAGTGTTCTGAGATCTAGGATTGGTCTCAGTGTTTTGTCCTTTTTTGGTATCAGAAAGTACAGTGAGTAAACTCCTGTGTTTACTTGTGTACATGGTACCAATTCTATTGCGTCCTTTTGTAGTAATGCTTGAACTTCTAGTTCTAGAAGGTCTAAATGTTGTTTTGACATATTCTGTGTTTTTGGTGGGACATTTGGAGGGAGTTGGAGAAATTCTATGCAATAACCATGTCGGATAATTGCTAAGACCCAAGTGTCGTTATCTCCTCCCAGGATTTGTAAAACTGACTTAGTCTTCCCCCCACTGGTGTTGTGTGAAGGGGTTGAGTGACTTGTGAGTCACTGTTTGGTTGTAGGGGTTTTTGGACTTTGAAATTTTCCCCGGTTTCTAGGGAATTGTCCTCCTCTGTACTGGCCCCGAAAGCCTCCCCTTTGGTACTGTCCCTGGTAGGTAGACGGTGTTGATTGTGAGGTGCTGGCTTGTGCGGCTTGACCCCGAAACCCCCCTCTGAAAGTTGTTTTGCGGAAGGTGCCGAAAGTGCCTCTGCCCTGCGGGGAATAGAGTGCGCCCATGGCCTTGGCTGTGTCAGTGTCCTTTTTCAATTTCTCAATTGCCGTGTCCACTTCGGGTCCAAACAATTGCTGTTCATTGAACGGCATATTGAGCACCGCTTGCTGTATTTCCGGTTTAAAGCCAGATGTGCGCAACCATGCGTGCCTTCTTATGGTTACTGCGGTATTTATTGTTCTTGCAGCTGCGTCCGCTGCGTCCATAGAGGAGCGTATTTGGTTATTGGAGATGTTTTGTCCCTCCTCAACCACTTGTTTTGCCCGTTTCTGAAATTCTTTGGGCAGATGCTCGATGAGATGCTGCATCTCGTCCCAATGGGCTCTATCATATCGCGCTAGGAGCGCCTGAGAGTTCGCAATGCGCCACTGGTTTGCAGCTTGTACTGCGACCCTTTTCCCAGCTGCGTCGAACTTGCGGCTCTCTTTGTCCGGAGGTGGGGCGTCGCCTAATGTGTGCGAGTTGGCTCTTTTGCGAGCTGCCCCTACCACGACTGAATCTGGTGGCAGTTGTGAGGTGATAAAAGCAGGGTCCGTGGGCGGTGCTTTATATTTTTTCTCCACCCTTGCAGTTATCGCTCTACTCTTGACAGGTTCTTTGAAGATCTGCTTTGCGTGCCTTAGCATTCCTGGAAGCATAGGCAGCCTTTGGTAGGTGCTATGGGTGGAGGAGAGGGTGTTGAAAAGGAAGTCATCCTCGACAGGTTCTGCAAGTAACGACACGTTATGGAACTCTGCTGCCCTAGCTACCACCTGTGCATACGCTGTGCTGTCCTCAGGTGGCGAGGGCTTGGTAGGGTACGACTCAGGACTATTGTCTGATACTGGGGCGTCGTATAGGTCCCAAGCGTCTTGGTCATCTTGGCTCATGGTGGTATGAGCCGGTGAATGTGACGGAGTCTGTGCCGGTGATGTGTGAGTTACAGGTGGAGGAGAGGGTGGCGGAGTTACCTTCTTCACAATTTGTTGTGGTGTTTGTTCTTGAGTTTGGAACTCGAGTCTCCTTTTTCTCCTGATTGGGGGAAGAGTGCTGATTTTCCCTGTCCCACTTTGTATGAAGATCCGCTTTTGTGTGTGGTCTACATCAGTGGTCTGTAACTCTTCTTCAAATCTGTGTTTGCGCATTTGAGAGGACAGTGATTGTTCCTCTGTATATGAGCTGGCAGTTGGTTCGGTTGCTGGTCGTTTTGGCACCGAAACTGTGTCTCTGCTTGTTTTCGGCTCCGAGGCAAATTTTTTCTTTTTCGGCGTCGAGCTTTCTCGGCGTCGATCTTCCTCGGTGCCGCTGTCTCTGCGCCGAGCAGCTTCGGTTCTGCTGTCTCGGCGTCGACCTTTTTCAGCAGCACTTTCTCGGTCCCGAGATTGCTGCGTGCCTGTGTCTCGACCCGAGTTGGACGATCTCGGCACCAGTTCGGCCTTTTTCGGTGCCGATGGACGGTCACCTACTTTATGGGTTGAGCCATGGCCTGTTGGCAGTGGCGTCCCCTGGGCCTTGTCTGTTTTCTTTTGTGGTGCTTGCTTCGACGTCTTACTCACTGTTTCTTCGACGTCGAATTCCTCCGAGTCCGATTCATGGATGGAGAAGGCTTCCTCTTCTTCTCCTTGTCCCTCGAACTCTCGGTGTCCTGTCGGCGTGGACGCCATCTGCAATCTTCTGGCTCGCCGGTCACGGAGCGTCTTTCGGGACCGAAACGCACGACAGGCCTCACACGTTTCTTCCTTGTGCTCGGGCGACAGGCACAAGTTACAGACCAAATGTTGGTCTGTATATGGATATTTATTGTGGCATTTAGGACAGAATCGGAACGGGGTCCGTTCCATCAGTGTCGATCTTACACGCGGTCGGGCCGACCAGGCCCCGACGGGGGATCGAAATTACCCCGAAGGGCTACCGGAGCTCTTCACGATTCGGTGTCGATTCTATTCTAACCCGATACCGAACGAAACAATACCGATGTAGTTTTCCGAAGTTTTGACTATCTTTCCGTCCCGAAACCCGGAGCGAAAAGGAACACGTCCGAACCCGATGGCGGAAAAAAAACAATCTAACATGGAGTCGACGCCCATGCGCAATGGAACAAAGGAGGAGGAGTCCCTCGGTCTTGTGACTCGAAAAGACTTCTTCGAAGAAAAACAACTTGTAACACTCCGACCCAACACCAGACGGCGGACTATGCACAACATGTGTATCTGCAGCTACACATGCCATTGAACATACATTTACAATTACAGTGCAGAGATCTTAAAAGAAACTACTACTTCTTTCTTAATGGCTTTAGAATTTGTTACAGAGCATTCAGATGCCCATGCCAAGATACTAATTAAAAATCGAATGACATTAGATTATGTTTTAGCATCCATTGGTGGGGGGCGGGGAGGGTTGCACTACTGTAGGCACAGCATGTTGCACAAATGTTCTCAAAACTTCCTGTAGCATGCATGAGCAGGTAGATAACATTGTGGAGAGTGCTAGGAAATAACACAACTTACCGAGTAAGCAGGACATAAGTCCCAAAGGCACCTGGGCACAGTGGAGGTGAGTCTTTGAACCTTGGTGAATGAAAATATTTCAATTCATTATGACAATCATTTTAATTGTGATTGTTTTATATCAGTGATACCGCATGCAGCCCTCCTGACCTTCACCTGAGGCCCCCAGCAGAGCGACTGCACTGGGCTGCTGTGTACTTGATCAAGCAGTAACACTCAGAAAGATGTTAAATAACTGGCAAGCGTTTATTTAAATTTTCTGAAGTAAAAGAGAAGCCAAAAAGTTGTCCTGCACCACTTAACTTTAGGAAAGCATTATTTTTTTAAGACATTTTGCAACGTGTAAAAGTCTCTTCAAAATTCAAAAACGTATATTTCGTTAACATCCATATGTCACCTTAGCACATCAGATTACATCAGTGCATTCAAAAGTATTTTTAAAACTGATAGTTTTAAAAAATGAATGTAGAAACATTTGTGCCTCTGCCCACCCCTACAATGCCAATAGTGAATTAAGATGCAAGCCAGTTGTCACTTAGGGCTACATGTGCGACTACTTTTAGCTGGCGCAAACAGAGCTTTGTCCTGTTTGCGACCACTGAAATGGTCTCTGGCATGTACAAACCCTATTTTGCAAGTTGGTAACCTGCTACCGAATCGCAAAATAGGGTTTGCTAGTCGCTATTGGGAAAGGGCGTGCAGAGGGCATGTACGTCAAGGGGATGTACAATTGTTCTGTGACTAGAATGCTGTCGCAAAACAATCACAGTTTACCACCTACTCCAAGTAGGTGGTAAGCCAGTCGCAAACGGACCCCTTCCCCTTTGTAAATGGTAGCAAACATTTTTTTAAGAGCAGGCAGTGGTCCCAGGAAACAGAAAGGTTTCATTTTTCTGTTTGAAACGCATCCCGTTTTCCTTTAAGGAAAATGGGCTGCTTTTAAATTTAAAAAGTTGCTTTATTTAAAAGCAAACACAGACATGGTGGTCTGCAGTCCCTAACAGGCCAACATACCTGTTTTATTGCCCACTCCTAAAGGGGCCCAAATTGTGACCTACCTCATATATATTGATGAGGCATGTAAATTGTGACGGCATTGGGAATTGCTAAATGTACCTGTGACACATTAGCGCATTACCTTTTGCAACTCGCAAACTGCAATTCACAAAAATATGCAATTTGCGACTAGTGAAAGGAAATGGTGGTACATCTGGCCCTTAGGACCTTCTGGGTGGTCTGGGTTGGTATTATACATGGATAATATTAGAGTTTATTAACTCAAACACAAGAGAGAAGGTTTTGTACAGTGAATACCCTGAACTTGTATTTCAAGGTGCCCTTATATGTCATAATGAAGAAAAAGGAGGCAAAAGAAAATTAGACAATTGTCAAGTGGGGAAGCCAGGATTGATCTCAGGTTTTTCACATTGTGCAATGAATTCTATTTCATTCTAATTCAAGAATCAAGTTAATTCCTTTTTACAACTGAATCTCCCAAGCTAATGATAGCGTTCACCTTAACCGCCCTCCTCACAAAGCCCCACTTCCACCTTGCTGGCATCATATATATACAATTAATAATGTGTTATTAATAATGTGTATCATCCTTGGCTTTTGTGGACGTTATGAGGCTCTTTTCTACTGAACTGTTGTAGGGGATTTTACCCCCCCAAAAAATGGGGGGTTGTGAAAACATAATCACACAATTGCTAATTTTAATGGCTCTAGTAGACCCAGAAGTCATTTTATTCAGGATAGTATGTATCCACATATCTACAAAGCATAACCCAGTCTTCAGTGCTGGCATCCACATGCAGGATTATAGAATAATGAACTCAGTACTGTATTCATGAATGATATCTTCTGCTCAAGAACCTCTTGTGCTTCCTCCAGGAGAATATCTTTCATCCTGCCATTTAGATGCGTTTTTGTTGAAAGTAACACATTACTGTCACCTCATTAAATTACTTAAACTTACTCTGAGACAAAACATATATCAAACTGTGCTAAAGGTCATGTATTTTAACAATAGACTACACCAACTCATTTCTAGTGAAAGCTCTAGTAATTTAAAATAAATGGCAATTGCCTTTTGAATATTTTCTGTGCTGCTCGCTATTTTTGCCTTAAACATGTTAAACTGGAGGGCTTCCCAACATATTATGTTTTGTTTTTTAACATCAACCACTTGATATGCTCAATGTACTAGGTACTCATGTACCAGAACACACTAAATGTCACTTATCTTGAAGGAGCATCCCTGGTCAACAAGCAGACTTCCTGATGCAAACCTTGAATGGACAGGAAATGAAAGTGATTGCTCACATCTCACAATTGAAGATATTGAGGACAATTAGTGCCCTCCTCCCTTTTTCTTTGTTCGTCCCCAGAGCAGATGAATGGCACTAGACAAAGTGACTCAGAGAAAGGGCCAGAATTACGGTGTGGACTGAGCATCCCCGCTGGTGATGACCTGCGTACATGAGGTGGTGAGGACCCCCCACACTGGCTTCCTGAAATGAACGTGGCATAGAAGTGTAATGAAGCACTGAGGAGGAAAGTGGGTTGTTCATACCTTTTGCCACTGAGGTGATTTTTAAAAATCTAGTGCAATTCTTCATGGTGCAGACCAAAGGTCTGCACAAGACCTTCTACAATCCCTTATAACATTCTTGTATCAAAACCACATGATCATACATTTCTAATGTTTCTAAGCACTTTAAAGAAGAAGAATGACATTGAGTCTCACTCATTGTGAGTGAAACTCCCTAATTTATATGTCATATACTAAACTCCCCTCCAAGAATAAGCCAACCGAGCCTCTGCATTCCTTCAAACAAATATCACAAGGTGAATTTATGGATTTGGTCAAAGCAAGCAGGCCTTCCAGTTACACTTCTGACCCTTGTGCACCACACATCTTCAAGAACATTCTTTTATCTACTTCTGCTGCCACACTTGTAAGACGAATCATCAATAACTCTTTAACTACAGGAACCTTTCCTGAAGACCTGAAAAAGGCATACATACATTTGTTTTTAAAGAAAACAAACCTAGGCCCACAGGACCCTAACAACTATAGACCAATCACAAATGGACCTTTCCTGGGCAAACTGTTAGAAACAGCAGCATTTGCCCAGATGTCACAATTAATTGAAGACAATTCCATATTTTCAGACTACCAACCTGGATTCCACCCAGGAAGAGGCACTGAATTGGCATGCATAGCCATTTGGGATGATCTTAAAAACACAGTCAACTGTAATGGAGTTGCTGCACTATTTCTCTTGGACCTCTCAGCTGCCTTTGATACTGTTGACCATGACACCCTAATCGAAAGACTCTACGAAGCCGGTATAAAAGGGACTGCTCTCAACTGAATTACATCCTACTTTTAAAACAGAACTGTTATTATCTATTCTCCCCCTTTCTTGTCCAAACCCTACCTCACAAAAGCAGGGGTTCCCACAGGATAAATCATCTCACCTATGCTTTTCAACATCTACATGATGTAATTACCAGAATTGATCAATGATTTTCAACTTGCATGCTACAACTATGCATATGACACACAAATACTACTTAAAATAGAATACCCCAAAGACATTGAAAACTCACAAATCTTCAGTTGCCTAAGAGCCGTTAATCAGTGGATGACTTGGAGCCATCTCAAACTGAATGCTTCCAAAACGGAAATACTCACATGTGGCGACTGGAAAAATTATGACCCACTGTGCGCCTGGGCTGACGGTCTGGGACCACCTCCTCAAGTGTCAAAGGAAGTTAAAAACCTTGGAATTACGATGGACTCCAAGTTAACAATGAATGCCCAAGTGGATCAAGCTTCATCACCTTGAAGACTCTGTGACGCATCTTCCCCCACCTCAGATTTCCTCTCTTGTACTATCCAAACTGGACCATGCCAATGGCCTCTACCATTGGCATGGAGAAGTGTGGCTCAATGGTTAGAGCGGCAGACCCTGAAGCAGAGATCTGGCTCAAGACCAGGGTTCAAGTCCCGCTTCGGCAGGTCTTGGGCTCAATTCCCCTTGACCAGATAATTCTCGCCTCGGTGCCTAATCTAATTCATGGGTCCCACTCTGCAACTCTGGGCAATAGCTTGCTTAATCTCCACAACGGCCCCAACAGCGCTTGGATGCCTGGCTTCACCCTGGGGGTGCTCAGGAGTGGGTGCCTCACAGGGAAAAGCCAGGAGGGGTTCCATAGCGGTATGAGTACAGCGCCTTGAGACCCTAACGGGTGAGTAGTGCGCTATACAAGTGCTAATTTACATTTTTTTACCATGGATCATCTCTATCTATTATGAAAAAATACAACATAGTCAGAACCCAGCTGACAGGCTACTATTACATGTAAAGCCACAAGCCCACATCTCCCCTGCCTTGGAGCACTGCACTGGTTACCCCTTGCCAGAAGATTCACCTCCAAGCTGCTTTGTAACACCCATAAAGCTATACATGGAACTTTTAATCAGAAACAAAATAACCAAATACATTCAACAAAGAAACCTACGCTCAAGATTGGCTCCCGGCCTCAGAGCACCACCATACAAGAAAAAGACAATAGGTGGTACATCCTTTTCTGTTCAAGCAGCCAAACTATGGAATTAATTAACCCCAAATATAAGATCCATGGAGAACTATCTTGCCTTCAGAAGACTACTCAAGAGTTGGCTCTTTCCTTCATAACCACCATATTCAAACAGCAATGGACTGCACATGCCTGTGTTGATAAATAGTTGTAATCTGATTAAGTGTATATTCTAGATATGTATAGTTCTTTAAGAAATATGTATTGTTACTATTTCATAATAATAAATTATACACATACTTTTTAAGCCTGTTTGACAAATGTATATTTACAAATGGTTAAATATATATATATATATATATATATATATATATATATATATATATATATATATATATATATATATATTTATATATATATATGTGTGTGTGTGTGCATGTGTGTATGCATATATGTGTGTGTATATACATATATATGTATATATTATTCTATGCTTAACATGTTCATAGGTAATTGCATAGCTCCTAGATAAGGTGTTATATTAGATACTTATGACTCCCTGCTTTCGTTTTTATATCACAATGATCAAATGTTTTATTATCTATATAACAGCAAGCATTTCGAAATTGAAAAATTGAGGAAATATAAATGAATGTTAGAAAAGTAAGCTTATTAATGAACTTTAAATATTACAAATCTTGGAAGTCTGTGTTTATACAATACTTCTTATCTTCTCATATTGTTAACCATTATTACTGCGCCAACACCCTAGCACCACTCAAGAGACTCACCGTCAACCAAGAAAAGAAAAAACCAGCCTGGTTCACAGACGAACTAACCACCTCCAAACGCACCTGCCAGAAACTCAAGAAAAAATGGATCCTCGAGCGCACACCCGACAACCTTGCTACCCTCAAGGAAGCCAACCGCAAACACCTCCATCTGATCCGACTCGCCAAACGCTCCCACTTCACAGAACGCCTTAACAACAACGCTCACGACTGCAAGGAACTCTTCTGCATCGTGAAGGAACTCTCCAACCCCAACGCCAACGTCAACGACGTCCCTCCATCCCAGAAACTCTGCGACGATCTCTCCATCTTCTTCTACCAGAAAATCGCAGCCATCCACGACAGCTTCAACACCTCACCTCCGCCAGACCACACCCCCAACAACTCCTCCCACGCCGGCCGCATCACCACTTGGACCCAAGTAGACGACGCCGAAACCCTAAAGACCATGAACTCCATCCACTCAGGATCTCCCTCTGACCCCTGCCCACATCACGTTTTCAACAAAGCCGACGTCACCATCGCACCCAAACTCCGCAAGATCATCAACCTTTCCTTCATAACCGCTACCTTCCCGGACAGCTGGAAGCACGCAGAAATCCAACCCCTCCTCAAGAATCCTAAGGCTGACCTCAACGATCTCAAAAACTTCCGACTGATCTCCCTCCTCCCTTTCCCAGCGAAAGTCATCGAGAAGATCGTCAACGCACAGCTCGCCCACTACCTAGAAGACAACTCCATCCTAGACCCCTCCCAATCTGGTTTCAGACGAAACCACAGCACAGAGACTGCACTCCTCGCCGCCACAGATGACATCAGACAACAGCGAAACCTCAGCCCTCATCCTCCTAGACCTCTCCGCTGCCTTCGACACGGTCTGCCACCGCACCCTACTAAATCGCCTCCACGAAGCCGGTATCCAAGACAAAGCCCTCAACTGGATCTCCTCTTTTCTCTCCGGCAGAACCCAGAGAGTCCGACTCTCATCCTTCCGCTCCGAAGCCACCAACCTCATCTGCGGCGTCCCCCAAGGCTCCTCACTAAGCCCAACGCTGTTCAACGTCTACATGGCCCCCTCGCACAACTGGTCCGCCAGCACAACCTCAGCATCCTCTCCTACGCCGACGACACCCAGCTCGTCCTCTCCCTGACCAAAGATCCTCTCACCGCCAAAGCCAACCTCCACGAGGGACTGAAATCCATCGCCGAGTGGATGAGCAACAGCCGCCTGAAACCTAACTCCGACAAGACGGAAGTCCTCATCCTCGGGCGCACCCCCTCGGCCTGGAACGACTCTTGGTGGCCCAACGCCCTGGGCCCCCCACCCACCCCGGCCAGCCACGCACGAAACCTCGGCTTCATCCCCGACTCCGCTCTCACCATGTCCAAACAGGTCAACGCAGTCTCCTCTTCCTGTTTTAACACCCTCCGCATACTCCGCAGGATCTTCAAGTGGATTCCAACAGGAACCAGAAAGACGGTGACCCAAGCCCTCGTCAGTAGCAGACTCGACTACGGCAACGCACTCTACACAGGCATGCCAACAAAAGACATCAAACGACTCCAACGCATCCAGAACGCATCCACCCGCCTGATCCTCGACATACCCCGCCGATGCAACATCTCCCCCCACCTGAAAGACCTCCACTGGCTCCCCGTGGACAAGAGGATCACCTTTAAACTCCTCACCCGCGCACACAAGGCACTACACGACACCAGACCGACCTACCTGAACACCAGACTCAACTTCTACGTTCCCTCACGCCAACTACGCTCTGCCAACCTTGCCCTCGCCATCGTCCCCCGAATCCAGCGCAAGACCTCTGGTGGCAGATCCTTCTCCTACCTCGCCGCCAAGACCTGGAACTCACTCCCGACCTCACTACGCCAGACCCAGGACCTCCTCACCTTCAGGAGACTCCTCAAGACATGGCTCTTCGAACGATAGCAGCTCCCCCCCCCCCCCAGCGCCTCGAAACCCTAACGGGTACATAGCGCGCTTTATAAATTTAATGATTGATTGATTGATTGATTATTATATTCCTTGCATATATATTCCCTTTCTCTGTATTTACATATCTATTTATTTATTACTCTAGTCCTACTGTACTTGAGAATATAAATACAAATAAATAAAATAAAATCTATGAATACATTTCAAATTACAATTAATTACATTATTTTTTTAAATAAAAAAATATATGTGTAAACAATATATATATATATATAATAATAAATCAAAATATTATAAATGTACTCTCTTGTAAGCTTTACTCTGTCTCCCCATCACCCTATGTCTCTATCAATCTATCCTCCATCCCCACTCTGACTCATCCTAAACCCACTCTACTACTTTCATCTAAAAAAAAAAACCCTGCCTAAGCTCTTTCCTCCTCTACCGCATCTAGCTCACCCCAAACCTCAGTTTACTTCCATGATCTCCCAAACTACCCTACTAAATTCTCCCTCATTTATCTCACCTTTGACTCATTCAAAATCCCTCCCGCTACTATGATCTCCCTAAGCCTTTCTACAGACTCTCCCTCCTCCATCTCCTCTTTACTCATCCTAAACCTAAATCCTATTACCATAAACTCCCAATTAACACTTCTGGATTCTTTTCTCCTCTATCCCTCCATTACTCTAGCCAATCCAACTAACAAACTCACATATCCTCTGCTCAAATTAACTCATACTAATACTAATACTATACTCATATTTACCTGTACTAATCCACCAATAATTCCTCTTGGGTTCCGGAGTAGCATGCTACTCGCCGAAAAGCGCTTCAACACCTTGTCAGGAATAGTAAGCACTATATAAGTACAATTACAATTGCCAAAAAATATTGAGCTGTCACTCATACCAGGCTAAGTGCCACATCTGGTGGTAAAGGCCAGAACTCAAACACAAAGTGCAGCTTCAGTCAAAGCTCTCCTGGGTGCACCGCAGCTCCCGGGAGCTGTACAGTGTTTAGGAATCCATACCATTACAAGGGGAGCCCTCAATTTAATAAACCCTTACAATTTATGGAACGGTGGGCTTTGGACACATCAGAGTGTTGCTCTTTCATTTACTTTTACCTAGATTTATTTTATAATTTCACTGATGTCACTTCCTTTGTCATCCTTGATGCCAAAAGCTGTGTGACATGACTTCCTGTAATATCAGATTTGCTTATAAAATGCTTTACCTCATTTTCTCAACAGACAACGCAGGTTTACCAGTATCTCGAACCTACTGGCTGACATATGACCTTTCGGATTGGCTAAGCCTCTGCCAGTCTGATTGGCAGGGGACAGCCTGTCAGATTACCAGGCGGTCCTAAGCAGGTGAAGGCTAGTGAGAGGCCCACACTGAAAGATGGTATTCGTCGAGGGAAGCTGGGATTCGAGCCAACAAAAGTCAGTGGACTCGATAGAAGGGCATTCTGCTTCTCTGTGGAGCATGGAAGGCCCTTTCCAGCCACCCGATCAAAGTGCATGCTCTAATAAGATCTGAGAGCCTTTGCTGGTGGTGAGACCTTGCTTAGATCCTCTTAGAGACTGCAGAGCACCTAACTGCCCCAAGCCTGTTCTTGAGCATGTGCTCTGTTTTAGCTTAAGTACTGGATATAAAGAACGAAAGGTTTTGATAAAATCTCTGTCACTTCCATGACTCATCTATGGGCGGGAGTCAGTCAAGCAGTTCACTGCCTGAGCACTTGAAGAGTTGGTTTCTGGATTTAAACATGATAACAATATTATGGCCAAACACAATTAATATTGATGTCTCATGGGTTGTATTAACTGAATATATCTCTAATAAATCACAACTCAAATAATAGAGAAAAAAGAAGACACACAGAAGGTAACTGGAAGTCTCAAGCTTTTGAGTAATGAGTACATAATATAGGCTAAAGTTGGAGACTTAAAGGCTGATTTAAGGAAACTGGTGCTGCACCCAGTGCAGCGCCACTTTCCTTGCGCCCCATAGCGCCGCCCTACCGCTACCATGTGTGCACAATGGCGCAGGGTATGGGGTAATTGTGTCAGAATTCCTGACGCTATTGATGTACTCTGCAGGAGTAGCGCCAAAATGTTGGCGTTACTCCTGCGGAGTACACGGGGCCCATTGTATTCAATGTCATGCCCCCTTTTAACGCCTGCAATGAGCAGGCGTTAAAAGTGCCGAAAAAAGTGGCTCAAGGAAATCTTTTATATTTCCTTGCGCCATTTTTTTGCCCCCCCTAATGGGGGAACGCCCCCATGGCATACATTATGCCTGGCGCAGGCATAATGTGGTGCAAGGGTTTACAAAGTGGTACAATGTATGCACTGCACCACTTTGTAAATATGGCGTGTGTAAAAAGCCACTTTAGCGCCGCCTTAGCATTTTAAAAAAATGACGCTATAATGGCACTAAGGTGGCACTAGGGCCTCTTAAATCAGGCCCTTAATGCCTAATGAACCTGCCTTATGTGTGGGAGCTGGTGCTTTTAGGGTTTCTCTTCGGCAGGGCATGCCTTCTTTTCAGGGAGAGCCTTGGCACTCTCAGCAGGCAGGGACAGGAAGAGCATGGGACATCTACACATTAGGTTCTTCTTTCTCTTGGTAGGATCAGACAAGCCTTACAAGCATGCACACAGATGCAGGTCTGCAGAGGTGGGATCACCAGCAGTTCATGCTGGTTAGCAAGACCTAGACAGTGTAGGTGGAGAGATGCAGCTGGACTAAACTCCTAGCAAAGAAATAGCATAGCGAGACCCTTGAGGTCACCAGGAGAATACAACAGAAACCTCAGGCTAGGCCAATTCTCTGAGAGGTCTCACCCAAGAAAACTGTCACAAGCTTGTGAGCAGATCACAGGGCGATGATAATGCCAGGGTACCAAATCCCGGAGCAGTATTTCTTTACATGGCATCTATTTCATAACATTGCCTAAATCATAGCAACTGAAGAGTAGTTTGGCTGCTCTCTTGGGCTATGTTGTCCTTAAACACAACACAACATAGTACTTGAGCAGAAGCCTAGGCGGGTGGGGATCATATCCAGAATTGTTATCATGTCTGGTCTCTAGGGATCAGAGGATCATGATACAGGTGAGCATATTCCAATCAGGTTGTGAAGAGCAAGCAAATGCATGAAAGCTGTAAGCATCCCAGATCTTCATGGTTCCCATGCTGTATGCATAAACATAGCACGACCCAACTAACTTAGATGTATCTTTACACAAAACCTGGAGTGGAAAAAACAACTTTTTATGGTACAAGCCATCTCAGCCGAACAAAAGATCTAACCGGTAACTCATGTTTATTAAAGTCACAAAGAAATAGATTGCTCTGACATATAAGAGGTGCCCCAGATATTAAGGGCCATATTTATGGCCTGGTTTGCATGACCATGCAATGTGGTGCAAGAGCGACGCAAACATGAAGTGAGATTTATTAAGCCGTGAAAGGCTTCATAAATCTCGAGTAATGTAACACAGCGCAAATGACTGTGTTAACTTACTCTACGCAAGTGTGATGCTATTAATTTTGTTTGACCAATGACTTTGTGTTTCACCACTGCGCATATTAGTTGCTCAATGTTCACCAGTAGCACATTGTATGTTTTGTTCAGCCTAGCCGCCTATTGGCTTTGACATGGCATTAGCCATTATTTTCTGTATTCAGTTTAGCCGCCTATTGGCTTTGACATTGCATTAGCCATTACTTTCTGTATTCAGTTTAGCCGCCTATTGGCTTTGACATTGCATTAGCCATTACATTCTGTATTCTGCCTATTGGCTTTGACATGCTGTATTCAGTTCAGCTGCCTATTGGCTTTGACATGACATTAGACATTACATTTGATATTTAGGTTAGCTGCCTATTGCCTTTAACGTGGAGTTAGACATTGCAGTTGAAACATCCCAGATGTCTGTATTTTTCCAAGCTATGTTTTTTCCACAAGATTAACCAAACTGTTTTTCTCACACCAGACTAGACCTGATAAGAGAGAGTACATTTGGTGTTTTCCTTTCTGCTCAGGCTTGGGAAGAGGAGAAGTCTAGGAGATCTGGCCAGTCTCCAAAGGCTTGCGTAGTTTTCCCGAGTCTGAGAGGAGGGGGCACGCTTTTGTAAGGATGGCTCGGGGCTTCAGAGAATTAGATTTGAATCTGCTGGACTTCGGACTGGAACTTGGTGCCAGTTGCCAGTCTCCCGTGTGGGTAGATAATCTCTTTCTCGCAGTTGACCGGAGTCATCAGCTTGCAGACCCCAGAAAGATGAAGCTGTAAATAGTTTCTCACACGGTGAAGTATTTGTTTTGCTTTGCATTCAATATCTTATCAATATCTTATATATATATATAACCTGCTGTGTACATTGCAACTGAGAAGTACTGTGATATATTTTGTTTTCATTGCTGCGACGTGTGCTTGAAATCTATTAATTCGTCTCTCACAAACTTGTGGGTGGGGAAGAATGAACAACAATAAAGGTCTTCCTTGACCTCAGAAGTGCATTCTTGATATGTTCTGTAAGCTCTGATACGAGATAAGAAGGAAAGCAGAACAGCAAGGGAGGAGTTCCCATGGCTGTAACAAGGAGAAATATGTTTATAAGAGGAAAAGCCTCTCAGAATTTTTCTGTGCAGTGAGGTGTCCCTTCTTGCATAAAAACAATCCTGCTTGCAACGCAGGCACACTAGCACCATGGGGCAAGGGTGCCTGCACTGGCGCTAGGCTGTCAAAAGGCCGCCTGCGCATGGGGGAAGGCATGAATGTGCCATATTGGATAAATATGGTGCATTCCTTCCCTTTCCCTGCGATGCAGGGCAGTGCAGCAAGGTGACTTACTGCGCTCCTTTGTGCCACAAAGCCCATAAATATGGGCTTAAGAATCCAAAGCAAGACAAGAGATAATAGACCAGAATGCCAGGAAAAAAGGAACCATGAAAACTCCAAAGAGACTATAGAGAATCAGAAAAAGACGAAAGAAAGAAAAAGTGGGAAAAAAGGAAAAGTGACCTTCATGAGCCCTGATAATGATATCCATTTTTATTCTTGGATTCCACCAGAGATTAAGGTGCAGCCATACTCTATACCATGGTGGGCTTTCCCTCTCACTTCCGTCACTTCCTCCTGTAGCCGCTTTCCCTCAAACTCAAACAGTGCTGGAGTTGCTGCTATGTCCCTGGCTGACAATGCCCCTATTGATGTATAATTTATGCAAAGGGGGTTTGTGACCCCAAAAACGAAACTACCCCGGCCTCACTAAAACTCTGAAAGTGATATCTCACATAAGCGTTCATCTAAATCATGCACTTCACAGAAACTTTCATCTAAATTATGCACTTCACAGATTAAAAACATCTGGTTGTACAATGACATCTTAGACAACTGCTAAAGGACCTGAGGTTCTTACCCCCTGAACAGATATTAATTGGTGCTGAAGGGTTTGTGGAGGGTAAACTGCAGAGTGCCGAGATCCAGCATTCCTTTCTGAAGCTGCCATTATGATCCCTAAAAGATCAAAGGATGAGTTTTGAGGCTAGAGTATCTGGTTACCATTAACTGGCATTTATGGCTTTATTCCGAGTTCAGCATAATTTGGACCCTTATCCCCCCTTATCTATGGAGTGACTGATGCTGGGGGTAACTGCAGGGGGTGAAAAAAATCTGAATTATGGGATTTTGGATAATAAAGTACAGGAATCTGTGTTTCTGCACTGATTCCCGCATGTTTCTGCTGGTGTTCAGTAGGCCATATCTCCTGGTGACATGCCACAATTTCGAATTTAGATGGGACCAGTGACTCCAGTTACTGGCCCTTATGGAGTTAAGAGGCCACTCAGAATGAGGCCCTAGATGTTTACAGCCTGCTCAGGAGATTCCCTTATACGTTTTGACTAAAATGTCCTTAGGGGTATTCTTGGACACAGAGGTGGGTGAGCCACTGAAACCTTGCATCAGACTCGAGCCAGAATCCTGGCTCTGTCTCAGGTCGAGGTCCTCCTGAAACTTCAAGTGTAAATTGAGCTGAGATTTCACTGGAGGCGATGTGGCCTAGTGACTATAGCTCTTGACCATACAATATGGGAGCCAAGTTCGAATTCCAGCCTCAGCTCAGCATCTTATGAATCTCGGCAAATCTACCTCTGCCAAACAAAAATGACATAACATATTCTGTGTCTGTTGGGAAGGGCTCTTATGTCCCTGGGCAAGGTTTGTGCTTTAACTAAAATACATTAAAATGCCTGTAACCCACACTCAAATCTCATTCTGGAAGAACTAAAGACAAAGCATTAACATTTGATTTAAAAAAGCAATGCTAATCTTGAGCCTGAATTGCACAGTTTGAAACTGGAAAGTCTGGGATCAGTCCTTGACCATAATGTGGTCCTAGGCCTATACTTTATTTCACAAAGCCTCCTTTTTGTTTATTATCACACATGAGAGCACCTTCAAATTTGTGAGTTCAGGATGTGTGCTTCACAAAAACCTCTATTGTCTTTGATGATTTAGCAGTCTATATTGATTTTTTTAAAGTGCTGCATGACATCTTGGGAACACGCCACATTTGGTAGCCTCTGGATTACTGCACACATTCCAAGATACAATACAGTTGAAATCTCTGCAGACACTGATCATGCGAGATGCTATGTTGGACCACTAACTTGGGAACATTCTGCAGCACTTTGATTCTACCACCTAACACCCCCTCCCTCCGGATTACACATCTGTGCAAACTGAACTAAAAAGTCTCAAAGCCTGCGTGCCTGTTTACAGAGAATGCGCCACTGGAAGGAGGAGGAGTTTCTGTCCAGGAAGAGTGAAGTACAGCATGTCCTTAGTGCCTGTAGCGCACCTAGAAGAGAGAACTGAGGAGAGTGGTGTGCCGGACAGCAGCAACCACGTGCTCTAGCTTCCGCATGCCAGTTCCTGGCAGAAACTGTGACTCCATGAATGCATATGCTGGTGAGTCGTCAGATCAGCCCTGCATTCTCGAGTTGCCATAGGCCTGTGCAAGATCACGGTTTACAAGAGCCGTGATCAACCTGTGCATAGTTGGAACTGCCAAGTGTAGTGACCAGCCTGTGTATGTCTGCAACTGCCCAGAGTGAATCAGCCTGTGTGTGGCCGCAACCACCCATGTAATCAGCCCGTGTGGGCACTTCAACGGCCCAGTGCACCAGGCATGGCAGGGCTGAAGTCATGACCAGCCAAAAGAAACTGCACCTGACGATGTTGCTGGGTTCTGCATGTGGCGGTCACTTAGACCCTGAAGTCAGAGACACTCACAGCTGGCCCAGCCACAACTACTTCAAGCGAGAGTTGCTGTCTCAGCTTCTGCCGCTTGAGGATGGAGGTGACTGTACTTCTGTGTGCTAACCAAGAGCTGAGACAATAGCACAGAAAAACTACTAGTAGGCACTCCCTGAGAGTATGCAGGGTGTATCTGGAGGCCAGGCACCAAAGCTGACCCACTGGGACAGTTTCCACCACTGTGTTTTAAGAACTACTGAATCAAGACTGAGCACACTCATATTTGGGGGAGATTAGGACTGTACCTGAGCTTAATGCACCATTACTACTAATAAATACCCTAGAGAAGGGTGGGACCACCCACAACCGGGACAAGGGTGGGACCACCCACAACCGGGACAGTACCTAGACAGTGGGTATTAGAAAGGAGAAGTAGATAGAGGCATAGCAGTGCCTGAATAGTGCCCAGTGACATTACGTTGTTTGCTGTGATAATTGGTGTGTAGTACTGCATTCTGGTGTATAGATGTACTTTTCTTTCTTAAGATACAATAAGCACTGAGTTAGACATTTGGTTATGGAGTTACACCCTTCCACTACATCAACGAGAAGACTGTGACTGCTCGACATCACTAACAGAGTCGAAGGAGTTGTACACTTGCCCATCAATCACCCACCACCCTGGAAGGGAGTTTGACAATAATCCTTTATTATTATAAGTGAGCAAAATTAAAGTTTTATTAACTATTTGCTGGAGGGATTTTTGTATAGTGCACATCCAGAACTGAAATATTTTAAAGTTCTCTGAAAAGTGATGATCATGGACAAGGAGGTGAAGAAAAGTAACTGTCCAGGGTCACACTTTGTCCAAGCTGGGAATCCGGAATTGAAACAAAGTTTCCTGATTACACATTGTGCACATGATCCCCTGGATGGGTATCAAATTCTTTCCACCTTCTGCCCTGATGGCTATTTTGTGATTAACCCAAGCAACAAGTCAAATGTCGTGTGCCTGCTATACAAACCCTTTATTGTATCTATCGATTGAGCAACATTATGATTTATTAAACCATGTACAAGGGAGGTGTTTGTATAGTGCACATCCAGAACTGAATTATTCCAAGATGCTTTTGAATGTGACGATTACAGAAAAGGAGGCACAGGGAAGAAAGGTATTTGTTCTGTGTCACATCCTTTGGTCAAGCCGGGAAGGCGGCCAGGATTGAAACCAGGTTCTCTGGGTCATGGGCCAGCCACATAATTCGCTTTTGGCCGGGGCTTCGCAAAAGCTCCTGAATGGCCTGGCCTAATCCACCTACACACGGAATGGTGTTGACTGTACTGGTTGTAGGTTTAGGGCATCCACACTCATGAGAAGCGTTTCAAAGGGGAGGCTCACCCAATTGGAATCAGAATTACCAAAGCAAGGTACGACAAAAAAACACTTAGCAATACTAGTGCAGGATTATTGTACCAGATGACTCTGTGTCATCAGGATCACAATGCCGCACTTCTGGGCTTTCCTATTAAAACCATCGAAATTCCATCTTTAGAGGCACAACAGTCTTAAATACCTATGCAGACGCCTGCTCGCACCTTTCCCAAACAGGGTAGACTTTCCGATTTGCTAGAAACCTGCTCCAATGGATGACCCATTATTGTAAACACGGCACAAATGGAATACCTTTCGATCAGGGTTTTCTCCATCAATGGGATGGAAAAGGGCAGGTTTGACAGGTAAGCCCACGGGTCCGTTTTGGGGCCTCTCTTTAATGAACCTGATGCACCCGGAAAGAACTGACAAACGACACTCAGTTGCTGTTACTAGGCAACGGACAAAAGACATTTGTAAGTGGTCGCCCCATCCATCCTGACGCCCACCCCAATCACTACGGAACTGCCGACTTTGAAACTGAGGAACCAGGTCCGAGTACCAGCGTCAGCTAAACATCCTGTGATTCTGGGCAAATCACTTAAACATCCCATTTCGGAAAAAAAAGAATTAACTAACCTAAATAACTAACTAAATTACCTGACCTTGGGTAACGTCATCTAGTGCTCTCATAAGGCGCTCCTATTCCCTCGCGCTATATAAAACTGCACACAAAAAATGGGTGGCTGAGGGTCCGGACGGGGACAGGCGGTGGCGGCAGAGCTGTAGGACCTGCGGAGCTTGTTCTTTCTGCAGCTAGAGGCGCACACAGTGGAGCAGAGCTCTTGAGGCCACTGGAAGGGAAGCCGGGGCCGCTCTTTTGACCGTGGTCGAGAGAACAATGGTGACTTCCCTATTGTGCTTCTCGCTCCCTCGGATTTTGTTCTCCCGGAGTTCCCGCCAGGCTACGTGGCTGTGCGCTTTTCTGCTGCTTGTATTTCCTTCCTTCCTGTCTCAGATCGCGGCCACTTCTCTAAAAATTCACTGCCTAGCGCCAGCCGATCGGCAGACTGGCAGCTGCCGCTTAAAGGACCGGATATGAAGCGAAAACCAGCCAGATATCGCCCCTTATTTTGAGTTAAGTTTAGGGGAGCTTTAAGAAGGAATGGGAGATACAGGCAGATTGGTATAGAGTTCAGATAGCAGGGCTGGACTGGAAATCAAAATACACACGTACTGACTGGGCATGTCTTTGTATTGCCATGCAGGCCGGCCCATCCCTCCTTATCCTGTGTCTGTCCAATAAACATCTGTCAACACCACACGGAATGTGGGTATGAACCTAGCCCGTCCTCACCCTCAATCCTTGCCCACTTTAAGGAAAGGTAAAATAATGCGACCATTTCCTACCAGGCTGTTCCGGTATCAGCAAACTTTTAAAGTTAGAAATACCGGATGTTCTCCGGCGGTAAAAGTTTGTTTTCTCACGTTTACCTCTCCACTGCGTTTGTCCTTGGCCTGTTTTTATGTCACCTGTGCCAAGTGGATCCTGGTGGTGACATAAACACTCCAAGCTCCCTCCCCATTTCACAGGGAAAAAAACGACATATGTTATCGACTGTTCAATCCTCCCAGACTGCTTAAGACTCCAAAGCAAACGCCCAATACAGAAATCTTTGCATGGCAGCTGGCCATATAGGCCTTTATGTACATAAACAGATCAACAATTAAGATAATCCTATCACAACCTCAAATCTCGGAGGGAAACCTGTGACTTAAATTAATGTCTGCAAAACATGCAAACGTAAATAATTCCCTTATCACTGGTTTCATACATTATTAAGTTAACCATTTTCAGAGTGCATGCCAAAAACGGAAAGCCTTCTAGGCGCTCAAATAGCAGGCATTGCACCCCTTCCCGACTCTCTCTAGGCAGCCACCTCACTCCCCACCTAGGGGGAAGTAGTAGCAGCCAGCCTAAATCCACTCCCTCCCCCGGGAATATAGTAGTGTAAAGCACGTCTCCTTTCCAGATGTGCACCCCTGAACACCACGAACATCTGTGAAGTGGGCACTGCTGCTCCTGCCACTCTATGTCCGTACACC
Organism: Pleurodeles waltl; assembly: GCF_031143425.1. Lineage (NCBI taxonomy): Eukaryota > Metazoa > Chordata > Amphibia > Caudata > Salamandridae > Pleurodeles > Pleurodeles waltl. The sequence continues at coordinate 447,646,712 of NC_090445.1, read as the reverse complement.
GGATGTAGGTAGCACTGCTCCTTCCTCTCCAGGTCCCTACACCAGAGGCAATTAGAACTGTTGCTGCCACCCTAGGACCGTACACCTGACGCAGGTGGCACTGAAGCTGTCACCCTGAGTCTGTACAAATGAGGAATATAGCATTGCAGCTGACACCTGTTTCCGTACACCTGAGGCAGGTAACGCTGCTGCTGCCACGGTGTCTGTACACCTGTAATGCTGCTGCTGCCACCCTGTGCCTGTCTACCTGAGGCAGGTAGCACTGCAGATGACACCTGTGTCCGTACATCTGAGACAGGTAACTCTGACGCTGCCACTCTATGTCTGTACACCTGAGGCAGGTAATGCTGCTGCTCCCACCCTGTGCTGTACACCTGAGGCAGGTAACACTGCTGCCCCCACCCTGTGTCTGTGCACCTGAGGCAGGTAACGCTGCTGCTCACACTCTATGTCTGTACACCTGAGGCAGGTAATGCTGCTGCTACCACCCTGTGTCTGTGCACCTGAGGCAGGTAACACTGCTGCTCCCACCCTGTGCCTGTACATCTGAGACAGGTAACTCTGACGCTGCCACTCTATGTCTGTACACCTGAGGCAGGTAATGCTGCTGCCCCCACCCTGTGTCTGTGCACCTGAGGCAGGTAACGCTGCTGCTCACACTCTGTGTCAGGTGCAGTGTCTGTGCACCTGAGGCAGGTAACGCTGCTGCTCCCACCCTGTGCCTGTACACCTGAGGCAGGTAACACTGCTGCCCCCACCCTGTGTCTGTGCACCTGAGGCAGGTAACGCTGCTGCCCCCACCCTGTGTCTGTGCACCTGAGGCAGGTAACGCTGCTGCTTCCACCCTGTGCCTCTACACCTGAGGCAGGTAACACTGCTGCCCCCACCCTGTGTCTGTGCACCTGAGGCAGGTAACGCTGCTGCTCACACTCTGTGTCTGTACACCTGAGGCAGGTAACACTGCTGCCCCCACCCTGTGTCTGTGCACCTAAGGCAGGTAACGCTGCTGCTCCCACTCTGTGTCTGTACACCTGGGGCAGGTAATGCTTCTGCTCCCACCCTGTGCCTGTACACCTGAGGCAGGTAACACAGCTGCCCCCACCCTGTGTCTGTACACCTGAGGCATATAACGCTGCTGCTCACACTCTGTGTCTGTACACCTGAGGCAGGTAATGCTGCTGCTGCCACTCTGTGTCTGTACACCTAAGGCATGTAGCACTGCAGATTACACCTGTGTCTGTACATCTGAGACAGGTAACGCTGACGCTGCAACTCTATGTCTGTACACCTGAGGCAGGTAATGCTGCTGCTCCCACCCTGTGCCTGTACACCTGAGGCAGGTAACACTGCTGCCCCCACCCTGTGTCTGTGCACCTGAGGCAGGTAACGCTGCTGCTGCCACGGTGTCTGTACACCTGTAATGCTGCTGCTGCCACCCTGTGCCTGTCCACCTGAGGCAGGTAGCACTGCAGATGACACCTGTGTCCGTACATCTGAGACAGGTAACTCTGACGCTGCCACTCTATGTCTGTACACCTGAGGCAGGTAATGCTGCTGCTCCCACCCTGTGCCTGTACACCTGAGGCAGGTAACACTGCTGCCCCCACCCTGTGTCTGTGCACCTGAGGCAGGTAACGCTGCTGCTCACACTCTATGTCTGTACACCTGAGGCAGGTAATGCTGCTGCTACCACCCTGTGTCTGTGCACCTGAGGCAGGTAACGCTGCTGCTCCCACCCTGTGCCTGTACATCTGAGACAGGTAACTCTGACGCTGCCACTCTATGTCTGTACACCTGAGGCAGGTAATGCTGCTGCCCCCACCCTGTGTCTGTGCACCTGAGGCAGGTAACGCTGCTGCTCACACTCTGTGTCAGGTGCAGTGTCTGTGCACCTGAGGCAGGTAACGCTGCTGCTCCCACCCTGTGCCTGTACACCTGAGGCAGGTAACACTGCTGCCCCCACCCTGTGTCTGTGCACCTGAGGCAGGTAATGCTGCTGCCCCCACCCTGTGTCTGTGCACCTGAGGCAGGTAACGCTGCTGCTTCCACCCTGTGCCTGTACACCTGAGGCAGGTAACACTGCTGCCCCCACCCTGTGTCTGTGCACCTGAGGCAGGAAACGCTGCTGCTCACACTCTGTGTCTGTACACCTGAGGCAGGTAACACTGCTGCCCCCACCCTGTGTCTGTGCACCTGAGGCAGGTAACGCTGCTGCTCCCACTCTGTGTCTGTACACCTGGGGCAGGTAATGCTTCTGCTCCCACCCTGTGCCTGTACACCTGAGGCAGGTAACACAGCTGCCCCCACCCTGTGTCTGTACACCTGAGGCATATAACGCTGCTGCTCACACTCTGTGTCTGTACACCTGAGGCAGGTAATGCTGCTGCTGCCACTCTGTGTCTGTACACCTAAGGCATGTAGCACTGCAGATTACACCTGTGTCTGTACATCTGAGACAGGTAACGCTGACGCTGCAACTCTATGTCTGTACACCTGAGGCAGGTAATGCTGCTGCTCCCACCCTGTGTCTGTACACCTGAGACAGGTAACGCTGCTGCTCCCATCGTGTGTCTGTCCACCTGAGACAGGTGATGTTGCTGCTGCCACCCTGTGCCCGTACACCTGAGGCAGGTAATGCTGCTGGCCCCACTCTGTGTCTGTACACCTGAGGCAGGTAATGCTTCTGCTCCCACCCTGTGCCTGTACACCTGAGGCAGGTAACACAGCTGCCCCCACCCTGTGTCTGTACACCTGAGGCATATAACGCTGCTGCTCACACTCTGTGTCTGTACACCTGAGGCAGGTAATGCTGCTGCCCCCACCCTGTGTCTGTGCACCTGAGGCAGGTAACGCTGCTGCTCACACTCTGTGTCTGTGCACCTGAGGCAGGTAACGCTGCTGCCCCCACCCTGTGTCTGTGCACCTGAGGCAGGTAACGCTGCTGCTCACACTCTGTGTCTGTAGACCTGAGACAGGTAACGCTGCTGCTCCCATCGTGTGTCTGTCCACCTGAGACAGGTGATGTTGCTGCTGCCACCCTGTGCCCGTACACCTGAGGTAGGTAATGCTGCTGGCCCCACTCTGTGTCTGTACACCTGAGGCAGGTAATGCTTCTGCTCCCATCCTGTGTCTGTACACCTGAGGCAGGTAGCACTGTTGCTACCACCCTAGGTCCATACACCTGAGGCAGGTAACGCTGCTGCTGTCACCCTGTGCTCACCTGTACACCTAAGGCAGGTGAACAGCTGCAGTCACCGTAGGTCAGTACACCTCCTGAGGAAGTACCGCTGCAGCTGTCATCCTGTGTCCAAACACTTGATAAGGGTAGAACCTCTACTGTCACATTGTTCTATGTGCCTGGTACTTGTAGAACTGCTGCTGTCACCAGGTGTCTGCACAACAAGTATACATAGTACTGTTATTGTCATTAAATGTTTTTAAACCTGGTACTGTTGTCACCATGCTTGACATGCACAGCCAGTAGAGGTAGGAGAAGTACTGCCACCCCAGATCTGTATATCTTGTATAGGTTGCGAGGGTCGGAATGTGAATGAAAATAGGCCCGGGCACCAAATAAAAAGGGACTCTCATTAGCCAATCAGATGGCTACCAAAGTGGTCCACATGTAAAAATCAGGATAGGTTTAAACTTGGAAAGACAAGCTGTGTAGGTGTTTTGCAAGATATGCAGACACCTGTGCTGGCTGCAGGCAAAGTTGGAGGTAATCTCAGAGAAATCAACAACACAAACCGGCCCACCAGAGCATAAAACAGCCCATACATTGATTTGTCGGATCAGCTCTTCAAGCACTGCCAGAAAACCTTATAGTCCAGTTCGAGCTTGTGGGTTGCACTGCTTCTGTCACTGTCTCTCTGAATACCAGGTACAGGTAATGCCTCTGTTGTCACCCTACGTATGTACATCTACGCCAGGCAGTGCTACTCATTAGATCCTGTCTCTGTACACCCAGGCCCCGATTTATACTTTTGCGCTGCATTACCATCATTTATTGACAAAAAAGTATTGACACAATTGCATTTTGTAAGTTTGCGCAGCTTTTGCATAAAAAAATGATGGTAATGCGCCACAAAAAAAGTATAAATCAGGGCCTGGGTATCTATAGTACTGTCATGGGGACGTAGCTTAGTCAGTTACATTCAGTGGGTGTGGAATGGAGATTTCCCAACCATCACTGCCATTGAAATGGCAAAAACGATGAAAATAGGCTTCCCTGCACCATAGAAGAACCATCAAGTCCATTGCTCATTCTTGGTCTGTTCTGTATGAGAGGGAAGAGGGGTGGGTGCATGCAAGCTCTGCAAAGTTTTATAGAGACGTGTCTATTCTCTGAGGGGTGACAATTCGAGTGGAAACCTGGCCATAGACTGCACATCGAACTAAGGCCACTGGGCCCACCTACGCACGCCAGAATCCATTTATCAGGGAAGTGTCAGATCCCAACCATCCCCCCAGAAATCCACCCCTGGTTGTTACCCTGTGTTTTACATCCTGCACAGGTATTACTGCTGTCACCATGTTTGTCCTGTGCGCCTAGAAGAGGCATCACTAGTGTTGTCTCCCCAGGCCTGTAAACCTGGTACAGGCTGCAGTGCTGCGTCACCCTCTCTCTGCACACCAGGTACAGCTTTGCGGCTTTTGTCACGCTTGCTGCACGTCCTTTACACAATGAGTTGTGTTACAGAGCTGACTCCATCCAGACCTTCAAAGCTGCTCGATGGGGCCAGGCAGCTGGCACATTCGCAAGACTGGCGTAACAATAGCCCGTGCAAGCGCTGCGTTCCGGAGTTGGGGGCGAGTTCCAGGGGAGCACCCCGCCCCGTCAGGAGCTCTGAGGCAGGGGCCCGCCACCCGTGAACAGTTAACTGTGCTGGGGGCGGGGGGGGGTCCCCTTTCTCAGAGCTCCTGACGGGGCGGGGTGCTTTCCGATGTACTAATCCGGGTGGGGGAGTTTTCGCTCGCAACTGATTCGCAGCAGGTTGGCAGGAGCACATTCACAGCAACTGGCTTGACCAGCGCGCCCTTTCTTTCCCTCCCCTTAATTTGGTTCCTGTACTGCAGATGTTTATTGCCCCTTGGAGAGGCCCGCCAAGGTTACTTCACTCCGATGATTAGCCGAATTAAATGCTTTGAGGCGGACCCTGCCAGTTCATGGCAACTGAGCTGCACTTGATGAAGACATTCCTTTTCCACCCTATTAGCATCGCTGAAGATAATCGTGTTCCTAAAGCTGTGCCTCCCTTAATGTAAACAAAGCACGGGTCATGTAAACAGTCTGCGGGGCAGCGCGAGGGGCATCTTGCCAGGCAGGCACGGTTCTAGCGGGTGGGATAGGTGGGCCAGGCCCACCCAAGCTAACCTTTGGCCCTTCCAGTAAGAGGCCATAGAGAAAGCACCTCTTAGGTGCTTCCTCCAGGTCGGTAAATGTGATTTTTTTTCGCTTTCGTTTACTTAACTTATCAGTCAGCGGTCAACGAGAAATCTATAGAATACATTTTATAGTGCACTGTTTGAATAATAACAATTTGACAAGCTGTTATACTTGTGTACTGATAGGGAGAAAATACCGCCTTTGGATGAGTTTCTCTATTTTTCTACTGTCTGAAACAAAACTTTGGGCATGCCTGTACACTGAAAACAGCTGGGTGGCGAGCTTAGCTCATGTCTGAGGCGAGCTGCATTGGGGAGGTGTGTGTTGGGTAGCAGGAGACGGGTTTACCTGCCAATGATGCAGTAGGTGCAGTGACAATAGAGCCCAGGTTGTAGGCTAACCTCTAGAATTGTGGATAATTGGGCATACATTGGCCCACCCAAACCCACCCTTGGCCCATCCAGATAAACATTCCTGCAACCGGGCCTGTTGCAAGGGCTGCTGGAAGTAATAAGTTACTGGGCCTGCGGTTCTAGGTGAAGGATGCAGGAGACGGCTTCCTGTCGCATCCACCAGCAGGGGGCGCAGTGTATTGAACCGTTAAGAGGCACAAATTACCAACGAGTCGGGAAAGGAATGAATGTTGCTTTGTCTGGGGTGGCAGACACCCTGTCACGGGACCCGAGACGAGGTTACGACCAGTTGGACGGAGCATGCATTTTGCGCGAGCTGGGGCACGAACACAGCCAAGCCCGTGGCACGTGCACAGCTACAGCCCACAAAGTTAACCATTAATGCGTAATAGTGGAAAAACACTCAAGAAAATGTGCATCGCCGACGCTTCGTCTGGTCGGGTTTGTAGGCCACGTCTGCTGCGCAAATGCTATAACTTACCCACCATTAACTCAATGTCAAAGGCTATTAAATATAGTTGTGGGCTAGCGAATTGTTGGTCGAAATGCACCAAGCAAATAGAGGTGCGGCTAGTTAATGGGAGAGAAAAGGGGAGAGGACAGTAAAGGGGTTCACTGATGCTTGACAAAATGGAGAGGGTGTTGTGGAGTTTTGGATGAGCAATGACCAAGGATGTGAGATAAGTTGTGGGGCGAGATGGTAGGCGTGCAGAAGACTAGTCCTGCAATTGATTGCTTAAAGTAACTACTAGGATGGATATGGCCATTCTCTCTCCTACAAATTGCTGAAAAATGTATGAAAGGCGTGGCAGGGAAGGGATGGAAAGCACATCCAAGGGAACACTCGCCCACTTTAAGATGGCTCAAGACTTTCCATACCTAGAAATCTATGTCTCCAAATCTCCTCTGTGGTATGTGTTTGGTGCCTACTGAGGGATACCTACAATCCTCTCTTGCTGTTCACCAAGAAAATAAATAACTATTTTGAGGGCAATCCTTTCATCTGGCCCATATTTCCTTTCTTGCACCCGCGTCCTTTGTTCCTTAAGAGCAAAATTCTTGCAACCCTAGTCCCCTAAACCTCCAAACCCCACACCATCAGCATCAGCTGAATTCTGCTTTCAGGGGCCTAAAACGGATTGATACCACCCCTTGCCACTGCGAAATGTTAAGTAAGGCTGGCTGCTTCACAAACATTTAAAGTCCCTGAGTGCACAGTGTGTGTTTGGGGGAAGGGAACTCGCGGGAGGGGCATAGTAGGGCTTGGAGGGTTCTACACTACACCTACTGCCTGCTTTCATGTTCTCAGGAGCCACAGATTTAAACCAGGCCTGGGTACAATTTCTGTTGTGCCAGCACAATTCTGATACTTTTATATTGCGTGTGTTACCAAAAATTGGTGACATTACGTAATTATTCAAAGTCTCTTAATTAGAACAGTTCATGGAAATAAAACAGCGCAAATTGCTTTGGAAAAACATAAATTACCAGACGTGGGCGTCTGCTAATTGCAGCAATTGTGTTTTTTATGTATTTTTGTTAATGTGAAATGTGTCCTCCCGTTCAAAATGGGCACAAGGACACATTTTGTGCTAAAGTGTGGCGTCAAATGCCGGTTTTGCATTTTGCATATTTAAGTGTAATTTAATTTTGAGCCATTATACAAGAGCAATTCTTATGGCTTTGGGGGGCTGTAAAAGTCTGAATTGTCACACGTGTAGAAGTGTGATGGTTAGTAGTTCTGTTGTTGCTATCATTGACAAACTGGAAGGGGCAATATGTGATGCAAGCTGCAGTGGCCTCCTGTTGAGAGTCCTGGCGCTTATTTTTTTTACAAGTTAAGCACTGCTTTTTTATAACACTATGATCAACAAAGTAAGAAACTGAAGAAGATTTTAATTCAAGACAGCCTAACACTGCATTAGCCACACTAAGGTCCTCTAATCAAGATATCTGTTAACTCTGACAAAATAATACAAATTAGATCACACATCAACAACGCACAACATATATTCTCACCTCCGACCATCCGACAATCCCACATCACTCTATCTCCAAGAGACCAGTCACCAATCCCCTTTTGGTCACCAATCACACTGGCATATTCAGTGTGCTCAAGGCACACCCAATGGAAATGGCATCTGTTGGACCTGGCTTTTTGACAGGGACATCCCCAAACTTTTTGCCTCCTTCCTCCTATTTTTTCTGACCTGTTGTTGTTGGTTTTTGACCTCTGGGCACTTTACCACTGCTAACCAGTGCTAAAGTGCATATGCTCTCTGTGTAAATTGTACTACTGATTGGTTTATCCATGATTGACTATTTAATTTACTTGTAAGTCCCTGGTGGAGTGCACTACATGTGCCTAGGGCAGGTAGATTAAATGCTACTAGTGGGCCTGCAGCACTGGTTGTGCCACCCACCTCTGTAGCCCCTTAACCTTGTCTCAGGCCTGCCATTGCAAGGCCTGTGTGTGCAGTTTCACTGCCACTTCGACTTGGCATTTAAAGGTACTTGCCAAGCCTAGAACTCCCCTTTTTCTATACATAAGTCACCCCTAATGTGTGCCCTAGGTAACCCCTAGAGCAGGGTGCTGTGTGGGTAAAAGGCAGGACATGTACTTGTAAGGTTAAATGTCCTGGTAGTGTAAAGCTCCTAAATTCGTTTTTACACTACTGTGAGGCCTGCTCCCTTCATAGGCTAACATTGGGGCTGCTCTCATACATTGTTGAAGTGGCAGCTGCTGATCTGAAAGGAGCAGGAAGGTCATATTTAGTATGGCCAGAATGGTAATATAAAATCCTGCTGACTGGTGAAGTCGGATTTAATATTACTATTCTAGAAATGCCACTTTTAGAAAGTGAGCATTTCTTTGCAATAAAACCTTGTTGTGCCCTTCAATCCACGTCTGGCTAGGTTTAGTTGACAGCTCCTTGTGCATTCACTCAGACACACCCCAAACACAGGGTACTCAGCCTCACTTGCATAGATCTGCATTTTGAATGGGTCTTCCTGGGCTGGGAGGGTGGAGGGCCTGCCCTCACACAAAGGACTGCCACACCCCCTACTGGGACTCTGGCAGACAGGATTGAGCTGAAAGGGGGCTTGCTGCATTTCTGAGACACTCTTTGAAGTCACCCCCACTTCAAAGGCACAACTTAGTATAAAACAGGGCCTCTGCCCTACCTCATCAGACACTTGCTGGAGAAGAAACCTGAACCAGAAACTACATCCTGCCAAGAAGAACTGCCTGGCTGCTCAAAGGACTCACCTGTCTGCTTTTCTACAAAGGACTGCTGCCTTGCTGTTGGCCTGCTGCCTTGCTGAACTCTTGCCTGGCTATAAAAGTGCTCTCCAAGGGCTTGGATAGAGCTTGCCTCCTGTTCCCTGAAGTCTCAGGACCAAAAAGACTTCTCTCTTCCTCTTGGACGCTCCGTGCGCCGAACTTTTCGACGCACAGCTTGTTCCGCGGCAAGAAAAACGCCGCACACCGACGCTGATCAACGCGACGCCTTCGGGACGACCGAAACTTTGACGCACGGCCTCGCAAGGACAACGCCGCCTGACTTCCCGGGAGAAATCGACGCGACGCCTGCCGTGAGATCGAAACTTTGACGCACGGCCTCGCAAGGACAACGCCGCCCGACTTCCCAGGAGAAATCGACGCGACGCCTGCCGTGAGATCAAAACTTTGACGCACGGCCTCGCAAGGACAACGCCGCCCGACTCCGCAGGAGAAATCGACGCGACGCCTGCTGTGAGATCAAAACTTTGACGCACGGCCTCGCAAGGACAACGCCGCCCGACTCCGCAGGAGAAATGGACGCAACACCTGCTGTGAGATCAAAACTTTGATGCACAGCCTCGCAAGGACAATGCCGCCCGACTCCGCAGGAGAAATCGACGCGGCGCCTGCTGTGAGATCAAAACTTTGACGCACGGCCTCGCACGGACAACGCCGCCCGACTCCGCAGGAGAAATCGACGCGACGCCTGCCGTGAGATCGAAACTTCAACGCGCAGCCCCGCAGAACGACACGCAGCCGGAAAACAAGCAGGAAAATCCACGCACAGACCCGGGACATCTGGTAATCCCCGCGACCCACAGAAAGAGACTGTCCGCGCGCCGGAAAACGACGCTCGACTTCCCCGCGTGGAAAATAACGACGCAAGTTCGTGTGTGCTGGGGAGAAATCGACGCACACACCCCTTTTTCCACGCATCTCTTCCTTTGTGGCCCTCTGAGGAGATTTTCCAACAGAAACCAGGTACTTTGTGTTTGAAAGAGACTTTGTTTACTTTCTAAAGACTTAAGACACTTTATATCACTTTTCAGTGATATCTTTACAAATTCATATTGCAACTTTGATCGTTTTGACCTGAAGATACCCAGATAAATATTATATATTTTTCTAAACACTGTGTGGTGTATTTTTGTGGTGCTATGCTATGGTGTTGTATGATTTATTGCACAAATGCTTTACACATTGCCTTCTAAGTTAAGCCTGACTGCTCGTGCCAAGCTACCGGAGGGTGAGCACAGGCTGATTTTGGATTGTGTGTGACTTACCCTGACTAGAGTGAGGGTTCTTGCTTGGACAGAGGGCAACCTGACTGCCAACCAAAAACTCCATTTCTAACAGCATCCTACCATCAACTATCGTGGATTGCCTTCATGGAGGTGCAATAGTTTGCCTTTTCAATAACATAAATGCCTTTGTTAGCAGCAAAACAATTCTGGATAACCTCAAAACAAGACTGATCTTGCTGCTGAAAAAATTCACCCGACACTCATATGACTTAACCGACTATTCTCATCACCGCCCTTCCTTTGTAGGAAAGATGATGTACAGTTGAGGATTACAAAGAACCTCCTACTACAAGTTTACCAGTCTAGCTTTAGACCCTGGTGCAGCAGAGAAGCACCCACAATGCAGGTAGTTGACAGCACCTCTTCCTCTTTGACAGAAATGACCCTTGCCTCCTAATCCTTTTTGATCTTTCATTAGTATTAGACACTGTGGACCACCAAACACTGATCAGCATCCTAGAAGCTTGCATAGGGTAACCAATACTGCTAGGCAATGGTTCAACTGATGCCTCATCCTCAATCACCAGGTTGTCCTGATGGAGTCCTCAAGACCGACAAACTCGTTGTCTCATGTGGAGTACGCCATGGATCCATTCTATCCACCATCATCTTCAACCTCTTTGGAACCTTTGCGAACTTAACTCACTATCAGCATCAATATCTACTCGTAGGTCAATGGCATTTGCACACAGCTCTCCCTCACAATCTCAGCAGTGGACAATACTCAGTGACTTACAACTTGCTGTGAGGTCATTCAGAAGTGGATCTGTAGCATCTACCTAACATTCAACCCTCCAAAAGTAAAGTTCATCCTGTTCCCCAATAGGAACAAGTGGCCTTTGACTGAAGCCTTGCTAGTAGACATCAACCTTATTGGCTTCACCACCAAAGTGACACCCAATTTAAAATCTTCGAAAGTGAACTTCTACACAGATCTCTCCTCAAGAAACAAACTACCAGGAAATCTAAGGTCGTCTGGCACCAGCATTCTGCCCTGAAAAATATGAAGCCCTTCTTTCCAGAAACAGACTGCAGATCAACAGTATAAGCAGTAGTCGATTCACACTTCGATGCCTTGCTCACAGCGCACTCTTGCTCCACGCTGGCACTCTTGAAGCGTGCCTTACATGCTGCAATTCACTGCATTAAATGCCTGAGTAATTTTACCATAGCACCCTGACATTAAATGAACTTCCCCTGCTCCCCAACTGTAGAGAGATAATACAGCATGAGAAGGCAAGACTTCACTAAAGCAGAAACAAAGATATGTAGGAAGGAAAGGATCAAGAGGCAGCCTATCCAATCTATGTACCCAAGGTCTGCAGCAACATCTGCATTGACACCAGAACTGCCATCCCCCTCCTGCAGTTGCAAAAGAAAGTGAATGCGCATATATTCATAAAACATTATCTCCTCACAGCGAAGGCGCAATTGGCAACAAGGCAAGGAAAGAAAATGAGCTCCCCTTGACCTTCCAGGAAGGCACAAAGGGGTGCAGAAGCCCCCTTCCCCCCGGGCACCGATGCCACTGCACTATTTGTAGTTAGGCCTCTGTCTCCTCGCCAGTTTTGGTATGCTCTCTGTTAACATTCTTAACGTGCAGTGACTTCGCCCTTCTGTTCAGTGCCCCGTTGTTATCAATATATATTTTATTTATATATAGCACTTTAACATTTCGATCAGAAACTATTTTCATGGCAAAGTTAAGGCCAGCATACATTTACATCTGCGCTGTATTCACCACAGACCGCAATGAGCCAACCTTGCTCGTCAGGCCAACCAGATCTAATCTGCTCCACGTTCAATTTCACTTAAGAAAGATGTCCTCGTGCCAGAAGCTCTCTGACGCGCCAGCTCGTGCTCAGTGCACACGCGGCCTCGGACATAGGGGGTGATTCTTACCTTGGCGGGCGGCGGAGGCCGCCCGCCAAAGTACCCCCGCCAGAACACCGCACCGCGGTCGTCAGACCGCTGCGGTGATTCTGGGTTTTCCACTGGGCTGGCGGGCGACCACCAAAAGGCCGCCCGCCAGCCCAGTGGAAAACAACCTTCCCACGAGGACGCCGGCTCTGAATGGAGCCGGCGGAGTGGGAAGGTGCGACGGGTGCAGTTGCACCCGTCGCGAATTTCACTGTCTGCAGTGCAGACCGTGAAATTCAAAGTGGGGCCCTCTTACGGGGGCCCCTGCAGTGCCCATGCCATTGGGCACTGCAGGGGCCCCCAGGGGCCCCACGACACCCCATACCACCATCCTGTTCCTGGCGGCAGAGCCGCCAGGAACAGGATGGCGGTATGGGGTGTCAGAATCCCCATGGTGGCGCAGCGAGCTGCGCGGCCATGGAGGATTCTTTTGGGCAGCGGAAAACCGGCGGGAGACCGCCGGTTTTCCACTTCTGACTGCGGCCAAACCGCCGCGGTCAGAATGCCCTGCGGGGCACCGCCAGCCTGTTGGCGGTGCTCCCGCCAACCCTGGCCCCGGCGGTCCATGACCGCCGGGGTCAGAATGACCCCCATAGTGTCATAAACACACGGCGGGCTCCTGAAGAGGGACTCGCAGGGAGGCAAGCTCCTCATTCCAAGACAAAGAGAACAACTTCGAGAAAACGATAAATTAGATAGAGAACCTAAGGCCAGTATGAAATAAAACAGAATTAAATAGCATGTAAGGGTCATGAAGGTTCTAAATAGAAGTTTACAATACCGTTATGTCGGAGACACGTATAGCGTACTGGCATCTAGACATATGGCCCCTAGGGTACACACCTCTAAGTGCAGCACTGTCCTAGCTCATTGACTGCTGTGATGTTACAAATGATGGGCGCGTGCTAGGAGCTGAGAATGGGCCAACCCACTTCCAATAAACACGAGGGATGAACAGGATTTTAACGCGGTACTACTTCAAAAGGTGAACTCATCTTGGTTTCTCAGTGTTGTGGGGGGTGTCCGCCCCATTCTAACAACTCCAATGTATCTACCTTAAGATGTGCATCTTTTATACTGCGCTCGTTTTCACGAGTCAGAGTGCTTATTTTCGGCAATGTTGGAGGAGCCTGTGATTGACAGGCAGCCCTTCCCCTTGTGTGTCTGACCTTGACCTTTGCCTTTATTTACATTTAGGGTGGACAGATAGTGAGAAGCAAAAATCAGGACAGGTCAGACATGAAAGTAGGAGTAAAGCCTTACGTCTATATCTGGCCTATCCTATTTTTTTGCGTCGCCTTGTAAATGTGTGTGTGGGTGGGTATGTGTGGGTGTGTGGGCGCGCACTAGGGTTGTAAATCTTGTAAATGGGTGCCTATATACACGCATTTAAAAGTACATATATGTACACACACACTTAGAAGATTATGTTAACTTAACATTAGCAATGGCAGGACCTGTTGCCCCTCGCCCACTCCTCCCCACTCTGTCATTCTGCTGGGAGCAGGCTCCTCAGAGACATTACTTAAAAAGAATTTCAGACTTTAGCAGCCCTTGGGGAAAGTAATGTATACCTTTCAATTCTGCTTCGCAGGATGACCTGACCTTTCTCTCAAAAACATTTATTTAAAATTAATAAAAGCGCTGGGACAGCGTCCTGAAAACCGGGACTGTCCGTGAAATAGGGGACCTGGACGTCTGTTCACCCTATTTATGTTGCCTGCAGGTGTGTTGTAACAAACAAGTGGGTAATAAGCAGGGTCACGAATCATGCAGCAGGGGAGGACCAAATTATGTGGCATGGCAGACTAAACTATGCACCAAGGAAAGGCAAATTATGTGACATACTGTGGTAAAATTTGTGTTACTATTACATCTTTATTTTGCCATTTTATATGTTAACTTTTTCTGGGCAAAGGTCCCATCTCCTTAGTACCACTTTGAAGCCAAAATACAGAAATAAGCAAATGAAAGGTGACCATGCAACGTTTGTAAAGGGCCTTCCTGTCTGTGACATACATGGTGCTGCATTTTTAAGTAACTTTTGATCCGCCTGAGCTAGAATTTGTTTTTGCTGAAATCTTGAATTATGTAGCAGATAGATTATATGGCAAATGTAGCAAATCCCTAATAATGTGAAAAACGCCACAGGCATAATGGTGCATAATTCCAGTCATCCTTATAATAAGTCTGTGGACTGCAGACCATAGTTGATTATTTTGAGAGAGAATGAGACATCACCTCAAGTCAAATGTCCCATCTATGGGCCCTGGGCCTCAAGATCACATGAATTGACAAGGGACCCTCTATTTTCTCCTAGAAGAAATGTAGGAGCATCAGTGGAAATATCGGAAGGTTAAGATTGTGTGGAACACTTAGCAGTGGGAACACGTAAGAAAATCTACAAAATCAGATGTGAACATATGGAAGGTTTACCAATAGAAATACCAAATCTCGACCTGCACCACAAATCAACTGGAACCCAAAATAATCAATTACATTTTACTATGATGCTTTGGAATGTAAAAGGCCTGTTGACCTGTGCCTCACTTCGTACATTGAAATTCTAGTGTATGACCCTGAATACTGAACCTCACCTTCAGCACTGCGAAAGCTGATGGGCTTGGCCTGCATATTGGGTGTTTACAATTCATCTTGGTCACTCCCAATAACTGAATCGTCAAAATCATAACTGACCAATCAGGATCATGACTGTTGACAAATTTGCATTAGTGTGGATCCCTTCATAAATGCAACTGGTTGTTCAGTGCTTCCAAAGCTCAGTGGCATTAAATTCTGCTGCAAACCGTGAGGATGAGGAATTGGGATTCTGCAACACACAGTGGTCAAAACATTGGGATTTAAGCCAGTTGGCATACAGTGCAAACGTTCACCCCTTTCAACTGTCTCTCTCTCTCTCTTAACTTGGCTGACTTTGCTTTGGAGTGGATGGTTTTACAGACAAGAGAGGGTTGTACGTGATTTCAAATAAACATTATTTCATAGAATAACTACTGAGAAACCATTCCAGCCAAAATGTTCATAGAAATTTTCAGGCTGAACGGTATTTCATAGAAACAAATTCATAGAATGACGTTTTCAGGTTGAGTGCGCAAGCACTCTGGCCTGTTGTAATCTATCTGTGGACTTTTCACCACACTCAGTGCACGCCCATCACTATCACTTGTTCATGGGCTTGACCTTCAAAAATCCTTTGTTATCATTGGTAAATGCTTTAGGTTTGTCCCTCCCTGTGGCAGTTTTATTACCACCTTGGCCATCGACCCTGTTACATGGATAATTGCTCATTTGCCGATACGTTTGACTGTGAGCGAACTTCTTTTTCCTTTTGTGTCTCTCCTTCTCGCTCATGCTCCTGGTGGCCATGGCACTTTGAATCAGCTCGCTTATGTCAACTGTTTTACTTTTAATTTTCAATTTATGTGGTAAGAAAAGTCCAGTTAGGAATTTACAGCGCTAAAAGCTCTAACTCTAGCAAACACGAGACCCATTGCATTGCAAATGCTTGTTTTAAATTGGCTTTTGTATGCTTATTTTTTTAAAGTGTAAATGCAATGGTTCCGGACTTACTTTCAGAAACATTTTTGTCAGAGGTAGTTAGTTCAGTGGTTTACTTCAGGGGACATTATTTTGGATTTGTATCTTTTACACTGTCAAACAGTTACCTTGGATGCTTTTAATTTGCCTACCCTTCACTACCACCAAACACCAGCCATCCATGAACCCCTCACAAGCCCTAAACACCATCCATCCCTGCACCTAAAACGCCCCCACCACACCTAAACTCCACTAATCTCTGACCCGTAAACTCCACCTATCCTTGAACTCTGACATTCCTTTCTACCACTAAACTCCACCCACCTAAGAACCCTAATAATATCCCCACTACATTACACTTAAACTACACCAGTGCCTGACTTCTAAACTTCACCCATCCCTGAATCTTAAAAGTACTTTCTACCCCTAAACTTCAATCAACCCTTAACCTTTAAATACCTCACTACCCCAAAACTCCACCAATTCCTGAACTCTAAACCCCCTACTTAGCCTAAAACCCATTCACCCCTGAACTCTTAAAACCCTTCACCACACTCTACTCATCTCCACCCAATCCTGAGCTCTAAAACTCTTTCCGCCCATAAAATCTATTCATCCCTGACCTGTAAAACCCCTCACCACCCCTAAAGTCTGCCCATTCCTGAACCCTAAAACCTTACACCACCCCTAAACTCTTCCCATCACTGACCTTTGAAAAAACTTAGCAGCCCTAAGCTGCTCATCTGAGGACCCTCAAATAAAAACTCCCTCAAGAATCTTACACTATAACGATCTCTGAACTCTAAAACACCCTCACCACTCCTAAACGCCATTCATCCATGAACCCTAAAAAACACACACCATATGTAAACTCCATCCACTCCTAATCCCTAAAAACCTTCACCACCTCTAAACTCCACCCATTCCTGACCCCTAAAAATATGAGTTGTGTGAAATTTGCATAATTTGCTTTTGTTCAATTATGTGAAAGTTGTGGCAAATTAGGTGTATTAACCTGAAATGTAAATCTGTCATTTTGCACTTAATTTTAGTGCGAAATGCATCCTTTTGTCATTTTATGTGGCGAGGATGCTTTTACATAAAAACGCTGCAAACAACTGCAGCTTGTATTCTGTTGTTCCTGTGCATTGCTGGTGCATTTCGCTATAAAGTGTTACCACAAATGGTACATAATTATGCAAATGGCATAATGTTGGGCATTTCGTGCAACAGGCATTGTTTGAAATGTATTCACAAAAAGAACCGGGTACTGGGAGGCGTTAGCAGTCTAGTGTACAACCTCCCAAAGAACAATCCTCAAAAAGACTGAGTACGCTGATCCGTACATCTGTTCTGCAAACCCAAATAGGGGAGAACCGAGGCCGCCCAAGGCATGTCACTAGTGCAGAGCAAGGGCCCTCACCCACATATTGGTGGCATATTTCATCATCAGGCTTGGTCTTCATCGGGCCTGTGCTGCAAGGCCCAACGAGGTCCTTCGAGAGGACTCTTTGCCGTAGATCTTTTGGAGTAGTGCCGTGAGGACTACAGGAGTGCTGTTAATCCTAAAGTGTAATCTGGAAAGGGACTGGGGAATGTGAAGTAAAATTGGCTATGGGTACTGGAAACACCTTGAATTCAAACAGAGAGTACATATGCCATGTTTAAAATCAGGGAGAGAAGGGTACTGGAAATAATGTTCCTACCCTCTCTACAAGTGTTTGTGTATGTACATACTACAGAGTAAGGTCAACATGTTTCATGCCATAATTGTCCCTACGGATCTAGTGATGTTTCTCCAAGACCAAAAAAGAAAAAGTTGCGTAGTCCTTATAAAATCAAAAGTAAGAGTACTCTGGAGGTAGGGGTGTGTTTTGTGCATGTGTAACTCAGAGTAATGTATGGACTTCCTGCAGGTGACCCTGCTAAAGTAAGGAACAGGTTCCTTGGGAAACCGCAGGCCATTTAGCTTCTGCAAAATTGTTTACAGCAGGGTTCAAAGCCTGGGACCTACCTGCTTGGCTCCGTACCTGGAAGTCTTGCTCTGCACTAGCGACATGCCTTGGGTGACCTCTGTTCTCCTCATTTAGGTTTGCAGAACACTCTTACAAAACAGTGTACGCAGTTATTTTGCAAAATTCGCCAAATTATTCAAATTACACAGCTGTAATTCAAATTTCTCCCAGGCCTATTAAAACATCTCCTCACCCTAAACATCACACATCCCTGAACTCAGAAACTCCTGAATACCCTAAAACTCTTCCCAAGTATAATGTATTTTTTTATTTTTCCCTATTATCTTTGATTAAAGTATTTCCCTTCATTTTTTATTTATTTATATTTTCTTTAAATTGTTTTTCCTTAAAAAAGGGTTTCTGTGATTTGGTTTTCTCCAATGTGATTTCTCAGTTTCCATATTTCCATTAACTCACATATATCAGTAAGAATCAGGTGGCAGAAGGTGAGCAGCAGAGACCACGAATAAAGCCTGAAGTAAACAAATTTACTTTGAAGAGCAAGAGATTTGGAGAGAGAGCCATAGAATGAACAAGCTTCTGTGAGGACTGGAGTGAAGAATAAGGTGAGGAGTGTGGGGTGATTATCTAAGGGTTTGGAGTGAGATGCTTGTGTGAGGAGCTTGGAGTTTGGAGTGAGATTTTCGATGTGAAGGGTTAGAGTGAATTGGTTGGAGTGAGGCTGGCAGATGGCAAAGTTGTCAGCATCAGTGGGGACCAACAAGCCCAAACTTTGTCAATTTAACAAAAACAGATCACCTGTTTTTTTTGTATTTTTGTTATTACAATAGAGCTGTCCCTGGGGCTGTTAATGAGATATCTCCTGTGCTGCGGAGCCAAAGGAGTGACAGAGAGCTTAAGAGAAAAACAGTCCTCTCCAGGGTGCCTGTTAACTCAAAGAGACGTGAATGTGTACAAATGGTTTATTGCAAATGTAAAGGCTGCTTGGAGGCCAGCATTGTCTTCTTCGTGATGACAAAGATTTATTCTTTCTGAGTGGTAAATTAAGGGTGTTTACACCTGAGTTACAATCTGTGTATCACTAAACTTTTTCTAAGTATTTTTATCTTAAACCTAAATCTTTTTTTATTAGCTTACCTTACACTATGTGTAATGCACATTTAACATAATGACTTACATATTTACAACACAGGCTTATAGCATTAAAAATACACCAGTCACTATTTCACACAACAGCAATCGGTATTCAATTCTGTGGCTCTCTGGTTACAAACACAGACGTCTGCAGTGATCATATTAACCAGTAGAGATTTAACAACGTAAAATAGTGCATTTCCCACTGATTACTTTAACGTTATTGGCATTTATTTTTCATTTAAAATGTGTCCATTATTTTATTTGCAAAGGCAAACAAAACAGTTACATAATATATTGTTATCTTAGCAATCTTTTGACCCCATCCCCATGTTTATTGACCACGGTCCCATTGCAGGATCACACTTCCCATATGTTTTATTAACATACTTTGGGGCAGATTTAAGAGCCCCTAACACCTCCTTGCACCACAGTCGCATCATTTTTATTGATGCTAATATGGCCCAACGAGGCGAAAATCACAAGGCACAATGTATGCAAACGGGGTGTTCCCCTGTTAGGTGGGCAACAACATTTTTTGGTACTTTTGACACCTGCTCAGAGCAGGCTTTAAAAGGAGGCACACCATTGTTTACAATGGACCTCAATGGGCTTTGCAGGATTATCATCAACATTTTTGATGCTAATCCTGCAAAGCTCTGAACTAGCATGAAAAATTCTGATGCTAGTTCCCTAACTACCTCTATGGTGCGCTGTATCTTAGATATGGCGCACATATGCTGGCATTAGGAGGCGCTAAGGGGTGCAAGAAAAGTGGCTGAGTAAAGGGTTTAAGGTATGGAGTGATGGACTTGGTAGGAGGAGCTGAAAGGTTGGAGTGAGGCGACTGATGGGAGCAGCTAGGTTGATTGTGGGAGATTGACTGGCGTGAGGGATGAGAAGGTGAAGAGAGATGGGTAGTGGGAGGACTTGAGGGGTTTGAGTGAAGAGACTGGTGTCAGGAGCTAGAAGATTGGACTGAGGAGAGTGGTGGGTGAAGCTGAGGGTTTGGAGTGAGGATATTGGTGTGTGAGAGATTATAAATGATTGCATCTTTACTACATCACACAGACTGATGTAGGTCCTGTCCTGACTCTGGAAAGGGAAGATCCAGCGATCCTCTCAGATGAGTGATAAATGCTCTGGAAATGAACCTTTTCATCCGGAAGAGTCTTAAGTTACTTGATATCTGTCTGCTTGCAGGAGCCACATGCCTCATGTGGAGATTAGGCTTACCTTTCCCCTTCGGGACACGTCAAGAGCCCTACTTACTCCACCTCGCTACTATAAATCCTTCCTGCCTCTTATCTTTGTGTGCACACCGAGGCCCATATCGTGGAGCGCGGTGTACGGATTCTCTATCTCTTAGGCTTCGGTCAAGAGATGCTATGACATTTGAGCCCTCATTTCCTGACATCTTCTCGACCTGCAGTAGTCCGTACACTGAATGTTTGCTAAAAGGATAAAGATGGTGGAGGCCAAACATTGAGGTTTGTAGAGTGGGCCTTGGGGCCTTAGGAACCCTCACTATTTAAGCACCAAGAGAACATTCAGTTTATGTTTTGTGCTGCAACAAGTTAATATTATGATTAACTTCCCACAGTAGGTCACTTGGAGGCAAATTATTTTGACCAACAACCATTAAGATATTTTATCATGTGGCATCTGAATTAAGTCTAAAAACAACAGATCATGAACGGAATGCAGAACAAATCGAACATTTATCCCCGGTCACAAATCTGGGTTTGATCCATCGGTGTTTTTGTTCACCATGCCATTCCAGTTTGAACCCAACTATATGCAATTCAGTCTTGACCCTGCTCCCCTTGGGAATAATCCAGCCCAAACTGCCAGGCCAGGTCCTCCCTGGACCAGAAACAAGCATCCTGAGACTGGTTTCACTATGTGCGCCCTATTAGTGGCTAGGGTATGCCCAGACATGGGTCCCTTGCACGCTGACCCACTGGATTCAAACTAGCCTGACTGATGAGGGGTGATACCTTGAAACCGGTCCCAGGATGCTTGTTTCCAGTCCAGGGAGGACCTGGCAGGGTCAAGACTGATTTGCACATGGCTGGGTCCAAACTGGGGTGAAGTGGAAAGTAAAATAACAATGGATTAAACCCAGATCTTGTGACTGGAACTTGGTGCTTGAAAACCTTTAACACCTCTGTTAATCATTTTATTTTGTGGTTTTGGCATCTGAAGTAAGGCAACATTTCAATCAGTATTTGATCTGTGTGCCAATGTACTTTTATCATTTTTTAGACTTTTAGTATAAACCAAATGCCACTTTCCAATTCACTAGAAGAAAGAAACTATTGAAGAAGGCAAGGATGAGAAAATAATTCTATCAAAGGGCTGTTCAGTATCCACAGTGCTGCAGGTGAAATGATGGATTGCATCCTAGCAAAGTCGCAAAGGAGAAATTGAAGTTTAGATTGATATAGACTTGGAGGAGGATGAGGAGGGTACAGTCCAGGAGTGATGCTGAAAGGATGAAAGAAGAATTTGTGAATTCTTGGTAATGTACATATCCACACAGATATCACCCATCAGTAAACTGGCCCAAGCACTGCTTGCTGTACCTGGACCTTCGTTCTGAGAAATTGCTTTTCTATCCAGCACAGAAGTGTATCCTTGGATTGTTATGTTATGTTGATTTGTTTAGCTCAGCTTATCAACCAGTAGGGTATCTAGGTGATAGAGCAGGCCTGTAGGCTTCAAATTGATGGTGCCTGGAGTCAGCCCAGGAGAATTAGTCGAAGAACCAAGTCTTCAGCTTCTTGTGGTATTCAATAAGTGAGGAGGACACCTGATGTGTAGAAGGAAGTCATTCTAGGTCTTGGGTGCAATTTAGGAGGATGCTTGACCTAGCCCTCCCCCCATTTTGCTTTGCAGATTCTGCTGAATAACTCCAGAGGAGACTTAGAAAGGTGCTTTAATAAAAACTGTTCATCTTATGATACCATTTGCTGCTGCCTTTTAACACAAATAATTCAATGTAATAAATAATCATAGGACAGGAGACATTGTAGCGTAAAGGATGATAAACCAAGAGAGAGGCAGATTTTTAGTAGATTACTTTAAAGGGAATATGCTGATTTGCACTAGTGACTTTATTTGGTGGGGACCCACATGTGGGGATTGGAGTGCTTCTTGGAAAATAAAAAGATTCAAACAGGGGACCAAAAATAGTTTAGTGAGGAGGGGCAAGTGACAAAGGCAAGTGTCTGTTGCAGAAAGGATAGGTTATTGACTATAAGGATGTAGGAAAGCGTGGGACTGGGCACCATTAATAGCATCACGATCCACCAATGTGCTGATGATACACAATTCTACATGAAAATCTAATCTACTGCAGATATCCAACACCTCAAGCACTGCTTGCACATAATTTACAGCTGCTAATTGAAGCTTGACCCAACCAAGACAGTATTTCTATTATTTCCCAAGAACAACAAGCAAGAAGCAGTACAAATCTGGCTTAATAACATGAACCTTGATGACTTTGAACCCCAAGTCTCACTAAATGCCACACCACTTAGTTTCACCTTGGATGCCAAAATCTCTCTCAAGGAACACATTGCCATAAAAAATGATGGCACGGTACAAGCTCTTCTAAAGAAAAGCATACTGTTTCTTCCAGGAATCTGCTTCAGAATTGCTATTCAAACATCTTCTACTCTTGCATCTAGGTGGTGGTAATGCCCTACTCCACGGCCTCTCAGACTCCTCACTGGTACGCAGCAACATGTCTCATCAAGGGCTTGAAAAAATAGGATTATATTACTCCCATCCTGATGTAACTCCATTGGCTCCCCTTCCCAGCCCACAAAATCCTCAAAACCAGTGGCATCATTTACAAAGCCATCACAACCTACACCCTACTTATCTTTCAGACAACCTCACTATTCCTGGTGGCTACTGGCACACCTGAAGCCAGCATACCATCAGACTGTAGACTAAGAAGTTAAAAAAAAAGAAAAGCCAACAGACCTTTCCATCTATGCACCCAGGATGGAACAACAGCCCTCTATCCACCAGGACCCCCATTACTGCTCTAATTTAGAAAACAGTTGAAGACTCACTCACCTCTACAAAGATTGCTACATTACAATGCATTAACCATCCACAACTCAGCTTCCTCTATCACTACTCACCACTTATTATCTTGTCTTTGCTCATGTACAGCTCAGCTGTCTTTTGGATAGATTTGCGCTATAGAAATAACACGTATAATATATATATACATACTAGGACTGGGAAGGGCCATGACTTGGTCAAAGACCTCACTAACCAGTCAAGCTCAGACTGGGGCAGAAAAAAAGGGCCCAGGCACCAAAATAAAAGTGGGCCCCATTAGTGTATCAGATTGATAAAAAAAGTGGCACTTTTATGCAATTCGGGGTAGTTTTGAACTTGTAATGGCACTCTGTGTTTGTGTTTGGCAAGGTGCAGAAGATTTCATGCACCAGTGCCTGCTGCAGGCAAGGATTGTGGTAATTTCAGGGACATCAACTGTAAAAACCAGCAAGCCAAACCATAATACAGGACCATATACAGCCAAAATAAAGCCCACACACTGACCTATCAGACCAGCTCTTCTGGCGCTGCCAGGTTGTGCAATAGGCCAGTCCGACCCTAAACCTGGTAACAGTAATATCAAAGCCTGTGACCACATTGGCTGACTCCAAAACATACTTATTCATATAAATACATATGTTTTCAGGTCTGCCAATTCTCAGCTGGTTGGTTCGATTTTATCACCATGTGATGCCATCACAAGAGGTGAGGCTTTAAGACCTATTGACTTTTAAGTATTTTCACCCACTTTGAACATCTTCTACCCCTGATTTATGCTTCTCTTAGACTGGGTGATCTCATTCTCTTTGATCTGCTTACAACCATTGCACTTAAAGTTATTCTATTTGATTGGAAAGATTTCAAACATGTCTCATCTCATACTTGGTGGGCATGGGTCACATACCTTAAAAGCACACACATTGTGCAACCATGCCACAATGGCAACCCCATACCATCTAAGCACATCTGGGGAACCTTGGACTCCTTTATAAATGAAATATAGTAACTGCTCCTTGGCCTCTCTCTATGTCCAGTGCAAGATATCCTGCTCAGAAGCTGTCCTGACAGTGGCCCTAGCGACCTACTTTTTGACTCTCTTCCCTTATTTCATGTGCTTCCTCTTGGATTTTCCCCTCCAACTTTCTTTCCTTCTACACTACTCTCTCTTTTTGTCTCACATCTCTCGTTGTAATACTTCTCTTTTTTTTGTTTATTTCCAAATCACGAACGGTGTTTTAAGAATGCTAACCAGACTCTTGAATATCACAAGGCTGAAAGCAGATACACATACATTTTCCTATCAACATATCTATATCATATAGTTTGATTATACAGCTATTAAGCTATATGTTGCTAGGATATCATTATTTCGATGCCTGTCTACTAATAATGTGGTTGCCTCTGTATTCATGCTCTTGAACACCTGACAATAATCTGTTTTATTGAGATTTTTTTGAGAGCTCTTCTTTTGTATTGTGCTAAAAACCAAAACATCTTTTAGAACAAATAAAGACTGGGTGAGTTATCTGGTTTAAGAAAATACACCTCTGTGGCATCCCCTATTGATACCAGATGAGGAAATACATGTTTCTCTACGAGTTAGGCAAGCAGGATGGCTGCATATGTTGAATATATATGACAGGTAGTGATGTATAAGCTACCACTTTGAGCAACTCAGCTTTAAGTCCTTACGAGGCCAGTAAATTGTGTGCTATAAAGCAGGTTGTAGTACTACCAGTTACTTATAGCCCTTAGAAATTGTTATTTTTACTTGAATCAATTAAATACACCCTAAAAGGGCACTCTGTTGATAAACAGGTGTCTCCCTCAGTATTCCTGTGTGATACTTCCTACCTCTCTCCATGCCCTGTTGAGTGTTGTATATTTATTTCATAGATTCTCAAACGAACCCTTCATTAACTCTTCGAAACCCTCACGATGATGAATCACATGGTGATGAATCACATGGTGAGGAACCTGTGCCTCCGTTCACAATCCCCTCTCAGCGCATAAAAGATCCTCCCTGCCCCCACCTCACTTCCTGTTCCTTTTTTTGTGCAAACTCTATCTGGGCAGGTGTGGTGAGCATGCTCAAGCCTTCACGCTCCCTCCATGGTGCTATGCGGTTGCGGTGTGTTTGAGTGAAGTATGCCTTTATTTTGGCCATACTCCGGGTGGGCGGTTTCCAGGTAAGTACGGCATGCTGACCCATGTGGGTTTCGGTGTCTGCTTTGGTGCTGCAGACTCGCCAAAGTTGATGGTTTTTAGGTCGAGCTTTAGCAGCGCGCAATTGCTGCTTTTGCTTTTCGACCGGTGTTATCTATTCTGTGGGGTTTAACCACGCCCATCATGTTCATTCTTGCATGGGCTTGCCCTTTAAAATTGTTTTGATTTTATTTGTGATAGGCATGCATACGTCATTCCTTTTTGGGAGTTTGGCCCTCTTCAGGAGCACCAGCCAACTACTTGTAACATATGCAGCGTCCATGTTTTACACATTGTTTCTGGATTACTTTTTCTTATTTCTTACATAGTGTGAACTCATGCGCTTCAAGGCGATTTCAAAGCTTTACACAGCCCAATCTTGCTCGGCAGTATTGGAGCATTTTGCATGACTATCTTGTACTTCTGTTGTTTGTCGTTCACGCTCTATGGCCATTTAAAAGTCTTACACAGCGCGATCTCGCTTTGCAGCATTGGAGCGATTTGCATGGCTACCAGGTACTTACGTTGTTTGTCCTTCATGCTCCATTGCCATTTAAAAGTCTTACACAGTACGATCGTGCCCATCAGTATTGAAGCCATTTGCATAACTGCCAGTTACTTCCATTGTTTAACCTTCGCGCCCGAGGCCCTTTTGAAGTTCTTCCCTTTTAATTACAACTACAGGCAATATCCTAACAGTGGGATCTGAAAGATTTATTGCATCACGGGCCAATTTTTATCAAACACACACGTGCATAACAAGCATCAACGAAATAGTCACAGGACGTAAAGACAATTCCAATGCTGCTCCACGAAGCGAAGAAGGTATTTCACTCATAAAAGCGATGTGTCAGTAGCTTTTTGATATTTATGGGTTCTTTCCATGTCTGCTCCAAAATGAGATTGTGTAGGAAAGACCACAGCAATCACACAGAGCATTGATCATTCTGGGCAGGTCCAGTTCAACCACTTCAATGCAGGGGTAGAAGGCCTCAAAAGTGTTAAAACAACAAAAGTTGTTTTTTCATGATCTCGCGTTTTCCAATAGGTCTCTATAAAATCCATGTGAGTGACTAGCAACTAGGACCAAATGAGTCGTAGTTCTGTGAAAGAAAGTGCCTTTTAGATTCTTTACGAGCTCTTGGAAATGAAATCGCCAAGAAAGTAGAGGGCAGCTAGTCGGATTGGAAATGTACATATTTCACTTAAGGACAGTGTCCATTATGTGGCAGGAAAAGACCAAATTATGAGGCAGGGTTGTCCAATTTATGTGGCAAGAAAAGTCCAGTTATAAACTTACAATGCCAATAACGCTAACTCTCTCAAATGTAAGACCTATTGCATTGAAAATACTTGTTTTCTGTGTTTCCTGATGGAGGTTTGTGACATATTTCTGCGGCCAGAAAGGTAGGGTAGAGGGGGTGGGCACAGGTGCAAGAAAAGAAGTTCTGCTGCCACAATCAATAGCTGCGAGCCGGCAGCCCTGAGCCTGATCACCGATCTGCCTCCCCCATGGGCGAGACAACCTTCTGTGGGCTCTGGTAGGTGCTACTGAAGCCCATGGGTCTGGGGCAGTACCTCAACCTGCCAGGTGTGTCCTGGCTGTGCTTGGGCCTGTGCACCCTCAGCCTGGTGTAGCTACACACTGTGACAGTGGGGCTAGTGCTGCAGCTCCTGCTGCTACGGCTGCTTGGAGGGCTTCTTCTTCATGGAACTGGGGCACTCAGCCGTCATGGGACCCGGAGTGATCACCTGGCTCTGGCTTCTGGTGCACAGTTGGACTCTGGCTTCAGTTTATCTGACTCTTCATCTTGTTCACACTTCAATAGCAGTGCTTGCACAATGGCTTTTAACCCCCCCAGGCTGAGGAATTTGTGATTGGACCTTTCCCCATGTTTTGTACAGTTCAGTGCAGGGTAACACTGCTGGTCGGTCTTCTGCAATGGTTTATGACAGTCATCACTACAGGGGTGGGGTTCAGAATCATACTCCTCCACTTCTCCTGCTGGTTTCTTTTTCTGGATGCTCAGGTGGACTGCTGAGGTCGATGCCTGCCAATCCTTGGGGCTGTATTATGCCTTCACTGTTGTTCCCATTTGTGCAGCTCCCCTGCTGAGTTGCAGTGCTTTCAGGGTGGGGCGGTTTTCCTGAGGGCCTGCTGTCGCTGCCGTGGGGTGCCTCTCCATTCCAGTTGCAGTTGCTTGCTTATTTTTGGGGTCCATCTTGCCCTTACACCAATGAGGTTTGGGGCCCCTTTCTCCTCATGCTGTGAATGAGCATTGGATCTGATGCTCGTGTGTTGGGCTTTCTATCCATTTCCTATGCAGTCAGGTGTGTTTGTCTCTCTGACTTTCTGTGACTCTTTGCTTGGCTTGTCTGCAGTACTGGGACACTTGTTTCGGTGCATCATTCTTTTGGTTTCTGCTGGACGCGATCAGGATAGGGCTGTGCGGTGCGTGTGCTCCTGTCCTTATATGGCTCCCATGTCATCGCATAGGGCCTAAGTGCCTGGGGGGCGGCATGTAATGTTATCTGCATGCAGTGCTGTACATTCTAACTTGGTTTGTTTGCTCTAGTTTCACCCTGCCAGGCGTCTACAGTACTTTCCTCCAGCTGGGGTGGGCATGTCTGGGTTGTTCCTGTGGACATGACAGTTTCTGTGACTTTCCTTCTTATTGTTCCGGTAGTCACTTTGTGATTCGTGTTGTTCCTATTGCAGGTCGGCCTTGTGTTGCCCTTATCCATTCTAGCTGTGTTGGGTGTTACCCAGTGTTAGACCTGACAGCCTTAGGGTGGTCATCCCCCAACTTTTTGCCCTACTCCCTCCACTTTTCAGACACTGTTTTTGCTGATTTTAGGACTCTATGCATTTTACCACTGCTAACCACTGCTAAAGTGCATATGTTCTCCCCCTTAAACATGGTAACATTGGTTCATCCCCAATGGGCATATTTAATTTACTTATAAGTCCCTAGTAAAGTGCACTACATGTGCCCAGGGCCTGTAAATTAAATGCTACTAGTGGGCCTGCAGCACTGATTGTGCCACCCACATAAGTAGCCCCTTAACCATGTCTCAGGCCTGCCATTGAAAGGCCTGTGTGTGCAGTTTCACTGCCACTTTGACTTGGCAATAAAAAGTACCTGCCAAGCCTTAAACTCCCCTTTTTCTACATATAAATCACCCCTAAGGCAGGCCCTTGGTAGCCCACTGGGCAGGGTGCTATGTAGGTAAAAGGAAGGTCATTTACATATGTGTTTTATATGTCCTGGTGGTGAAAAACTCCTAAATTTGTTTTCCACTACTATGAGGCCTGCTCCTTTCACAGACTAGCATAAGGAATGCACTCATATACTTTTTCAGTGGTAGATTCTGATCTGAAAGGAGTAAACAGGTCATATTTAGTATGGCCAGAATGGTAATAGAAAATCCTGCTTATTGGTGAGGTTGGATTTTAGATTACTATTTTAGAAATGCCACTTTTAGAAAGTGAGCATTTCTCTGCACTTAAAACCATCTGTTCCTTACAGCTTGTCTCCAATCAATGTCTGGTCTGTGCCGGTTGACAGCTCCCTTGTGCATTTCACCCAGACAACAACAAACACAGGGCACTCAGTCACGCCTGCATTCATCTGCATATTGAATGGTTCTTCCTGTGCTGGAAGGGTGGAGGGCCTGACACTTACATTTCAAAGGCCAGTGGTCTGCCCTCACACAATGGACTGCTAAACCCCCTACTGGAAACTCTGCAGACAGGGCTGAATTGAAAGGGGAACTTGTACACTTCAAAACCACTCTTCAAAGTCTCCCCCACTTCAAAGGCATTTATTTTTGGGTACTTAAACTGGGTCTCTGACCCCACCAAGCCAGACAATTCTGGATCTACACCTGCATCCTGTCAAGAGGAACTGCCTGGCTTCCCAAAGGACTGATTTGGACTTCTTTGCTGACAAGTACTGCTGCCCTGCTGTTGCCCTGCTGCCCTGCTGGCCTCTAACATTACTGAGAAAGACTTTGGCCCTCATTACAACAGGTCGGCGGAAAAAAAAATGGAATTATGACCATGGCGGTTACCGCCATGGTCATCCGCCACTTCTCCACTCCGACCACCAGGGCGGTGACGACCGCTGGGCTGGAGACTTCGGTCTCTAGCCCGACGGCCGTCACCAGACCGCCGGCGGTATCAGGACCCTGCATACCGCCATGGATTTTGGGTGGTTTGGAACTGCCACATAATCCATGGTGGTAGGCACTATCAGTGCCAGGGAATTCGTTCCCTGGCACTGATAGGGGTCTCCCCCACCCCGAGTCCTCCCCCCAGACCCCATAACCCCCCTGCCACCCCCTAAAAGTGGCAGGACCCCCCTTCCCACACCCACCCCAAACATGCACATATACACACCCCCTCCCCACCCCCAACATGCACATATACACACACCTACACGCACACATACACTACAACACATACCCGCACACATACATACAGACATGCACACAGACCAACCTGCACACATTTCCCATACACCCAACACCCCGCATGCGTACACACACTCACACACCTCCTCTACATACTCACACGCACACCCCCATGCACGCACACAACACACAACACCCCCTCACCCCCTCCCCTAACGGACGATCAACTTACCATGTCCGTTGATCCTCCGGGAGGGGATGGGATCCATAGGGGCTGCTCCGCCGTGAGCACCCCGTCACCAGAACACCGCCACACCGAATCATGGGACATGATTCGGTGGGCGGTGTTCTGATGACGGGGCAGTGGAGGTGGAGCAACGGCCACTTCCCCGCCGACTGCCAGTATGGCTGCTGGTGGCTCTCTGTCCGAAAAAGGACGGATGGCTGCCAGCAGTCATAATACGCCATGCGGAAAACCGCCTGCAATGGCAGTCTTCAGCACGGCAGTACCTCGGCGGTAGGTCGAAATGAGGGCCTCTGCCTTCCCCAAAAGTGCTCTTCAAAGGCTTGGATTGAGCTTACCTCCTGTTTTCTGACGTCTCAGGGCCAAAAAGACTTCGGTGGTCATTCCAACCCTGGCGGTCCATGACCGCCGGGTTGGAGGACCGCGGGAGCACCGCCGACAGGCCGGCGGTGCTCCAATGGGCATTCCGACCGCGGCGGTAAAGCCGCGGTCGGACCGGCAACACTGGCGGTCACCCGCCAGTGTACCGCCGCCCATTGGAATCCTCCAAGGCGGCGCAGCTAGCTGCGCCGGCGAGGGGATTCCGACCCCCCCTACCGCCATCCAGTTCCCGGCGGTCCGCCCGCCGGGAACCGGATGGCGGTAGGGGGGGTCGCGGGGCCCCTGGGGGCCCCTGCAGTGCCCATGCCACTGGCATGGGCACTGCAGGGGCCCCCGTAAGAGGGCCCCTAAATGTATTTCACTGTCTGCTGCGCAGACAGTGAAATACGCGACGGGTGCAACTGCACCCGTCGCACAGCTTTCACTCCGCCGGCTCGATTCCGAGCCGGCTTCATCGTGGAAGCCTCTTTCCCGCTGGGCTGGCGGGCGGCCTGAAGGCGGCCGCCCGCCAGCCCAGCGGGAATGTCAGAATTACCGCCGCGGTCTTTCGACCTCGGAACGGTAACCTGACGGCGGGACTTTGGCGGGCGGCCTCCGCCGCCCGCCAAGGTCAGAATGAGGGCCTTCATCTCTTCGGGAAACTCCTTGTGTGTCGAAAATCGATACACCCCCTGCCGAAATTGATGCAAATCCTGCATTGCGATTGAGAAATCGCTCCACAGCCGACCAGAAAGACACAGCCCCGACTTCCCGACTGGAAATTTGATGCAGTGACTGTCTTGTGACAGAAAATTTGATGTATCGCCTACCGGATCGACGCAGTCCCAATGCCTTCTTCC
Organism: Pleurodeles waltl; assembly: GCF_031143425.1. Classification (NCBI taxonomy): domain Eukaryota; kingdom Metazoa; phylum Chordata; class Amphibia; order Caudata; family Salamandridae; genus Pleurodeles; species Pleurodeles waltl. Next base: position 447,615,561 of record NC_090445.1, on the reverse strand, counting down.
AGCACGTCAAGGATTTTCCCCGCATCATCCCTGGGCATCAAAATATCCCAGCATGCAAACCCTTCCGGTGTGAAAAAAAACAACGCAACGTCTGTGTCGCACTGGAAAATTAGACACAACACCCTATTTTTCCATGCATCTCCTCCTCTGCGGTCCCTGCACGCCTTTATTTTTGACGCACACCAGGTACTGTGTGTAACAAAGAGACAACCTTTTATATTTATAAGGATTAAGACTCTTTTAAACCTTTCCTTTTAAAAGTGATATTTCAACTTGTGGTCATTGGATATTTGTTGTTTTTACCTTTTTTTATTCAGATACATATTATCTATTTTTCTAAACCTGTGTGGTGTATTTGTGTGGTGTTTTCACTGTGTTACTGTATGATTTATTGCACAAATACTTTACACATTGCTTTCTTAGTTAAGCCTGACTGCTCAGTGCCAAGCTACCGGAGGGTGGGCACAGGATAATTTGGATTGTGTGTGACTTACCCTGACGCTTTCTGCTCAGCAGTGCTGGGGGCAACGCTCCTCTGCTCACATGGCAGTACTGCCGCTGCCGAGATGTCTCTTAGCAACTGATTACAACATTGGCGGTCTGAGGACCACTAATGCCACGTTGGCGGTCGGACCGTCGCGGCATTCACACTGCCGCATTACGAGGTTGGCGGGCATACCCGCCAACCTACCACCGTCCCCGCCAGGATCTTCGATCCCCACGGGCTGACAGCAGGTGCAGGTTGTAATCGGCCTAGACGGTGCTGAATGCAGCACCACCCTGCTGATTGCAACCTTGTTCTCCGCCAGCCTTTTCATGGCTGGTGGAGAACAGGCACAGGGGGGCCCTCCACTGCCCATGCCATGCAGACATTGCTCATTTCGAGGGTTCTGGTGCCTCCTGCGTGCGGCAGCATTGCCCTGACTCAATTATGAGCCGGCGACAATGCTGGTGCAACTTTCTCACTGGGCTGACCGGCAGAAACCTTGGTTAAGACTTACCCTTAATGGGCCCCAGGGGAGAGGGGGGCAGGTCGCCAGCATGGCAGTGACCAACCCGTTGGGAGTTTGGCGGTCGGGTTTTCCCATCCGCCAAACTCGTAAAAGGGCCCTTAGTGTTGAACCAAGATGCCCCTGAATGCAACCTCTAAAAATTCTCATGGAATTTCGCAGATGGAACAAGTTTTTCACAGTGGAACAACATACCAGCTATCTATGACATTTCATTAAATCAGGAAGGAATACTGTCTCTGCTCTCAGTGTATGGTGCAGCTCAGTGACCCCGCTCACCTCATGGCATCGCCTGGCAGAAGAAGCGACGGCCCGTTAGCTGGTGTTGGGGAGAAAATGTGCCTACCCGGGGAGTTAGGGAACAGTATTTCCCAGTTCCACCCAGAACGGGTTTGGAAAAGAAGAAAGACGGCCCTGTCGACAATGAATAGGTGAATGAATAGGAGCACTTAGATGGCTATTTGCTGTGTAAGAAATCACAGCAAGCGCTGCTAGCATTCAGAAACAAAATATCGCCATGATTAAATGAAAAACTCGAGTTAGCGTGGATGTAACGCGTTTGTGCAAATGTGATTAAGGTACAAGAAGTAAGCGAAGACTAAAGGGTCCAGACCAAAGATTCGTGAAAGACGCGAAAAGCCCACATGTGCTTGTATAAAATGTACACAGTCTGTGTTGGTGTAAACGATTTGCAGAAGTTGACTGCCGAAACTGTCATCAGTGCTGGAATTTGATAAAATTACTTCGGGACCCATAAACTGGGGGTCAAGGTATAGGGTAAAGTCACGAGGGGCAAACTCATAAAAAGCGGAGTCTGAGATTGATCTTAGATATCTATCTTTTAACAACTCTGCAGAAAAGAAATTGGCAACATGGACAAACGTGACAATATATCTGTTCAGTCTCACTTAATTGGCCACAAAGCCGCTGCATTTTAAAATGTGGCATGGGGTTAAGCCTGCTGGACATATCTTTGCTGGCCTGCACTTGCTGGAGACATATGTCATGTAGATGGTAATGTGCCTGCTGCAAAGCGCGCCGTGTAACGCGAGACGTTATTGGTGGAGGTGGAAGAGGTGCGTAAAGATGGAAGTGCTTCATGGGGAAGAGCTGCATAGGAGGGAATTGACAGGAAAAGGTAAAGTGGTGCGCAAAGCTGGAGGAAGAGGAAAAGGTACACAAAGGCGGAAGTGACAGTAGAAGGTCGAAGTGCTATGTAAAGCTGGAAGTGGTTCGTGGAGGAGGGAAAGGGGCATAGAAATGAAAGCCAGTTCGTAGAAGAGGTAGAGGGGCATAACATACATAAGCGACTTGAGAGGTGGAAGTGGGGCTTATAGCTGGAAGTGGAGGAGGGAAAGGAAGGGGTGCGAAGAAACGAAAGTGACTGGAGATGGTGAAAGTGGTGCGTAAAGGCGCAGACAGTAGGACCAGTATGGTGAGTTGGGAAGCGCCTTACGTCTTCTTGAAGACTCCTGCGGTAGCCGTCCCGAGCAGGAGGCAGGACTGCTGCGCGAAGAAGACCCAGGTGATATCCTGCAGAGAGCTCTGCGTCTGACAGCGCAGGTCCAGCAAGGTAGGGCCCAGGAAGGCGATGCAGAGGCCGAAGCTGAAGAAGACGCTCCAGTATGTCAGGGTGGACTGGAGATTCTTCCGGAAGAGGGCGAAGAGCCTCTCGTCCCACACCATCTTGGCTTCTGATAGGGCACGTGTTAAGCACGGATCCTTATGAGGCTCCTCAGGTCACCGAGGGCACCATCTGATGCTTGAAGAGCCCAAGGCGGATCCCCTCCTGGCACAAGTTCTGAGAGAGCAGCCGCTGCTGCCCCGTGCCACAGGACGGGAAAAGCTCCACCAATGGTCGCCAGGTGACTTCTTTTGCTGCTACGGCTTCTTACGGGCAGCGGGTCTCAAGGTGTGCTCTGGAACACGCATTCCAGTGGTATCGGTTTGCACAAGTCCCCAGGGGACACGCAGTCTTGGAACCGGTCTTTTGAGAACTCCCCGCTGCAGGCCCAGCTCCTCTGAGACCTCAGATGGCACTGCACTTCATGGGCGCATCTTTGACACTATCCATTAAGTGGTTTCCTCTATTGGCAGTGACCCAGAGGGGTATCACGCCCAAGCACAGGATCTAGGGACTCCCACGTCTTACACGTCTCCCTCTAAAAGGGGGTAAGTACTGGAAGTGGTTGTCACAGATATCTTTCTCCTGCCACTGCACCTCAAGGGAAGATGGGTGTCCCACTACTGGCACTGATCCTCCATGGGCACCATTCCATCTTCAAGGAGAGCTTCGAGGGGCTCCTTCTGCGGTCGCCCCCGCTGGCAGTGGTCTCCAGGCGTTCCACGTGCTGGGGCCCGATCCCGGAGGACTCGCTGGTTTGGCAGGGGTTCTCAGGCGTCACTCAGCTCTCACTGACCCCCGTCCTCAACGGGTCTGCCTCTGGTGGCGGTGGTCCTCGGTGGTCTCCCTCTGTTGCCGGTAGACCTCAGGACTCTCCCCTCTGCTGGCAGGATAAATAAAAAACACAGAGATTTCTTTATTTCGCTGTGCACTAACTTTCTGAAGACACCCAGGTGAGCAGCTTTTTAGCCGCCAGTTTCCGTAGTTGATGAAAGAGTTTTGAAACACCCAGTGTGGGGGGGGGGGGGTCTAGTTATCGTTAAATAATTACAAATGCCGTGCATTAAGCATCAGGTAAGTGTGCTATGATGAAGAGTAGAGAGTGCTCACTGCCCGGTGCCTTGGCGCAGGCGGCAGTGCCCGTGCCATCTCCCTGCCGAGGCTGTTAGTTACAGGGTGTGCCTGGGAGGTGCGCGCAACGACGAGAGGCAGGCCGAGGTGGATGAATGGGAGCCTAGCTCCGCCCTAGCCGGGGAACAGGCAGCCTCGGGGGCAGAGACTGGCGAGAAAGGCACACCCAAGGCTAGGTGGGGTTTCTCAAAGTGCAAGGGCCGGGCACGGGTGACTAGAAACACAGCCTACCAGTGTCCTAGTACTCCACTTGGGAAGAGACCCTTCCCCCTTCCAGTTCCTCTTCCCGTGTCCATCTCCAGGGGAAGCGATATTCACAGGAGAAACTCGGAGACCCCAGAAAAAGTAGCAGCTGCAGCAGAGAGGTCAGTCTAGCTGAGGATGAGATCTGAAGTGACAGTCAGCGGCGCGATCAGAGGGCCAATGAAATTCCTAATTTCTCACCCTCAAGGAGGAGGCAAACCCAGAGAAAGATTTATTTGGGCGTGTTTATGTAGGTTTACGGACGGCACACAAAGGCTCATGAGAAAATGGCAGCCCCAGGGGAAGGGACGGAAAAGCTGAGGTTTCAGGTGACAGTAATCGGGAGGACTTCATGGATAAACCATCTCCCAGGGAGGAGAAAGGCGAAGGGAGAGAGAAAGGGCAGGTGCCAGTCGCGGAGGCAGAGGTGGAGGCACGCCACAAGGCTCTCTGAGGCAGAGCCCAGCTTCGCCGGGGACTAGCCCCGCAGGAAGAGTCAGCCATCGGGAGAAGACAGAGCCCTAGGGGAAAGTTGCACAATGACAGAAGGAGTGAGGGAACGTATGATAGTAGTCACCAGGAGATCGGGGACAGCACCGCGCCCTGGTAGGAAGCAGCAGCTGGGAGGGAAGGGGCACCTGGTGGCAGAGACAGAGAAAGGCACGCTCCATGGGCCGAGGGGCACACTCCGAGGACTCGGGGGTGCGCCAGAGAGGCCACCTTTGGAACTGGGGAACCTGGTTCGAGTCCTGGAGACGGTCAATATCCGTTGATTCTGGTCTAATCACTCAATTCGCCGTGCCTAAAAACCTGAATCTCACCTTGTGTAATGTATCCGGCGTTTACGCGCTCCAAAGCCATCGAGCCGAGTTTGCGCTGCATAAAACTACAAAAAGCATAAAACGGGGGCAGATCACCGAGGTGAATGGCAGAGATGAAAGGCGAAAACAGCCTGGGTGATTTCTCAGATTTCTCCGAATAAACGCGCAGAGTCTGGAGGAAGAGAGCGCAGACAAGCTCTGAGCGAAGCCAAGTCAGAGGCGAGAGATACATATCTGCAGCGCAAGTTACTCAGGCTCAGGACACAGACGGTTTCGGGAGAAGAGACATTCTAGCCTAGATCTGACGTGACATTATTCACAGTGGATGATACTGTTGTTTGTGCTCATCTCAAAATTAGACACACAGCGCTACCATGTTGTAGGCTGTCATTAGTGCTGGTATTGAGAATTAAGTGCTGGTGCTCAGCACTGAAAACCACTGCTCAGATTAAGCACTGATCGGAATATAAAACGTCAGGAAGTGAGAAGTGTTGTCTGTATTAACAAGACTTGGTTACTTGCCAAAGGAACCATTGTTTGCAATCTTAGCCTAACAGCAAGTTCAGAAAAAAACAATAAAGATCTGAACCCATGACTTACAGTTTACATCCAGTTTCTTGGGGCATTATGTACGGAAGCTTTTTCCCATAGACACAGAATAGGTAAAATCCTTTGGTACATCTGGCCCTTGACGGTGGTAAATAAATCGCTGTGCTTCATTAGAAGTATTGCAACTTATGAAACGGAAGTAACAACATGATGTCAGTGTGAAAAGCAGTAGCCCATTTACTTATCTACATAGAATACAAACCTGTGATCTGCAAAAAGGTCAGAGAGACAAGACAGGAACGTCCTTCCCTCCCGCCGCCCAGCTGACCCCTCCTCCCCCCCTTCCTTCTTATGGCGGCCGCTGCGCGGCAGAGGCAGCGACCCTTGACCCTCGGGTAGGTCACTTCCCTGCCGCTGCAGCTCCGCCTGCCCAGGCCCCTGCCAGGTTGTCCTAGCATTATTTCACCTCCTCTGACGCTCCTGTCTTTCTTTTCTTTACCTCCTCTGACGCTCCTGTCTTTCTTTTCTTTACCTCCTCTGACGTTCCTGTCTTGTCTCTCTGACGTTCTACTGACATTCCTGTCTTGCTTCTCTGACGTTCTTCTGACATTCCTGTCCTCATTTTTCTGACATTTCCGTGACGTTTTCCTATCTTTGTTTTTTCTTTGCCCCTCCATTCCTGAGCACTTCTTTCCCGCCGCTGCCACCCTTGCGGCCCCGCCCACCCTGCTCCCATTTGCTCTCTTTCCCTCCCGCCTCCCGCTTCCCAGCTGACCCCTCCTCCCCCCTTCCTTTTTATGGCACCCGCTGCGTGGCAGAGACAGCGACCCTTGACCCTCGGGTAGGTCGCTTCCCCGCCGCTGCAGCTCCGCCTGCCCAGGCCCCTGCCAGGTTGTCCTATCATTATTTTACCTCCTCTGACGCTCCTGTCTTTCTTTTCTTTACCTCCTCTGACGCTCCTGTCTTTCTTTTCTTTACCTCCTCTGGCGCCCTGTCTTTCTTTTCTTTACCTACTCTGACGCTCCTGTCTTTCTTTTCTTTACCTCCTCTGACGTTCCTGTCTTGTCTCTCTGACGTTCTTCTGACATTCCTGTCTTGCTTCTCTGAAGTTCTTCTGACATTCCTGTCCTCATTTTTCTGACGTTTCCCTGACGTTTTCCTATCTTTGTTTTTTCTTTGCCCCTCCATTCCTGAGCGCTTCTTTCCCGCCACTGCCTCCCTTGCGGCCCCGCCCCTTCTGCTCCCATTTGCTCTCCTTCCCTCCTGCCTCCCACCTCCCAGCTGACCCCTCCTCCCCCCCTTCCTTCTTATGGCGGCCGCTGCACGGTCGCGCCGCTGGCGCGCCAAAGGCATGCCCGTCTGCGCCCGTCCGCACCTGGACCGTGCCCAGCGCCAGAACCCCTGACCCCCACCGCACTCAAAACACCCGACTAAGATACAACGCCGCCTCCCTCTACGCCCTCAACACCGGACAAACAGCCACCTGCTACCAAGCCAGCCCTAAACAAACCTATGGACCCTTCACCTGCCAAGCCTGCAAGCACACATTCCACCGAACCTGCAGATCACCCACCGGCCCTCGCAACAACAACCACCTCAAGTGCATCCTCCTCAACACACGCTCCGACCACAAGCATGCCATCGAACTATGGGACCTCCTGGACACAACAGCACCAGACGTCAACTTCATCACAGAAACCTGGATGAACGCCTCCTCGGCTCCGGACATCGCCATAGCCATCCCCGACGGCTACAAGATCGCCTGGAAGGACCGCATCTACCGAACCGGAGGAGGAATCGCCGTCATCTACAGGAACACCATTAACATCACGATCACCACCGAGGACACCCCCCTCGCCTCCGAACACGTACACTTCCAGATCCACACCGACCCCAGAACCACCCTCAGAGGAACGCTCGTCTACAGACCCCGGGCCCACACGCCCAATTCAGCGAAACCATCACAGACTTCATCAGCCCGCACGCAGTAGCCTCACCAGACTACATCCTCCTCGGGGACCTGAACTTCCACCTATAGAAAAACAACGACAACAACACCGCCACCCTGCTCGCCAATCTCGCCAACCTTGGACTCAAGCAACTGGTAAACACCCCCACCCACACCGCTGGCCACACACTCGACCCCATCTTCTCCGCCAGCAAGCACATCTCCTTCAGCCACTCCTCCGAGCTACACTGGACCGACCACAGATGCATCCACTTCACCTTCAAACGGGAGATTCACCACCATCACACACAACAAATCCCCCGCAGACGCTGGAGCAAGATCTCCACAGAGCAGCTCCTCTCAACACTGAGCCAAAACCCACCAGCCAACATCGCTGAAGCCAACAACGCATCCCAAAGCCTCAAACAGTGGATCACCAACTGTGCCGAAAACCTCACTCCACTTAAAAGCCCCCCAAGCTGGACCAGCATCAGGAAACCCCCATGGTTCACGGACGCCCTCAAGGAATCCAAGAAATCCTGCCGAACCCTCGAAAAAACCTGGCGCAGGGAACGAACATGACAGCCCTCAAGATCGCCACCCGTAAACACCACCAGCTGATCCGCTCCACTAAAAGGACTTCATTCAAAGAGCGACTAGACAACAACACCCACAACAGCAAGGAACTCTTCAACATCGTCAAAGAGCTCTCCAACCCCAGCGGCAGCTCCAACGACATCACACCCTCACAAGAACTCTGCAACTCCCTCGCTACGTTCTTCCACTGAAAGATCGCAGATCTACACGACAGCTTCGGACCCCAGACCCCGCCCCCAACCACCCAACCAGCAGCCCCCACCACTACACTCAGCTACTGGACCCCTATCAGTTCAGAAGAGACCAGAAGCGTCATGAATACCATCCACTCCGGCTCCGCCGCGGACCCTTGCTCCCATCACATCTTCAACAAAGCAGACTCCGTCATCGCCCCCCATCTCCGGAACATCATCAACAGCTCGTTCGCATCAGCCACCTTCCCCGAGAGCTGGAAACACGTGGAAGTCAACGCCCTCCTGAAAAAACCCACTGCTGATCCCAAAGACCTGAAGAACTTCCGCCCCATCTCTCTTCTCCCCTTCCTGGCCAAGGTCATCGAGAAGACCGTCAGTAAACAGCTGACCGCCTTCCTCGAGGCTAACAACTCGATCGACCCTTCTCAATCTGGATTTCGAGCCAACCACAGCAGAGAAACCGCCCTCATCGCAGTCACCGACGACATCAGGACTCTGATGGACAACAGAGAAACAACCGCCCTCATCCTCCTGGACCACTCAGCTGCCTTCGACACCGTATGCTATCGCACCCTAATAACCCGCCTCCGCACCACGGGAATCCTAGGACAGGCCCTAGACTGGATCATCTCGTTCCTCTCCGACAGAACCCAGAGAGTCCACCTCCCTCCCTTCCGCTCATAACCCACCGAGATCATCTGCGGCGTACCCCAAGGATCCTCGCTCAGCCCAACCCTCTTCAATATCCACAAGAGCCCCCTCGCCGCCATCGCACGCAAACACAACATCAACATCATCTCCTATGCCGATGACACCCAGCTGATACTCTCCCTCACCAAAGACCCAACCACCGCCAAACCCAACCTACAGGAAGGAATGAAAGACGTCGCAGAATGGATGAAGCTCAGCCGCCTAAAACTGAACTCAGACAAAACGGAGGTCCTCATCCTCGGACAATCCCCTTCCGCCTGGGACGACTGCTGGTGGCCCACGGCGCTGGGCACCGCACCAACCCCCTCGGAGCAAGCACGCAACCTCGGATTCATCCTGGACCCCCTCCTCACTATGACCAAGCAAGTCAACGCCGTCTCGTCATCATGCTTCAACACCCTACGCACGCTCTGAAAAATCTTCTGATGGATCCCCACCGAAACCAGAAAGACAGTTACCCATGCCCTCGTCACGAGCCGTCTGGACTACGGAAACACCCTATACACAGGTACCACCGCAAAGCTTCAGAAACGTCTACAACGCATACAGAACGCCTCCGCACGCCTCATCCTCGACATCCCTCGCCACAGCCAAATATCAGCCCACCTGAGACACCTTCACTGGCTCCCCGTCAACAAGAGGATCACCTTCAGGCTCCTCACCCACGCACACAAAGCACTTCACAACATGGGCCCCGAATACCTCAACAGCCGCCTCTCGTTCTACGCACCCACCCGTCAGCTCCGCTCAGCCAGCCTCGCCCTCGCCACCGTCCCACGGATCCGCAGAACCACCACCGGAGGAAGATCATTTACCTACCTGGCAGCCAAAGCATGGAACTCCCTCCCCGCACACCTAAGAACTACCCAGGACCATCTCGCCTTCAGGAAACGCCTCAATACATGGCTTTTCGAGCAGCAGTAACTCCCCCCCCCCTCTCCAGCGCCTTGAGACCCTCTCGGGTGAGTAGCGCACTCTATAAATGCTTTGATTGATTGATTGATTGATTTATGCTACTTAATGATTCAAAGCTGTGACTGGGGAAAACACAGAACTCTCTCAGGACTGTATTAACTGCCAGAGTCATCTTACTGCTATTCCAATATCTTTGAAATTGCTGGGCACACAAGGATCTCTGTTGCAGGTATCTTAACTTTGTAAGATATTTTAAAATGCAGCCTCTTCATGACCAACTAAATAAGCTAGAACGGTATTGCTGTCAGACTTGTCCTTTTTGGCAATTTCTTTGCAGCAGACTTTTAAAAAAGTAAATGTAAAAGTTGGCTCTCAGATTATGCTTGCCATTTTCCGCTTCTCCTGACTCTTCCCGCTTTCCAATGCCACACCTTGACCTCCCATTTAAGGGTTTCCAGGAGTAATTTGTTTTCCTATTCCAGCACTGAAAGAGACAGCGGAACGGAGACCAGAGGTAGCCAGTGTAATGTGGAAAGTTTGAGATCCCATTCTGAGCTGTCTAGTGATCTATGAATCGGAGAGGCCCTCCAGGTGCCAATATATGCTACCAGGTAGAGACAGACTTTGGTCATGGAACACCTATCATGTCCCCATTTTCATCCACAGCACTTAATCTCTCTGAGAGACTGTGGGTGACTGCAAGTTTTGTGACAGTTTGTGTGACAACCGGGCTACAAATCTTATTGTCTAATTCCCAACGTTGTGTAAAATCCATTGTGATGACGCCTAATGGAACCTTTTACCCCACCTGTTAGAAATGGAGGTCTTTGGTTGGCAGTCACGTTACCCCCTGCCCAAGCAAGGACTCTTGCTCTAGTCATGGTGAAGGAGAATCACATTCAGTTAACCCCCGCTCACCCTCTTGGTAGCTTGGCACAAGCAGGCAGGCTTAATTTCAGAAACAATGTGTAAAGTATTTGTACCAACACAAACAGTAATATAGTAAAAACACCACAAAATGACACAACACAGGATTAGAAAAATAGATAATATTTATATAAACAAAACAAGACCAAAATGTCAAAAATCCGACATACACAAGTTATGAATTTTTAAATATTAAACTCAAAAATAGCGCTTAGAAGCACAAGATGCTTCGATGAGGTGATAACATGGCGTCGTGACAGAGTCGTTCCCAACAATCTGACTCTAATGGCGCCAGGTACGGAGTCACGTAGACCCCCAGGTACAGTACCTTAGTAAAATGTGAGAACAAGCCAGTGCGCGAAGTTGTGGATCATGGCGTCGCTGGATCCGAGGTGGCGTCGGTTCCAGTGCTGCATGGCGAATGAGCTGAGGTGTCACGAAGAGGCATCGGGTCCTTGCGGTGGAGGTGAGGTGGCGTCGGTGCGAATCGTTGACTCTGCGCACTTCAGGCAGAGTCGATCTACAGTGGTCACGACGTGGTGTGGCAACTTCTACAGAGTCACAGACTTCGGCGGGGCTACAACGATGTCGGGCGAGGACCATGGATTCAGTTGCAGGCAGCGTCACAGGATGCGGCAGCGGCTTTGGTCCTGAGTCGTCCAAAGTCGTTTTTCTTGGATTTTCATCAGCTTCTCCTTTCAAGGGCCCAGGGGCTGCATTGGGCACCATTTGTCAGGGCAGAAGTCTCAGCAAGTAGTCCAGGTGTTGATAGGGGAAGTCTTTGATGGCCCTGAGACTTCAGAACAGGGGGCAAGCTCAGTCCAAGCCTGTGGAGATTCTTCTCAAGCAGGATTATACCACAAAGTCCAGTCTTTGTCCCCTTTCACAGGCAGAAGCAGCAACTGCAGGACAGCCTAACAAAGCTCTGTCACAGGCAGAGACAACACTTCTCCTCAGCTCTTCAGCTCTTTTCCTTGGCGGAGGTTCCTCTTGATTCCAGAAGTGATCTAATTTTACGGGGTTTTGGGGGCTCTTCTTATACCCCTTTCTGCCTTTGAAGTAGGCCTTCTTCAAAGGAAAGTCTCTCTTGTTTGTAAGATCCTCCCTTGCCTAGGCCAGGCCCCAGACACACACCAGCGGGTTGGAGACTGCATTGCGTGAGGGCAGGCATAGTCCTTTCAGGTGTAAGCAACCACTCCTCCCTCCACTCTAGCTCAGATGGCCCATCAGGATATGCAGGCTACACCCTAGGCCCCTTTGTGTCACTGTCTAGAGGGAGTTCACAACAGCCCAATTTCAAACTAACCCAGACAGGGAATCCACAAACAGGCAGAGTCACAGAATGGCTTAAGCAAGAAAATGGCTACTTTCTAAAAGTGCCATTTTCAAACTCACAAATCTAAAAAACAGCATCACTAAAAGATGTATTTCTCAATTGTGAGTTCAGAGACCCCAAACTCCATATTTCTATCTGCCCTCAAAGGGAATCTGCGCTTTAAAGTTATTTAAAGGCAGCCCCCATGTTAACCTATGAGGGAGATAGGCCTTGCAACAGTGAAACCCGAGTTTGTCAGTATTTCACTGTTAGGACATGTATGACATACCAGTACATGTCCTACCTTTTAAATACACTGCACCCTGCCCATGGGGCTACCTAGGGCCTACCTTAGGGGTGCCTTACATGTACCAAATGGGAAGGTTTGGGCCTGGCAAGTGGGTACACTCGCCAGGTTGAATTGGCAGTTTAAAACTCCACACACAGACACTGCAATGGCAGGTCTGAACCATGTTTACAGGGCTACTCATGTAGGTGGCACAATCAGTGCTGCAGGCCCACTAGTAGTATTTGATTTACAGGCCCTGGGCACCTCTAGTACACTTTACTCGGGACTTACCAGTAAATAAAATGTGCCAATCATGGATAAACCAATCAACAGTACGATTTACATAGGGAGCACTTGCACTTTAGCACTGATTAGTAGTGGTAAAGAGCGCAGAGGCAATAAACCAGCAAAAACAGACTTGAAAAAATAGGAGGAAGAAGGCAAAAAGTTTGAGGATAACCCTGCAAAAAGGGCCATTTCCAACAAACCACTTAGCCAGTAATTATAAGCTGACCACATCGAACTTGTACTTGCATCAGTTTTGTGGTATCCTGGTTTCCCAGACATACTGTCTAAATTTTTCCATTGTCCACACTGCAGGTATCATTTCCTTTTCGACAGCTGAAATTTTCTCTTCAGCAGGGGACAATAATCGGGATGCATATGCCACCCTACATTCTTCTCCTGTTCCAGATATTTGAGTTAACACTGCCCCCACACCTTTTCTACTAGCATCTGTAGTGATAATACAGTGTGCACCTATTTCAAATCCCTGCAAGGGAACTGCTGTTCATATATCTTGTTTAATAATCTCAAAATCAACTTGATCCCAATTGAAATCCTGCCTCACCTTTAACAATTCCTCATTCTATATGTTTTAATGGCAAAGTTTTGTACACATTTTGAATACATTTCTGTGAGCCCTAGGAAGGACCTTAGGTCCTCCTTGGATGGTGGGGCAGGATCATCATTTATAGCTTTAATGATGTCCCTTTTGGGTGAAATTCCATCACTGCCCACTTCATGACCAAGATATGTTACAGATTTTAATGCAAACTTACATTCCTTCTATTCAGTCGTCAATCCACTGCTGGCCAATATCTCTAACAACAACTTCAATCTTGAATCATGTTCCTGCCTGCATTGGCCCATCGCTTAGTACATCGCCCTGAAAGTACGTCACCCCTCAATGCCTTTAAAATGTTTGTATATCAGGTTCTAAAACACTGCAGCCACTGATGCCAGACTGAATGGCATGCAAATGAATCTGTAACACCCAAAGGGAGTGATTAATGCAGTAAGATTTCTGCTAGATGGGTTCATTTGGACGTAGTAATAGGCCGACGTTAAATCTATTGTTGAAAACCATTTTATATCTTTGGAATTTGACAGAAGTTCGTCAATTGCAGTACAGGGAACTTGTCAACAACAATGTTTTTATTCAGATCTCTGAGGTCAATGCATAGTTGTAGGTGACCATCAGAATTACGAGCTACTACAAAGGGAGCCAACCATTCTACACTGTCTACTGGTTCTATAATCCCTTTACTTTCCAAGACAGGTAGCTCATTCATGACACTTTCCCTGACACACATGGGTATATTTCTGACCTTGTGACTTACCAGTACTGTCTCCTCTTTCAATACAATTTTGTGGATAACACACTCAATTTCCCTGCTTTACCAGAAAACACACTAGGAAATAGTTTCTTGGCTTCCTCCTCCACAGGAGTAAGTGGCATTAATTGATCTTCACTATCAGGGTCTAGGATAATGCCTAAAGCTCCCTGGTTGATCCATCCCATCCTCACCTGGCCTGGCATGGATGTAGACTCAGATAGATTTGTAAGGAATTGCCAATTATGTGCCTACTAAGACAAAGCTAAATCTATGCTTAGACCAGCTCTGAGAGAACAAAAGTATCCAGATCATCCATGGGAAAAAGTGAGTATAGACATTCTAGGACCCATTTTAGATGACTGGAGAGTGTCTAAGTACGCCCCACAGATGCCATACATACCTTTTTTAGGCAGAGGCCAGGACAAAGGAGGAGGTTGGAACAGAGGAAGAGGGAGACAAATACAGTGGGCCAAGGAGGAACCACAGATGGTGACCAGGACCAGAGGAAAGAATCAGAACAAGACAACTTAGCGGTGAACTTACCCCAAAGATCGCTGACTAAGGTTGAAGACCAAGGGGGTGATTTTGACCTCGGCGGTCTTTTGCCAAGACCGCCGAGGGACCGCCGTGCTGAAGACCGCCAGTGGTGGCGGTTTTACGCTCGGCGTATTATGACTGCTGGCAGCCCTCCGTCCTTTTTCGGACGGAGAGCCGCCAGCAGCCATACTGGCGGGCGGCGGGGAAGTGGAGGTTGCTCCACCTCCACGTCAACAGAACACCGCCCACCGAATCACGTCTTGTGATTCGGCGTGGCGGTGTTCTGTTGACGGTGTGGTGGCGGCGGAGCAGCCCCCATGGATCCCGTTCCCTCCCGGAAGATCAACGGACCAGGTAAGTTGATCGTCCGTTAGGGGAGGGGGTTGGGGGGGTGTTGGGTGTTGTGTGCGTGCACGGGGGTGTGCGTGTGTGTATGTAGAGGGGGTGTGTGAGTGCATGTATGCTTGCGGGGGTGTTGTGTGTTTTGATATGAGTGCGTGAATGACTGAATGTGGGTGTGCGTGTATGACTGTTGGCATGTATGTTGAGGTGTGTGCGTGTATGTGTGTTGGTGGTGCCTGCATGCGTGTCGGGTGTGTATGAGTGATGTGATGTTGGGGGTAGGGATGGGGAGGGGGGTCCTGCCACCTTTGGGGGGTGGCAGGGGTGGTGGGGGGTGTAGGGGAAGGACTCGGGGTGGGGGTGGGGGGTGGGGGAGACCCCTATCAGTGCAAGGGAAGGAATTGCCTGACACTGATAGTGCTTACCGCCATGGATTTCATGGCGGTTTCAAACCCCATGAAATCCATGGTGGTCAGCCGGGTCAAAATACCGCCGACGGTATTGTGATGACCGCTGGGCTGGAGACCCAGGTCTCCAGCCCAGCGGTCGTCTCCGCCCTGGCGGACGGAACGGAGAAGTGGCGGATGACCGTGGCGGTAACCGCCATGGTCAAAATTGCAAACATTTTACCGCCAGCCTGTTGGCGGTAAGACCGCCGCTTCTCCGTCGTCCGCCAGGGTCGTAATGACCCCCCAAGTCCTTAATTAAAGTCTGGGCTTTGTGCCCACTCCCAGAGAAGACTTTTTCAGCTAAACTGAGTTGACCCAATTTTTTAGAAAGATTCAACTCCACTCGTTCTTTCAAGATAAACTGACACAGACCACAGCAGGTGATACTGGCTTGAGGAATCCATCCACTTTCCGTCCCTCAGGTAACATGGTACCATGTGAGATTCTCACCTTTGAGAAGGTGGTCTTAAATGATGTGAACAAACTATGTCCGAGACGCCTGTTCATCAACATCTCCACTATAGAGAGGGAGGCCTTGGATAATCTAGCCAAGGATCCAAGCATCACCATCAAATCTGCAGACAAAGGTGACACCCTGGTTATACTGTAGATAGAGACATATCAACGCAAGTGTTTGCGCCAACTGAGTTACACATTGTACTACGACCCCATATCGCAAGACCCTACTGAGAGTCTACAGAAGAAAATATGCACTAT
Source organism: Pleurodeles waltl (assembly GCF_031143425.1). Taxonomy (NCBI): domain Eukaryota; kingdom Metazoa; phylum Chordata; class Amphibia; order Caudata; family Salamandridae; genus Pleurodeles; species Pleurodeles waltl. The sequence goes on along the minus strand of NC_090445.1, from coordinate 447,599,623 downwards.
GATTGAAGAATCCGAGGTAAACAAGTGGATAACCCCATAAGAGGTAGAATTCCTGGAGACCCGACAGCCACAGATCCCCTATTTTTGCATCCTTTCTAAGATCCAAAAAGGGGTACAACTTCCACCGGGTCGTCCTATTGTTTCTGGGATAGGCTCCATATTAGAACCTTTGTCAAAGTTCTGCAACTTCTTTCTCCAACCCTGAGGCCACCCATACCATTTTGAAAGACACTAAAGATGTCTTAAACCTCACCAATTCTGTCAATGAGGAAGGCCCTGTGGATGTTCTGATTAGCCTCGATGTTGAGGCCTTTTACACAAGCATACCCCAAGCAGCTATACTAAGAGTTGTGGAAGAAATGCTATCAACCAGTGATTGGTCCTCTGCGACTCCCATCTAGTTTGTTATGGATTGTGCCACTCTAGCCTTAACAGAGAACTTTTTTCAGTTTGAGAGTCAATGATATCACCAAATATGCAGAAAATCTATTGGTAGCTCTTTCGCCCCAAGTCTGACCAGTTTGTATATGCCCCATTTTAAAAAACAGTTTTTTTACAACAACAATCCTTTTCCACATTATATCAGTCTTTGGTGATGCTACATTTATAATATTTTGATTGTTTGGCACAGTGCTACACATGGTGTACAACCCTTTATGAAGGGCCTTGATGAATTTTTGAAGTTTACAGCAGTCGTTTCTGTCAAAAAATTGCCTTTCTCGACCTCCTAATTACCATTAACCAAAGTAATTTGGTTTCAAAAGCCTTCCACAAAAAACTGACCACAACAGTTTGCCTCTTTATGAGAGCCATCACCCATGAGCACTACAAAATAATCTGCCCTATGGGCAGTTTGTAAGACTCAGACGTAATTGTAGTGAGACTTCCACCATTGAGAATCAAGCAGAGGATTTAATTCAGAAGTTACTTGCCTGACACTACCCACCGAGGATTATTAACTCTGCCAGGAAATAAGCACGAAACAACCATAGGGAGAGCTTACTGACTACTTACCCGAAACAGCCAGAGACATGACTAACATGCATTACAACCTTCACACTTGTGTCTAATGAGCTAAAAAATCATTAATAAATGTTGGCCCATTATTGCAAGCAGTGGTAATGAAGTTCCAAACCCTCTCTTTGCATTCAAACACACTAAGAACACCAGGACATGTTAGTCTGCAAGACCCAAAAACCACTCATCATGAACCAACACAACAGAGACTATGGCAACTTCCACCTGTACAGGGGCACTTTCCTTGTGTGGTTGCAATGTATGCCTCCTCACAAGGAGAGTGGACTGTGGAGACCTGGGTCCAATAGGGAGGTGGCAGTTGAAGAAACACACAAATTGCAACACCCGCAATAGTGTTTACCTAATGGCATGTCCCTGTGAACTACACTACGTAGGAATGACTACTAGACCAGTAAAGACAAGGCTCAATGAACACCAAAGCAATATCAGGTGTTCACCACCCACCACCAAACTCAGCACACATTTAATTGAGAAACAACATACTCCAGATGACTTGTGGTGGATTGTACTTGAGGCCCCTACTGACCCCATGACAACCTCAAAACATTTACTAGAGAGGGAATAGAGGTGGGTATTTAGGCTCAAGACACATATAACTGGATTGAATGACGATATACAATGGTCCAGCTTTTTCAAATGATTAGACGTCTGGCCTGGACCATTAGGAAATGGCAGCTGGCATTCATTAATACATATGTCATGGTATCCCAGTCAGTCCTTTCTTAACTATTGTAGTACCATTCGGGATGACTATCTTTATTGAGCATTTTTATTTTTAAGTCTGGCTTCTTATAAGCAACTTAACAACCTTCATCAATGATTTGCTGACACTAGGCATTATATTGGTCAGGGTCCCAGTCAACACCCCCCTTACCCCTATGATTGAAGAAGTCGAGTATCCACCACTAGTATTTCTTCTGTTTTTTCCATTGATTATACTGAACTTTGTGGACAGCGTTCTAGTGCTCAGTTCACCCGACCAACGAATCCTCTGTGGGTACCCCTTATGAAAGAATGGCACAGCACGCCACTGGATCACTTCTGGGTTGCAGCCACCAGGTAGGTTCTCTAGCATGGACTTGACAAGCAAAAAGTGAGTAAGGGCCTCCACCCTTCTTGACGTTTATTTTACTATGCTAGATGCGCTGCCAGACTGGATTCATGTCCATACTTCTGATGGGGATTACCGCTACCACTGTTTGTGGACCCTCCCACAGAGAGTCACAACACTCCCATTCAGCTATACAACCTGCACACTATTGTTATTCTGCTATTACTTTAATTCGGCTACAATGTGGCTACTGCTATGGGGACAATGTGGGAACGACATCAACCATTGCGCCTACAACCCACATGCTATAATATGTTTTGGAATTGGGTTGCCAGTCACCAAGGGGCTTGGTGGGAGCTGTCATTTTTCAGGACTAGTCATATAGTAGTTTAACTACAAGATGGGTCCTGTGACAACCACTAATGTATCTAAATTCTGCATGGATGTTATTATAATACATAGTTAAACCCACAATGAAACATACACAGCGGGAATATACTGGACATGCCTGTTTTCTGATCCTAGCCTCACATGCTTTTATGTGCTGAGAAAATGGGTGTTTAACCACCTAGATGCTCGGTTAGAGCAGTCAAAATGCAGGCTATGTTGTGTGATGGTTTCTGTAAATAACTTGCACTGCATAGTTGAACCCTCATTGATGAATACACAGAGGATAGTATACGGGTCACCTTAAGGACTTGGTGGGAGCTGTCAAAACACCTTGTCTCACTCATGATAGGTGTGAGCGACTCTGCCCCCTTCACATTACTTGTTGAGTAATATTTACAATACTACTTAATAACACTGGACACATTGAATAACACATAATTTATTAATTCAGGATGACACAGTAAAAGATGTCAGTTTAGGGATACATCATGATATAATTTTAAATGTAAACCATATTTTTAAGTTTTGTTCATTATAGTTTTGCAGCAGTCCTACTGCTCACATTTTCACAAGGAGCCCTGTCCTTAAAATAAGAGGGTAAGGCAACAATGTTTATCTGCGCGTGACAACACAGGCCCTGTGATGAGTTTCTGCATGAGTTTTGATGGCAGAAACACTACACTGTTACACAAAGTGTGTGCATGCGACCACTGTGTGCTCACACCATTGCTTTTATTTTCTATTATTAATATATTTATGCGTATTGTACAAATCGTACAAATTTTTCTTTTCTTTCCAGGTCAACCTAAAATTAGGGCACCTAGGCTCATATGTAAGTTTCCTTTCACATTCCCATACATTACAGACACACTCAGGGTCTCTGTAGTGAGGACTAGGTTTTTGTTTTCGGTCCTGAAGAAACACCACTTAATCCTTTAGTGATGTCGATCTACACATTGGGATGAAAGAAGTTATTTTTTCATTTTTTTCCACTTTTTGTTGCAGTGAGTGCAGTAACATTATCTCCTTCAGCACTCCCACTTTCACTTTTAATCTTGACATAGACCCTTTAGGTATTAAATAAACACATATGTTTGAGGGCCTATAGCCAATTTTGACGTTCACTTTCCAGTCCTTCACTCCCTTGACCTGCACGGCGAGTCCATTCCTGCATTCAACAAAGGGCACTGATCAAAATGATATCAGGTAAAGAGCCCCCTTGCAAGGGTCGTTGGACATTGCAGTGGCGGTTCAACGAGGAGCAGGCCCAAGGATGAAGCATAACACCCAATTCGAGGTGTGAGGGCCCTTGATTCTAATTATAGAAATGCCTAATTGACCTGCGTTACACAGTGGGGTTCTAGTGGGACCTCCTATTTCGGAACTGTGTACCTTCTTGTACTGTGTATGCTAGTTGGGGGACTGTGCACTGGACCGGCATCATCCCCCACTCCCCTCATTGTTTGAAGTAAGTATGTGATTGTAGCCATTCACCATAAGTCCAAATGGCCTGAGATTGAAGTGTTGGAAGTAATTGATACCAAGGCCATAATTTATTTTATAGAAAATATATTTTTAAGAGAAGGCATTCCCAAGTCCATACTAAGGCCCTCATTACGACCCAGGTGGTGGGTGATAAAATGGCAGTAATACTGCCAACAGGCAGGCGGTAATTACTGCCAAATTATGACCATGGTGGTGACATCTCCCATAGACAGCCAATGTACCACACCAACCGCCAGGGCGGAAACAATAGTCACCACGGCGGTAGCCGCCAACAGCCAGGTGGAAGACAAAGTTCCGCCCACCATATTTTGACACAGAAACTGCCACCTTTTCCTTGGCGGTACCAACACCAACAAAAGCCTGGCGGAAACAGAGCTCAGAAGTGAAAGGACTCACCATTGGAGACACAGGGAAGAACCACCCCTCCATGGAACCCGAACTGCAAGTTTTCACAATGATCTTCTACGTTATGCTCCACCTGGAACACCAACGCTGACGAAGACGGTGAGTACAGCTACCTAGCACACAAGGGAGGATGGGAGGAAAAAGAGAGTGACACACACACGCATGACACACACCTGACACACACACACTATACACACAACCAGCTGCACTACAAAAACAATTTGTCCCCGAAAATAGGCAGAATAATGCGAGGACAACAGCAATTAATGAAAGTGACTGTAATCAGATCAACATCAAAATTAATAAGTTGATTTGCCAATGAAACAGATATGTACACATGTACAAAAAAGGGACACTCCCCAGTCCAAAGTTCAAAGGTCCCACATGGCCACAGGGCACAGCCGAAGGCCCAACTCGAATCCTGATCACATCCGGATAGAACACTGCAGGGGCATCAGTTTGCAAATAGGCAGGCACCTCAGGGGAAGCAGGGGGCACCTTAGCCAGATACGGAAACAAGCCCACTGGTTCTGGATGGGGAAACATGCCCATTGCTTTGTCCTGGGGAGTGCAAGGCCACAGTCTCTCAAGTGGGTGACTTGCAAACTGGTTCTGGTGGGGGCAACATGCCCATTGCTTTGTCCTGGGGAGTGCAAGGCCACAGTCTCTCAAGTGCGTGACTTGCCCACTGGTTCTAGAGGGGGCAACATGCCCATTGCTTTGTCCTGGGGAGTGCAAGAACACAGTCTCTCAAGTGGGTGACTTGCCCACTGGTCCTGGAGGGGGCAACATGCCCATTGCTTTGTCCTGGGGAGTGCAAGGCCACAGTCTCTCAAGTGGGTGACTTGCCCACTGGTTCTGGAGGGGGCAACATGCCCATTGCTTTGTCCTGGGAGTGCAAGGCCACAGTCTCTCGAGCTGGTGTCCTTCCCATTGATTCTGGAGGGGGCAGCCCGCACAGTAGCCCCTGGGAGGTGGACTACATAGCGCCCGCCGGCAGTGATGGCTGCATGGTGGTGGTGGTTGGGGGAGGCTCCTGGGCACCCCCTGAACTAACTGATGGCTGCATGGTGGTGATGGCTGGGGGAGGCTCCTGGGCAGCTCCTGCGCTCACTGATGGCTGCATGGTGGTGGTGGTTAGGGGAGACTCCTGGGCAGCCCCTGTGCTCACTGATGGCTGCACATCCACGGCTGGTGGTGGGGGCCCCGTGACAGCTGGTGGTGGTGTTAGCCTGACAGCTTCTGCTGACGTAGAGTGCCTCTTGTCCTCCTGTTCATGGGTCGGGGATCCCTTACCCTTCCTGGTAGGGGTGGATGGGATCTTCCCCTCTCTGCCTGGTGGTGCAGGCTCCTTCCCCTTCCTCACAGCTTGTGCAGGCTCCTTCCACTTCCTCACAGCTGGTGCAGGTTCCTTCCCCTTCTTCACAGCTGGTGCAAGCTCCTTCCCCTTCCTTACAGCTGATGCAAGCTCCTTCCCCTTCCTAACAGCTGGTGCAGGATTCTTCCCTTTCATCCCAGGTGATGCTGGCTCCTTCCACATTCAGTGTTGTAGGTTTTTTATCCTCACCACAAACGAGTAGGTGGTGCTACCACTGTCCCCGTGGACTGTTTGGCTGAGGTGCTGGGCTGTGCCCTTGGTATCCTGCCCATACGTGCAGGATGGGGGGGAGGTAGGGAAGAGGTCAATTTGGGAAAGGAAAAGATTTTTAGGGATCTTGGGGCAGGAGGAGGGAGGAGTAATGGGAGAGGAGGATGAGGGAGGGGTTGTTGGAGGTGTATGTCTGCTGGATTTGGGTGCAGGTGCATGTGCTGTATGCTGTTGTGAGGTGGATGGCTGTTGGGTGTCTGAGTGCTTGAGTTTGTGTCCTTTAGGAGGGGGGACAGACACGGTGGGAGAGGACACATGGGACGCATGCAAGGATGTTGTGCAGGTGTCTGCCAGTGAGATGTGTGTTCTGTTTGGTGTGGTGATCTTGGTAATGGATATTGATGTAGTGCATGCAGGTGTGAGTGTGGACGTAACTGGGAGAGCGGTGGAGGAGGAAGAGGAGGGGGAGACAGTGGAGGCAGTGGATGTTGTCATGTCTGCAACAGTATGGTGCTTGTGTGAGTGCCTGTGGGATGAAGTGTGGTGCTTGTGTTTGCCTGTGACACTTGGGTGTTGTCTTGTGTGTATGCTCATCTGTTTGTGTGCTTGGGATGGGTTGGGGTTGAGGAGAATGGGACTTGGAAGTGGAAGTTGGAGTGGGGACGGTGGAAACAGGGACAATGGCTGCCATCAGAGAGGAAGCCAGAGCCTGAATCGATCTCTGTTGGGCCACCAATCCACTGTGAATGCCCGACAGGAATGCATTGCATTGCTGCATCTGGGATGGCATTCACAATGGTTGATTGCCCTAGAGAGATGGATCTCAGGAGGTCAATAGTCTCCTCACTCAGGGCAGCAGGGCTGACTGGGGCAGGGCCTTAGGTGCCTGGGGCGAAAGAGATGCCCACCCTCCTGGGTGAGCGTGCATGGGTAACTCGCTGAGGGGCTACTGGGAGGGTGCTGCTGGTACGGGGATGGCAGCTGTACCTGCAGCTGGGGTGGTCACAGAGGTGTCCGCCACCACCAGGGAGCTCCCTTCGGAGGAGGAATCAGAGTCTGTGTTGTCCCCTCCAGTCTCCACTGTAGTGCTCCCCTTGCCCTCCATCCCACTGGTTCCCTCAGCATCGGTGGACTCTACCTCCAGGGTCCTGTGGGATGCAGCTCCCTCTGTTGCCGGTGCCTCTGATCCTCCACCAGATGATGCTAATGCACATAAGGACAGGATGAGAAAACAAGAAAGGAGGGAGAGAGACAAATGATACACTGGGTCAATGACTGCAGCAACACCACCGTTGGTGTACACAGCACCATTACACACAGGGAACAGGCCTACACACTATGCATTGCACTACCAGTGATATGGCTAGTCACCAAGGCATGAGGAGGAGCACATACCACCAACTGCAGCACACCTGGGACCCACACAGCCCTGCCTAGAATTTAATGCTAACAAGCTAGGATACCTGTATTTGCCATGCAACCCTTACCCTTAGGGGACCTACGCTGCTATGTTTGGCCTTGGCCTTAGGGGCACCCACTAACACACAACCACCACCCGGATACCACCCCACCAGCCATAAGTTGTAATGATACCCACTGTACTCATCCCCTTGCGGCTGCTGTGATGCCCTCAAGCGCCCAGCCAGCGCAGGGTAGGCCACCACCAGTGTGCGGGCATCAAGAGAATTAGGGTCCGACGGGCACCCCATTCCTCGTTGAGAGGCCATCCCCAGCTGGGCCTCCACAGTATTCCGTGCCCAGCGTCTCAGGTCCTCCCACCGTTTGCGACAGTGGGTGCTCGGCCTGTCATAGACCCCCAGGGTCCACACCTCCCTGGCGATGGCACACCATAATCCCTTCTTTTGATGGCCGCTCACCTGCATAGTTAATACATATTAGAGAACTCCATTAAACGAACAGACCAGCCTGTCGCACACATGGACCACCATACCCAAACATTGCAAAACACATAGGCCAGCTCACAACATGTACACCGCCAAGAGGAAATCCACCCACCCTTACACGATGCCTTCACACACAACTCCATGCATTCATGCCACATGCATCATGCCCACAGTGTACTCACCTGTTGGTCTGGGGGCCCATATAGATGTCCGTACTGGGGTAAGACTCCATCCACCAGTCGCTCCAATTCCTCTGAAGTGAAGGCTGTGGACCTTTCCCTGGTCACATAGGCCATTGTAGGTTTCAGACACAGGTCACAGCAGCACATGCAATGTAGGTCCTCTCCTGTGGAAGGTCAGGAAACAAGTGAGGAATGTGAAATAAAATAGCGGTCACGTCCGCTGCAGTGTATACCATCACCGCCGGCGTACATCCCCACTGGCCACTGTACTCTATAGGGCCCAATATTATCCAATGAGGAATTGCACGGTGGTTCACGACCGCCTACCGCGACGGCGCACAATGTCGGCGGAATTACCTCACTTCACTACAGGCGGTCGCTATTTCAGGGGGGGGATGAACAGGCCTATCGATAATTGCTGCGTCACTGGATAAAAATCACATACCTATAAATTCCACTGTCCTAAAACATGATTGCACGATGTGGACTGCTGTTGTGGTATAGTTGTTCCAATTGTGACAGCCTACTCACTCTTGTGTCCCTAAGATAACTAAAGCTGGGGATGAATAGGAGATGGAGACATACCCCCATTTACAGACCCCTGGTGGACTTAGCTACACTGGAGGACAGGCACATAATACTCATCTATAGACTGGACAGGGTCACAATCACAGAGCTGGGTGCCCAGTTGGAGCCTGACCTGATCTCATCTATCCGTCATCCAACTGGGATCCCTCCTCTTGTGGAAGTTCTATCAGTGCTCCATTTCCTGGCAACTGGTTCTTTCCAAGAGACAGTGGGCTTGGCAGCAGGAATGTCACAGCCAATGTTCTCAATCGTGCTGGCAAGAGTCTTATCCGCCAAGATGAAACACATGTGCAGCTACATTGCTTTCCCCCAGGTGGAAAATTTGGCCACTGTGAAGGCCGGGTTTTATGCAATGGGATATATCCCTAATATAATTGGGGTGATTGACGGAACACATATTGCGTTTGCCCCCCGCGGCAAAACGAACAGGTGCACAGGAATCGTAAGAGTTTCCACTCCATGAATGTGCAGATGGTGTGCCTGGCGGACCAGTCCATCTCCCACGCCAGTGCTAAGTATCCTGGGCCAGTGCATGATGCCTTTGTCCTGAGGACAGTGAGGATGAGAAGGCAGAGAATGAGGATGAGGACAACAGAACATTAGTGATCCGTCAGTACTTCCAATGACACACAGGTGAGAGTGCAACTTCACATTTATATGACTATTGTTGTATTCTGTGTGGCATTGGCAGGCTGGCATTGCCCACTTGTTTCCCCTACTTACTGTTGTCTATGGATTGTCATTTTACAGATGTTGGTGATATAACAGCAATGTCCTGATGTGATCACAACAGCCAGCAACAGGTCATTCATTCTATAATCTCACTATGTATAGTTCATTTGCAATGGTTGTAGCTGTTTCAATCAATACAAATTTGCAATACATGAAATACTAGTAGTCGAGTTTTATCCAAGGGTGTTTATTGTAGTGCTAAAACATAGAGGGGAAAGTGCAATGGAATGGGGTGATGATGGAGGAAAGTCCAGGGTATTGTTCCAGCCTGTTTCTAGCACAGGTGCAGTGTCGAAGGGGGACATAGGAAGGTGAGCAATGGCAGTTCAAGGTGGACAAGGTGACAGAGTGGGACACAAGGGGGACAATCAGGAGAGTCTAATTTCCTGACGGTGGTCTTGCAATTGTCTCTGGCTTCTGTCTGGTTGGCAGGGAACGTTTTCGGGGTGGTTCACCTTCTGCAGGGGGAGGGATGCTGGTGGCCTGTGGGTTCTGTGGCAGGGCCTCCTGCACACTAGCAGCAGTGGAAGTGGAGGGCTGGTCGATGGGCTGGCTAGTGGTAGGGGCCTGCTGGTGTGCCTCCCTCATGAGGTTGGCCATGTCTGCCAGTACCCCTGCTATGTAGATCAGGGTGGTGCTGATGGCTTGCAATTCCTCCCTGATCCCCTGATAATGTCCCTCCTGCAGCCGCCTGTTCTCCTGCACGTTGTCAAGGATCTGGCCCATCATGTCCTGGGAATGTTGGTGGGCTCCCAGGATCTCGGAGAGTGCCTCCTGTAGAGTCGGTTGCCTGGTCCTGTCCTCCCCCTGGCGCACAGCAGTCCTCCCAGTGTCCCTGTTGGCCTGTTCCTCTGTCCCCTGAACCGTGTGCCCACTGGCACTGACCCCAGGTCCCTGATTGTCTTGGTTGTGAGATGTGGCCTGGGGTCCCTTTACAGGTGGGCACACTGCTGATTGACGTGTGGGGAGAGAGGTGTGGGTACGCTGGGTGGGCGTTGTGGTGTTGGTTCCTAATGGTGGAGACTCTGTGGTGGTCTATGAGTGGGCTTGGGTGACCGACTGTCCAGTGGTCCCTGATGGGCCAGGCAGGTCCTCCAGATCCTGAAGTCCAGAGTTACTGTCATTACTGGGGGCCTCTTCTGTTGGGGGACTGGATTGTGGTGGCACCTCCTCTCCACTGACATTGGCTGGGGTACCTGTGGGGATGTAAATGATGCATTATGCTTCAAGTGTATGACATTTGTACTTCTGTAGCTTCCCCTCTATGGTTGGTGTTTCCCTGCCAGGTTTTGCTTGTGTATGGTGATGTATTGTGGTTATGTTAGTTTCCCTATGCTGTGCATTCTTTGGTGAAGGGTGTCCATGCAGGGCTGGGAGGGGCATTGGTATGGCATGCAGGGCCTGGCATTGGGATTAGTGAGATGTTTGGGTACAGTGTGTGGGATGGAGTGGAGTGATGGGAGTGAGGGTGAGGGTGTGAGATGGCATGCGGGTATGGGGGGTGATAAGTGTTAAATGTTGACTTACCAGTGTCCAGTCCTCTGGCTACTCCAGCGAGTCCCTCAGGATGCAGTATTGCCAGTACCTGCTCCTCCCATGCTGTGAGTTGTGGGGGACCAGCTGGAGGTCCATCGCCAGTCCTCTGTATGGCGAGCTGGTGTCTTGCTGCAATGGAACGTACCTTCCCCCGTAGATCGTTCCACCTCTTCCTGATGTCAGCTCTTGTTCTTGGGTGCTGTCCCACGGCATTGACCCTGTCTAAGATTCTCTGCCATAGCTCCATCTTCCTTGCTGTACCTGTGCTCCAAAGAGCTGTGGCTCTACCCTGACAACTTCCTCCACCATGACCCTTAACTCCTCCTCAGTGAAATGGGGGTGCCTTTGTGGTGCCATGGGTGTTGTGTGATGTGTGTTGGTGAGGGTGTGTTGGGTAATGTGGTGGGGTGTGTGATGGGGAGCGCGTGAGGGGTGTATGGGTGTAAGTGGTGTGTGTATCTAGTTGTCTCTGTGCTCTTCTTCTCAGTCTCCTGGTGGCAATTGGTGTTCGTAAGGGGTTGTGGGCAATGTTCCTTCTAATTGTTTTCCACTGTGTGAGGCAGTGTAATGTATCTCTGGACTGCATCCAGGGATTTGTGTGCCAAGAAATTGACCATTCCCGCGAGCGCAACGCATAACTACCAAGATCTTTGGCATTTGCCTCTCCATAACTTTGTTTTACCACTAAAGCAAAAAAGGGATATTTGTATAAACATTGCTCCATGTAATAGGGCATTAAGGCAGTTTCGTGACCTGGTGGCACACCCCAAGGACATGACCTGTTGAGTGCCACCTATACCCCAGTTAGAGAAAACAGAAATCAGGAGGTTGAACCATTATGAAACTTTAATGAATACTCTCAGTGTGCTACAGAGGGCCATGCACATCAAATAGAACAAGTTGTACAATTCGTTAACATTTACAATTTGATGAACACATTACTGATAAATGCCATGAGGCTCCTGCCAAGAGGCAGGCTGATAAATGTTCTTACCCAAGCCACACGTGGACTGTAGCGGGAGCCGCATCAGAGTTTAGGCAAGTCATGTGCCAACATTAGATGTGTGACATGTTTGTTTCTCTCGCTGGTCCTTGCCATTCTTCCAGTGCTGATAAACTCGGTCTAAGTCAACTTTCCCATTGGGAGGTAGGCCTTTGTCCTCATCAGCATATCTAGGTGACTCTCCTCGAGTATGTTTCTTAATTTGGATTTGATTGCATTCATGAGGCTAAATCCTCATTCACAGTCTGCACTTGAAGCCTGGAAAGTTGCACAGACATCAACAAGCTGAGATACAACACTATACTGTGCAGCATTCAGCATAGTGAAATTCACCATGTCTTGAAAGGTCCTAAACAATGCGCTATTTATATGTTCTGCCACCACATATTTATAATCTCTGTATTGCTAAACAACTTCATCGAGGTTGTCACCATCACCCAGGACCAAGACCTTCTTATACTTTTCAACAAGTCTTTGTAGATTCTCAGTCCCAAAATCAAACTGTGGTTGTGTTGTTACTGCATGGAAATCAAAGCTTGTCCATTCCTTCAATTCATATTTTGGTAACCTTCTTTCCATGTGCTCACAAATAAATTTAATGAAAAATAACATTGACTCACTATCATACTCTCGGTCCTCCCTGTACAAAGCCATCAGATCTCTTACTGTGTTGCTCCAAAAGACAGTTTTGTCCAAGTACTGTTCCTTTATTTGGCCAATTATTGCTCTTGCATATTGTACAGCTTCAACAGCGGTCAAAGAGCTTTTCTGAAACAACTTGCACAACGATGTAAGTTCACCCAGAATGTCATTCAGTGCTGAAAAGGAAATATGGTAGTTGGTGTCAGATAGTTTTTTGTAGCAATATTTAGCAAGTGGGTCATTCTCCTCAACTCTTTCATGATCAAAGTATTTGAGAGCAACCTCATAATTACGCAAGAGTGCACCAACAGCAAAATGCCTTGAAAGCCACTGCACTTCATTGAGTGGCCGAAAGGAGACTGCTTCACATTCAGTGACCAAAGCAATTTCGTTCAGCTTGGACTTCCTTACAGGTGAGCAGGAGAGCACAGTGTAGACAGTCCTCAGTAATGTTTCCATTTCCCTGATCATATGCACTTTTCTACAGGCATCATCAACTCCCAAATCTTCTCTGTGCGCAACACAGCGCTGATCAACTAAATGGGGAATGGATTGTTTGAGGGGGGGTAGCAACACCATTGTTCTTTCCCAGCATCACAGATGCACCATCTGTCGTTCAGCTTATTGGCAATGTAGAAGTCTTTTACAGCTATAGTGATGGCCTCCACATTGCATGCACTCAGAGTTACAATTCCCCCAAACACTGTTTGTGCTCTGTTGATGTTACAGATCGGAATTTGAAGTAGAGGATGAGCAATTTTGTAACTGAAATATCTGTGCTCTCATGTGTGATACCGAGTACTGCGCAGTTCTGCCTTGAAGTCAGAGCGTATCACGCTGTTGATGGCCTCCAAAAACTCTAAGGCATAGTTCTTGCTCCTCCAACTGTCTTGTACCTTCACAAACAATATGACGTGGTCATGGATGTCTTGAACAGATAAAGTTAAGTGTTAATTTTGACTGCTAGCAACACATTGTTGATGAGAATCTTTATCTCCTCAAGCAAAGATCTTTGCCGTTCAACCACTTCTAGTCTGTTTGCTCTGTCACTGGTGGTTTCCGTCAGCATGGTGCGCACTCCAAAACCCAGCCTGACAGCTGCACTTTTATTTCTTAGGGTCACCAAAGCAGATTCATGAACTTTGCTACATAGATGGCGTTTCGAGTAGTCCTGCTTCCAGCCATCACTCCATTTCTTCCCAGTAGAAAAGTCCCCTGCGATCTTTGCTTCTGCACATACTTTGCAAATGAGGCCTACATCTGGATTGTATAGAAATAGCTTTCCCAGTTGTATGCGAACCTTGCTTCATGACTTCTTCAGCCATTCTTCTTTGAACACAAGACAGCATTTCTTCCTTTGTGGTGAAGCACTGCTCTCTGCAGAAGTCACAGCTTTGCGTTTGAACATTTTGGTGGCAATCAGTCTGAGCCTACTATGCCACAAAGCCTGCAAAAAAAGAGGAACATTTTTAAAGTGAGGAAAATTATTTAAAGTTGATTCTTATGCTATTGAATGCAGTCTACCAGACAAGTCTCAGCTATCTCTTGGAAAATGTAGCAAGTAATTACCTGGGCCTTTCTGTTTGTTCTTACGCCTGCCTGTAGATGTAACACTGTCTGGGATTTCAGCAATAGAAGAATTTTTTTTACATCACATGCTTATGTTCCAATGTTTCAGATGTATTACAAGGAAAAACTACTAAATAATTACCTGGTGTTTCCACTTGTAGTCACTTCTGCCTTTTCTAATCTATGATTAGCACTGTCTAAGAAGCCTGCAAAAGAACAAAAAAAAGGGTTGAAGAATGTTGTTATATTATAATGTAGTGGGTGCATCACAAGTGAAATCTATCAAATAATTACCTTGCCTTTCTGCTTCTACTCACATGTGCCTTTTGTAATCTGTGAGTAGTGCTGTCGGGGATGCCTGCAGGAGAAGACAAGGTGATTAAAGTAGGTTGTCATATTCCACTGTACTAGGTGCACCACAATGAAAATCTGCAAAATGATTACCTTGTCTTTCGCCTTCTTCTCACGTGTGACTGTTAAAATTTATGTGTAGCAGGTTCTAAGATGCCTGCAAAAGATGAAAAATTTATTAAAGCACCTGATCGTTTCAATGTCTCAGATTCACCAGAAGGAAAAACTAGCAAATAATAACCTGCTCTTTCTTCTGCTACCCCGGTCTGCCCGTCCTCATCTATGACCAGTACTGTATGAGATAACTGCAAGAAAAGAAAAGATGTTTAACAGTTGGTTACAGCATGTTGCCATATTATAATGTGCCAGGTGACCCAGATGGGGGACCTACCAAATAATTACATGGTCCTTATGCTTCTACGCATGGCAGCTCTTTCAAATCTATAACTTGCTCGGTCCAACAAACCTGTAATAGAAGCAAAGGTGTGGATCATGAACGTAATTTATCTAGAGACCCTTAATCCAACCTGGAACATCTACAGACTTACCTAGTCTTCCTTGGTACTCACGCCTGCCCGTTCAAATCCAAATGTTGACTGTCTGTAATTGGAAAGAAGATATTTAGCATAGGTTGTAGGAGTTACAAAAACATTATGCATGACAGTTCCAGAGTAGTTACGTGGGGTTTTAGTTTAGACGAACTGTGGTTCCATATTATCATCCGTTTAGAAACCTACATCATGCGTTAGACCTTCGATGATGCAGCCTTTACATGCCTCAAGTTATCTGCTTGCCCACTCGCTATGATTAATCGAATTTTACAAGGGCAGGCTACCACACCCCCTGGGCGTTCTCATCACTAAGGCTGGAGAATCTGGTGAAACCATGAGCATTCACTTGTGTAGTCAACTTCACCACTCTTATGGCTTTGAAGTGTGTTAAAGTTATAGAAAAAACATTCTAAACTGGCCGCCATGCATGAGTGTGGGGCATCTTTGAATGATTTGTATTTCATTTTAAGAAAAATTCTAACAAGAAAGCCTCCGCGCCACGTAAGCACATACTCATCCATCTAGATTACAAATCCAATACATTTGATAGAGAAGACCTATTGTTTTTTTCAATGTTTACGCATTTAGGTTCTGCCAATTATGAACAGCAAATGCCAATTTGATGCTGAGTTAGTTCTGCAGCAACTGATGTGTGCTCAGTTCCTCTTCAACATCTGTAAAGCTCTGACGGGAGTGACACTACCTTCAGTTACATACCTGGAATAACAGATCACCTTCTATTTTTTGCACTGATGAGACACACAACAATGTGATATAAAACACTGCAGTAGTGAATGCTATTTTGCTATACATTGCTTCCAGATTCAATGTACGTGGGCAGTAGAAGGGTAAAAACACAAAAATGGTTTAATTAGGCCTAAGGCTTTACAAAAAAGTTAGTTGATTTGAGATGCTGGGAGAGGATTCCAAGTTTTTGCAGCAACAAGGGAGATCTATCTGCCCCCCTAAAACAACAGTCCCTGGGAAATATCAGGAAGCTGAAATCAGCTGAGCATTACCTGCATACAGATGAATAGACAACAAGACAATGGTACAGAGAGACAGGATTGGGATCCGAGATTTTTCAACACCCTTTTATGCAGGTGAACTAGTGAAGAGAAGCAAGGTTAGAACAAATGTGTTCTCTTCAGGACAATCCTGAAGAAAGCACATACCCACCAGGATTTCACTATGCTGTAAGAGATGGAAAATGTGTTGAGGAAGTGCCACATTTCAATAGTCTAGTAAATAAGTGATGACAGCTAAAGTAACAGTGGAAAAGCCAGCGGACACAGAAAAATCTTATGGAAAATGCACAGACATGAAAAAAAGGATGCAAATTTTACTACCAGTTGTAGAAATTGTTGCTTTTCCAAGTTAAAGAATTAGCCCTCCATTACGGAGTGCAACACCTTGAACCTGCCCTCCAAGGGCTGGACCAAGGGGAAGAAACATTTCCCAGAAGGAGAATCTCATTTTCCTCTGAAGTAACCTTCAGATGGCTGCCTTTCACCCATTTACCTGTGTCACCTATGGAACTTTGTAAATGCGACCTATAGGCTCAAGTCAGAAGATTAATAGTATGTCTTCTGTATAGCAATAATATTGAATGTTATAACCACAAATCAGAATGACCAAGAGATTCATATAAACGTTAAGCAGAGTTGGGCTTAAAGAATCCTGAGAGTCACCGCACCATAGTTCTCTGAAAGAAGAGCATTTTGGGGGAAAGTTAAATTACTTTGGGGGTTATTACAACTTTAGAGGAGGTGTTACTCCATCCCAAATGTGACGGATATACCACCAGCCGTATTACGAGTTCCATAGGATATAATGGACTCGTAATACGGCTGGTGGTATATCCTTCACTTTACCGTCACTTTTGGGACGGATTAACACCTCCTCCAAAGTTGTAATAACCCCCTTTGTCTCTTTTAGACAAAAAAGGCTTGAAGCCAATCAAGTGCTAGACCTCCTCCTCCACATTCCTTCCATCTGTGGGAGCCCATACTGAAGTACACTGTCAGGTCCAGGAAAACTTACACTATGACATCCCCTGTATCTAAAGTGATACAAACACCATCTAATGCCACCAGAAGATACTTTGGGGGTCATTATGACCTAGCCGCCCACCAGGCGATAACCGCCGTGCGGCCGCCAATGCGGCCCCACTCATGCGGCCCCCATTATGACATTCCCGCCGGCCCAGCGGGAATGAGGCCACAACATAGGAGCCGGCTCCTAATGGAGCCGGTGGTGTTGCGGCCGTGCGACGGGTGCAGTTGCACCCGTCGCACTTTTCACTGTCTGCTATGCAGACAGTGAAAAGCTGGCCGGGGCCCTGTTAGGGGCCCCTGCACTGCCCATGCCAGTGGCATGGGCAGTGCAGGGGCCCCCAGGGGCCCCAGGACACCCCTTACCGCCAGGCTCTTCCTGGCGGTGCAAACCGCCAGAAACAGGCTGGCGGTAGGGGGGTCGTAATCCCCAGGGCAGCGCTGCCTTGGCGGATTACATCCGCTGGGGCCATTGTGGCAGTAAACCGTCAGCCCCGGCGGTGCGACCGCGGTGCTACCGCCACGGTCAAAATACGCCGGGATGCACCGCCAGCCTGTTGGCAGTGCTCCCGTCATTTTGGCCCTGCGGTTATAATACCGCCAGGGTCATAATGACCACCTTTATCTCACAACGGTAAAAATGTGTCTGGAAAGAGTGCAGGAGACAATGTTGCTTGAGAAAGGAAGAAAGTTGTATTAACCACCACTTCAAGAATATTAGCAGGAACGTAATATCACGTTGTGGGCCTGTAGTTAGAAAGAATAGCTGGGACATTAGATTTCTTAAGAAATGGAATCATGTGTGCATGTTTCCAGTCAGGAAGAGCATGACAGAAAGACTTTGAGGGGCAGAATTATGAAAAGTGGCGCTACACTTAGTGCAGCTCCCCTTTTCTGGTGCCCTTTAGCACCCCCCTAACGCCACCATGTGTGCACTGTATTTAAAATACAGTGCACCATGGTGGCATTATTTTTTACGCTAGTTCAGCGCTTTGCAGGATTAGCGTAAAAAATTTGACGCTAATCCTGCAAAGCACCCAGAGGCCCATTGAAACCAATGAGAAACTCCTTTTAATGCCTTCTCTGAGCAGGCATTAAAACTCCTGGAACTAATTACGCAAAGAAATCTGCTAGATTTCTTTGCACCATTTTTACACCCCCCCTATGGGGAACCCTCCCTTTGCATACATTATGCCTGGCACAGGCATAATTTAGCACAAACGGTTACAAAGTGGCGCAATGCATACATTGCACCACTTTGTAAATATGGCACAGCGTTTTTGTCCATCTAACGCCACATTTGGCACCTTTCTTTGAGGATGGAGTGCACCAAAAAAACTTAAAGCAGCAAAAGATCATAAAATGAAGAATCCACTTGTCACTCCATTGGAAGGAGACCCCAGGGCAGGTGACGAAAGATTGGAGAGACTAATAAACATGGGCCTAAAGTGTAACCGCCCTTATGAGTTACAGTGTTAATTTATCCAAATAGTTGGGCAAGAAAATAGGAAGCCAGAAGCACATTTTCACAGCAAGTCCTCAACCAACGTGTTAACAGCACACAAAATAGTTTAGTTAGAATCCTGTAGTGTATAAGGAGCAACAGTGAACTGAAGCTGGGATCTAAAGGGAGTAAAGAAAACAGTGGCACTGCAAGAAGAGGGGAGGGAAGTTTAAATAGGCACATTCGCACCACTATTAGGAGTAGGCTGTGGTAAAATAAACATGTTATGCTCTTTCTTAAATACCACAGGAATTCTATCACTGGTGGGGTGCCGAGGTCAGAGAGAGAGAAAACAAATTTCTGTGGAAATGCAGTTGCTATGTGTTCAGGTTAGATTCTTCTAGCCTTATTTCATGTTAAGAGATTGTGGCGGTCATTCTGACCGCGGCGGTCGGCGGTCGCCGCCCGCCAAGCGGTTCCCGACGAAAGACCACGGTGGCCATTCCGGCTTTCCCGCTGGGCCGGCGGGCGACCGCCAGAAGACCGCCGGCCGGCCCAGCGGGACAGCCCCTTCAACAATGAAGCCGGCTCGGAATGGAGCAGGCGGAGTTGAAGGGGTGCGACGGGTGCAGTGGCACCCGTCGCGATTTTCACTGTCTGCATAGCAGACAGTGAAAATCTTTGTGGGGCCCTGTTAGGGGGCCCCTGCACTGCCCATGCCAGTGGCATGGGCAGTGCAGGGGCCCCCAGGGGCCCCACGGCAGCCGTTCCCGCCATCCTGGTTCCGGCGGTGGACACCGCCAGAAACAGGCTGGCGGGAAGGCGCTCGGAATCCCCATGGCGGTGCTGCAAGCAGCGCCGCCATGGCGGATTCCCTGGGCCAGCGGGAAACCGTCGGGAAACCGCCGGCTCCCCTTTTCTGACCGCAGCTTTACCGCCGCGGTCAGAATCGCCCAGGAAGCACCGCCAGCCTGTTGGCGGTGATTCCGCCGCCCTCCGCCATGGCGGTCATTGACCGCCAAGGTCAGAATGACCCCCTGTATGTATTGCGTGGAATGAAATATTTCATTTCTATTTTCGCTAGAGACCAAACTTAACAATACACCTTGCAAGAGCGCTTATAGATCTTCTGACAGGAAATACCAAACCTTCAGGGCCTAGCTAACGATGGTAAAATATTGACAGTACTGATAAAACAGAAGTCCTGGTAATGTACTTTTCACAGTAAAAACATGCTAAGTAGCAGGATTTTACACAACCATGCAATGTTTCGAGCAGAAATGTTAATGTGCACATACATATATTTTCTTTGGTGTTTTACCTTTGATTCTTTACTATGACGTGCAGATACCAGACCAGAAAATGCAAATTAAAACATCATGAAACCAACGTTCAGGACATTTCTGAAGAAATTAAACTCATGGAGCACAAACAGAAGCATCTTTAGGCAAATGTTACCTGTGATGAAGGCACATAAGGTATGGAGACAGCGAAAGAGAGAGAGATGCATAATGTAGGAAGTTGGCTCTGTATGCACTATTTCAAAGTAAGAAATAGTATGCACAGAGTCCAAGGGTTCCCCTTAGAGGTAAGATAGTGTCAAAAAGAGATAATACTAATGCTCTATTTTTGTGGTAGTGTGGTCGAACAGTAGGCTTATCAAAGGAGTAGTGTTAAGCATTTGTTGTACATACACACAGGCAATAAATGAGGAACACACACTCAGAGACAAATCCAGCCAATAGGTTTTGTTATAGAAAAATATCTTTTCTTAGTTTATTTTAAGAACCACAGGTTCAAATTCTACATGTAATATCTCATTTGAAAGGTATTGCAGGTAAGTACTTTAGGAACTTTGAATCATTACATTAGCATGTATACTTTTTACATAAAACACAATAAGCTGTTTTAAAAGTGGACACAGTGCAATTTTCACAGTTCCTGGGGGAGGTAAAGTATTGTTAGTTTTGTCAGGTAAGTAAATCACTTACAAGTCTCAGGTTTGGGTCCAAGGTAGCCCACCGTTGGGGGTTCAGAGCAACCCCAAAGTTACCACACCAGCAGCACAGGGCCGGTCAGGTGCAGAGGTCAAAGAGGTGCCCAAAACACATAGGCTTCAATGGAGAGAAGGGGGTGCCCCGGTTCCGGTCTGCCAGCAGGTAAGTACCCGCGTCTTCGGAGGGCAGACCAGGGGGGTTTTGTAGGGCACTGGGGGGGACACAAGTCAGCACAGAAAGTACACCCTCAGCTGCGCGGGGGCGGCCGGGTGCAGTGTGCAAACACGCGTCGGGTTTCCAATGGTTTTCAATGAGAGATCAAGGGATCTCTTCAGCGTTGCAGGCAGGCAAGGGGGGGGCTCCTCGGGGTAGCCACCACCTGGACAAGGGAGAGGGCCTCCTGGGGGTCACTCCTGCACAGAAGTTCCGTTCCTTCAGGTGCTGGGGGCTGCGGGTGCAGGGTCTTTTCCAGCCGTCGGGACTTTAGGTTCAGGCAGTCGCGGTCAGGGGGAGCCTCGGGATTCCCTCTGCAGGCGTCGCTGTGGGGGCTCAGGGGGGACAACTTTGGTTACTCACGGTCTCGGAGTCGCCGGAGGGTCCTCCCTGAGGTGTTGGTTCTCCACCAGTCTGGGTCGCCGGGTGCAGTGTTGCAAGTCTCACGCTTCTTGCGGGGAGTTGCAGGGGTCTTTAAATCTGCTCCTTGAAACAAAGTTGCAGTTCTTTTGGAGCAGTGCCGCTGTCCTCGGGAGTTTCTTGGTCTCTTGGAAGCAGGGCAGTCCTCTGAGGATTCAGAGGTCACTGGTCCTGGAGAAAGCGTCGCTGGAGCAGGGTTCTTTAGAAGGCAGTAGACAGGCCGGTAGGACTGGGGCCAAAGCAGTTGGTGTCTTCTTTCTTCTTCTGCAGGGGTTTTCAGCTCAGCAGTCTTCTTCTTCGGTAAGTTGCAGGAATCTAAATTCTTAGGTTCAGGGGAGCCCTTAAATACTAAATTTAAGGGCGTGTTTAATTCTGGGGGGTTAGTAGCCAATGGCTACTAGCCCTGAGGGTGGGTACACCCTCTTTGTGCCTCCTCCCAAGGGGAGGGGGTCACATCCCTAATCCTATTGGGGAATCCTCCATCTGCAAGATGGAGGATTTCTAAAAGTTAGAGTCACTTCAGCTCAGGACACCTTAGGGGCTGTCCTGACTAGCCAGTGACTCCTCCTTGTTATTCTCATTATTTTCTCCGGCCTTGCCGCCAAAAGTGGGGGCCGTGGCCGGAGGGGGCGGGCAACTCCACTAGCTGGAGTGTCCTGCGGTGCTGGCACAAAGGGGTGAGCCTTTGAGGCTCACCGCCAGGTGTGACAGTTCCTGCCTGGGGGAGGTGTTAGCATCTCCACCCAGTGCAGGCTTTGTTACTGGCCTCAGAGTGACAAAGGCACTCTCCCCATGGGGCCAGCAACATGTCTCGGTTGTGGCAGGCTGCTGGAACCAGTCAGCCTACACAGATAGTCGGTTAAGGTTTCAGGGGGCACCTCTAAGGTGCCCTCTGGGGTGTATTTTACAATAAAATGTACACTGGCATCAGTGTGCATTTATTGTGCTGAGAAGTTTGATACCAAACTTCCCAGTTTTCAGTGTAGCCATTATGGTGCTGTGGAGTCCGTGTTTGACAGACTCCCAGACCATATACTCTTATGGCTACCCTGCACTTACAATGTCTAAGGTTTTGTTTAGACATTGTAGGGGCACAGTGCTCATGCACTGGTGCCCTCACCTATGGTATAGTGCACCCTGCCTTAGGGCTGTAAGGCCTGCTAGAGGGGTGACTTATCTATACCTGCATAGGCAGTGAGAGGCTGGCATGGCACCCTGAGGGGAGTGCCATGTCGACTTACTCGTTTTGTTCTCACCAGCACACACAAGCTGGCAAGCAGCGTGTCTGTGCTGAGTGAGGGGTCTCCAGGGTGGCATAAGACATGCTGCAGCCCTTAGAGACCTTCCTTGGCATCAGGGCCCTTGGTACCAGGGGTACCATTTACAAGGGACTTATCTGGATGCCAGGGTGTGCCAATTGTGGATACAAAAGTACAGGTTAGGGAAAGAACACTGGTGCTGGGGCCTGGTTAGCAGGCCTCAGCACACTTTCAATTCAAAACATAGCATCAGCAAAGGCAAAAAGTCAGGGGGTAACCATGCCAAGGAGGCATTTCCTTACAGATGCAATTAGGGAAATAAGGAAAAGATAAAGAAGGAGGACCAACAAAGAGAGCTAGTGACCAGCAGGGGAGGAAAGGGTGATGAGAGAGAGAGAGAGAAGGAGGGCGATTAAAAAAGGAGAAGAAGAGGAGGAAATGGGAGCGAGATGAGGGAGAGAATGAGAGATGATGGAGAAAAATAATCGGAAGAGAAACGGAGAGAGTGAGAGGTGGAGGAGAGGGTAATGATGGAGAGAAATAGGAGAGCAGAGGAAAAGAAAGGTGGAGAGATGAAGAAGAATGAAAGACAGACAGTGAAGAAAATGAAAGGAGAGCAGAGAGGAAAGGGGGAGGTGTGAGGGAGAAAAGGATAAGCAGGAGAGAACATGTGAAAAAGATAGAAAGGATGGAAACAAAGTAGAGAGAGAAAGGCAAAAGTAGAGAACGCGACAAACCACAAAATATACACATAGCTATATATGTGCTTAGGTGTATTTTTATTTTTTTAAAGCTGCAAGTTCTCATTTCAGCTTTGAAGGCCTCCTCGTTTTTCCCCAATATTTCCTCAATTTCTGAACGTCATCGGTTGCAGCAGTCAAGGAATTTGCCAAATCTATTACCTTATTTGACATGAAGCGGACACGGGACACCAAGGGCTCGATTTACAAATCCATTTAGGCCTGACATCTATCCTCCACAAGAGACTACCTTCCGGATTTAAATGGGTTTATTATTTTGTAATGTTCTGCCACAAGAGTGCAGAATTATTATTACTCATGCAAGCGGTAGGGTGGGAGAAATAGAAACTAAGGTTTTCCTTGTTAGTTGATGAGCACTCACAAACATCTATCAAACCCTTTTCCACCCTGGAAAAGGTTGGGGGTTTTCTTCAGCAAAGGGCTGGTTTAGCTCCCATTCCAGAGTTGGAATTGGAACGGATCACCCTCAGAGTTGGAGGAGATGTAGCAGAAAGGGCTTCTACATTGGTAAAATGCTTTCGCTAACAGTCTCCCTAAGTCACTTCCCTATTTAGATGAGGTCTCCTGTCAGTAAAGAGGAGTAGATAGTGCCGTCAATGCAAAGTTTTGTGGAGCGCTTGCTTTTATGATACACCTCACATGGCCTATCTGGCTAGCTGCCGGACTCGATATTTCCGCCCTCCCCTCCCCACTCCTGATGCCCTCTAAGTTCACTTACCTGCTTTAATTTGGTGCTCTCCTTGTGCAGGGGGTTCTCCTCTGGTCACTACACTGCCTTTTTTTGTCCTGCTCTGCCACAAAGAGAGTGACCATGTTTTAGCGCTGTTTCTTTTTTTAAACGTAGTGCTCATGTACGGTTTCACTCTCTCACGTGATGCAGGCAGCAACATGTGAAGCAGGCAGCGACGTGATGAAAAACATGCGGTGGGCATAGAGGCCTGTGCGGTGGGGGAAGGACGGGTGTTCGCGTGCCCGTGCGCGCACCTTACAGGGTACATTGGTTGCGGGTAATGTGGGTGTGTGTTTTATAGTGGTGTGGGTGTGGTGTGTGTATGGGTGTCAGGTGTGTGTATTTGGTATTGGCCAATGTGGTGTTGTTTTGAATATGGGTGTCCATTCTGAGCAGCGTCGGTGTGTACCGCCAATGGTTTATCTCCGTTGAATGTCTGCCGTGGTGATTCTTGAGTCATAATGTGATGAGCGTTGTTTTGTTGGCGTAACGGTATGGGTTTTGGGACCTCCACTTTATCACTGACCTTTGATCTGGTGGATTTGTGTATGTGGCTGTATTCTGTCAGATTGGTGTGTGTGTGTCATAATATGGTGAATAGATATTCGCCACCGCTGTGGTAATTTGGCGGCCATCAGTGTGGCCGTAAGAGGCATTTACCACCAATGTCATAATGAGGGCCTAAGTGACAATAGGCCGCAATTTAGCTCTGATAAGTCTAAAAAATTATTGATCAGGAATGGGATTATAGGAAAAAACAACCAAGTCTACCATACCACTGGGAATGGCACTGTGGAATGCTTTAACAGGGTGGTAATGGGCAGTGTGCAAGCAGCCATCAATGCGGATCCGGTTTGTGTAAAAGAGTTGAGTAGCACAGTATGGGCATATAGGATAATGCCCACGGGAACAGGGTATTGCCCATTTAGAAATTTAAGAGGAAGGTAACCGTTTATGAAAGACAATGCGGCAAGGGGAAACATAAAATTATGCAGCAAATGGTCTTCTTCAGTGGTTAAAAGTAACATAATGAAAATGCAGGAATTGTACAAGACATACTTTGAGAAAAGACATGGGGGCAGATTTAAGAAAAGTGGTGCTGCTTCCACTGCAGCACAACTTTTCTTGCACCCCTTAGCGCCCCCCCTAACGCCACCTTGTGTGCACCATATGTAAGATATGAGCACCATGGCGGTATTTAGGAGAATAGCATCATCATTTTTTATGCTAGTTTGGAGCTTTGTAGGAGTAGCTCAAAAATGTTGATGCTATTCCTGCAAAGCCCATTGAGGCCCATTGTAATCAGTGGTGTGCCTCCTTTTAACGTCTGCTCTAAGCAGGCATTACAAGTGCCAAAAAAATGATGCCATTTTTTCAGCCCCTCTAACGGGCCTTTTGCACACATTATGCCTGGCGCAGTCATAATGTAGCGCAAAGGGCGACAAAGTGGCGCAATGCATGCATTGTGCTACTTTGTAAATTTGGTGCAGCAATTTTGGCCTTGTTGGCCACATTTGCGTAAAAAAATGATGTTAATGTGGCACAAGGAGGCGCTAGGGGCTCTTAAATATGCCCCATGGTGTGAAGGACATGTATTTAACACCAGGCAACTGAGTGAGAGTAAAGTGGGGACACAAAATAAGGAAAAGAGATAGCAAGTTTTAAAAGCCACTGCAAGCGGTAGACATTGTTAAGTGTCAAAAATATATGGCATTTTAGAAGAATGTCCAGATGTAGTAAGAGTCTTGATTGGCAATATGCAAAAAGGGGACAAGGAGATTCCACACATTCTGTGGACTGGATATGGGATGATGTATGAAGTACGCATGGGTGTGGGAAGAGTGGGGGATGTGGGGGATATGTCCCTTCCAGATTTTGGAGTGGGGGGGACACAGGGGACAAGGGTGGGGGGGGACAAGGGGACAAAGTATTTCTCCCTCTCTTCTGTGATTCCCAGTGCCATTAACGCATGAAAGCGTACTGGCCCTACCCTTGACCTGTGGCCTGCCTCCAGTTGCCTGTGGCCAATCTGAGAGTCGCAGCATAACGGTCACAATGGCCACTCGCCCTCTGTCCTTTTTTTGTGGTGGAACCCTCTAGGAATTCTTTCTCACCTCGCTAGCACTGCTGCCTGCAGACTACACTTCTAAGGACAAAGGGAGAGTGGCCCTTTGTTGATTGCTGTCTGCATCCCGTCCCTCCTCAGCTCCACCCTACCTGCCGCCTTGAAGACTCAACCCTGAAGGCAGCAGGAAGATTTATAGAAGTAAGGTAAGGACGTTTTGGAAATTAAATACAGCATTTGCTGAGGATAAGAGGGTTGCACGATAATCTGCAGGTCACAAATCCCAGGTCACAAATGTCTGTCCATCCTTCTGGCTTGAGCCAAATGCTTCCAAGTGTCTCTTCAAGCCCTGAGCTGCTCCCCTCTCCTGTAATTCTATCCCTCTAGAAACTCATATTTTTTCCCCTGTTGGACTGCAACATCTGTGGCTTTCTTCTGCTACACAGAATTTACAGGTTCAGGCACCAGATCGACCGATCTAGGAGTGAATGGAATTTGTAGGTTTGGGCCTGAGGTAGCAGAGCTGCCCCTCAGGCTCACTTCTTTGGTGCTCAGGATCAGAGTGTCTTCCTGAGCTGGGACCTTGCCACTTGAAGCAAAGCTGTGTATGAATGTTGCATCATAGATGTTTGGTATTCTGAGTTCACTTCGGTTATTTAAATGCCCTTATTAGTTTGTCTCATATGGCAGATTTGTCTGTGGTACTGTGCATTAACAGGACGCCTTTGTGCTCATTCTGACTCACCCGCTCTTATTTCCCTCTCTCTCTTCCCTTCATTTTTTTCTGACGTGCACTCATGCAAAGCGGCCACTGGCTGAAGCTGGCAGCATGACATTTTCGTCTCATTCCATGGCATCCCTTCTGCACCCACACCCGCTCCTGTGGCGAGGGGCTCTCCCTGCAGTCCCCCGTGCCCCATGCCTGTCATCACCCACATGGGCCAGATGTATTGTAACATAGTTAAAGGATAGGGGAATTTACTTTGTGATCTTCACTTTTGTGTAATTCAGGAAATCCATGAGATGCACTGTGCACAATGAAAACTGTAAAATGCCATAAAACCTATGTGTGGCTCTGCCTGCTCGCGCACACACACACACACATCACTGTTTATCAGATTCCTGGGAGGCAGCATTGTGGCTCTACCTTGCAGTCGATGCTTCAGATTAGAAGGGTGGCTTGCTGGGGGAGAGTGTGTTTTGGTACTAATACATGGGCGGGGACAATTGTGCCGACAGTGGCACTCTCCGCTCCTGGTTCTTTGTTAATGGGCTTCAGACGCAGCTTCTGTCTTCCCCATTACCTGTTGTACTTGGCCAGTGGCATTTTAACAAAACCCATTGTTGTGTGGCCATTTTAGCTATAGTTTTATACACGTTATTTTAGCAAACTGGGTCTGCCGCTTTGCACTTTAACCTAGATATGTTTTATTTTAGCTTTGTTAAAAATATTTTAACAGTAGCCACATTCACGGTCTTGTTTTTTTCTCTGTCTAGCTGTTCTTCGCCTAGGTCAGCACTGTGTTCTTAACCAAGACATTTCTTTCACTCTGTGCTTTTCTTAAGGCTGCAGTAAGATAGGTTGCCAGCAAAAGTGGTACGCTTTGTCTCACAGAAACATACACACTCTTACGTGTGGATCCTTTCTTGGAACATCAGCTGTTTTATTATAAAAACACTACTTTGACACAACGTTAGAGGGAGATTCCAGCCAGATAACCACGATGTATGCTGATTGCTGATTGCATTGCTGTAGCTGCTTGTGTAGACCACTGGCCTCTTACTCAGGAATGAGGGATGATGTCTTTCCAGGGGGCAACCTGAAGGGCAGAATTAGATCTTAACATGCTGTGCTCTAACATAGCTTACGTATGAACTATCATTAAAACCTTAGTGACAACATGGTAACGTTATTCTTGTGTTTCACTCTGCATGTCACAATTGTAATCCTGTTGAGCTTCATTGTCCTAGTTATTGCAATACATGCTTTATTACCTAAGATGCAGTTACTTCAATAAAACCTTATTGAACTTTACTCTGCCTCTGATTGTCCTTTCATACGTGAGACTAATGTAACTGAGAGAAACGGATGAGATCTGAGTGACCACGATTTCCATGAGGAGTCATGTATGTCACGTGCCCGGTTGCCCCAATCATCCCTGCTCTTGAGCGGAGATGAGGCACTGCTAGTTAGCCGGAACAAAGCCTGGATTAGGCCGACAGGTGTCACATGGTGCGGGATCAGACTCAGTCCCCCTCAATGCAAGTGATTCTGCTGCCGAAATCCAGTAGTCTCATTAGGATAATGAGAACCTTTGCGACACCATCTCTATGGCCTTATTTTGAGATTTTAACCATCCACCAGTAACCCCCACCCAACTGTGTGCAAAACAGATGCTCACACGCTGCTCCCCATAAGTAAAACATTCATCCAGTTCAAAGTACGCTTCAGGAGATCAGGGGAGCGGGAATTTTGTAGGTCCATACCAGAAAGCGTTAGTTTCCCTGAATTGAAGGGTCTACCTGACAATTTCTCCAATCAAATCTGTCAGGCATGTATGTATGTGTATGGTGAGTCTATGATGCTGTACAATGTCAAAGGCAAGCATAAAGTCAACGAATAAGAGGAGAAAAAAACAGGTTGAGGAGGGATAATGCATTGTGATGTAGACTTCTTTAAAGAAGTGAGTTTCAACCTCACTCTTCAGATACTGAGGAATGTATTTAAGTTTGTTTAATTCATAAGTTAAACAATAGCATTGTGCGGGTGTCCCAGAAGCCGGACCCAGACCTGGACCACAGTGGTCCTTTCTCTCTGTCCTCTCTGCAAATGGTCTTCTGCGCTGCTACTCTTGCACCAGTGGAAATCTGTGTGGAGACCGAGATCCATGTCTGGAATGGTCTGGTTTATTCAGCATATGTCAATGGCTCCACTGACTTCTTCTGCACTCCTCGGCCCATATTTATACTTTTTGACGCTAAACTGCGCTAACGCAGTTCAGCGTCAAAAAGTTTTGCGCCGGCTAACGCCATTCTGAAGCGCCATGCGGGCGCCGTATTTATTGAATGGCGTTAGCCGGCGCAAGCAGACCGGCGCTGCCTGGTGTGCGCGAGAAAAACCACGTACACCAGGCAGCGCCGGCGTAGGGGGAAAATGGCGCATGGGCGTCTTAAAATGGGGCAAGTCAGGTTACGTCGAAAAAATCGTCGTAACCCGACTTGCGCCATTTATTTTCGACGCCCATCCCCCATCAACATGACTCCTATCATTGTAAAGATAGGAGTCATGCCCCCTTGCCCAATGGCCATGCCCAGGGGACTTCTGTCCCCTGGGCATGGTCATTGGGCATAGTGGCATGTAGGGGGGCACAAATCAGGCCCCCCTATGCCAAAAAAAATTATTAAAAAAAAATAAAAAAAAACTTACCTGAATGTCCCTGGGGTGGGTCCCTCCAGCCTTGGGTGTCCTCCTGGGGTGGGCAAGGGTGGCAGGGGGGGTCCCTGGGGGCAGGGGAGGGCACTCTGGGCTCATTTTGAGCCCACTTGTCCCTTAACGCCATGCCTGACCCAGGCGTTAAAAAGCGGCGCAAATGCGCCGTTTTTAGCCACGCCCACTCCCGGGCGTCTCTTTTGCCCGGGAGTATAAATACCACGTAAAGGCCTGGGAGTCATTTTTTAGACGGGAACGCCTCCCTTGCATATCATTAACGCAAGGAAGGGGTTCACGCTAAAAAATGACGCACATTCCGGGAACTTTGGCGCTATTCGCCTCTAACGCCATAGTATAAATATGGCGTTAGTTGGCGTTAGTTTAGCGTCGAATTTGCGTCGAAAAAAACGACGCAAATTCGGCGCAAACGGAGTATAAATACGGCCCCTCATCTCTTGTTTGCAATCAGTGCGATCTAAAAGGGCTAGACAACAGCTAGTAGGTGAGCAGATGGGGACAAAAATATATTGGTCATGTGACAGGGGTGTCTTTCACCAAGAGTGCCTGTATGAAGTCTGTAGTGGCCAAACCTTCAAGGATGGCCTGAAGTTGCCTTCATTGGAAGTTGATTAGTTCTGATGAACCCACTGTGTGGGCAGAGGGGGAGCATGTTCACATCAAACACACAGGCGGTGCCTTTTTGCCCTCGTAACTCAGCAGCCAGACAACCTCACACATACTTGATAACACTTATGTTGTAACATTCTGTTTTGCACCTTTATTCCATAGTCATGAGACCTTCAGCAAAGCCATAGTAAGAGAACTAAGACTCGAAGGTCCCAGCGGAAAGCCAGGAGTCCATAACCTTTGCCCCATAGTCTAAATCTCTCCCAAAGACTCATTTGTAATCATCAGCTATAGCCAAGGCCACTGGAATTATGCAGCAGGAGAGGGCCAATTTATGCAGCAGGGTTGAGTAAATTATATGGCAAGAAAAGGCAAACTTTGCAGTATAATGTGGCACATTTCTTAATAATATTGCTTCATTATTTCATACTTATTAAACTTGGTGAAACTGTCTGGATATTGGTTGCACCTCTTTAGTACCAATTTAACACACAAACATAGCAAAAAGCAACAGAAACCTGACCCGTCCACCTTTGCAGAGGGCCTTCCACTGTGCAGCAACACGTGTTGCTGCGTTTTAGTAACTTTTGAACTGCTTCAGCTAGAAACATTTTTTTTGTTAAAATCTGCAGATTGTGCTGCAGATGATGGATTATGTAGCACATGCAGCAAATCTATAATTATGGGCAAATCTCTGCAGCTGCACAATCACATAATTCCAGTGGAACTGCTTGTTATCATTGTCTTTTGCAGCAGCCAGCTGATATTCTGCAATCGGGGAATGCAGTACCATTTACTTCTCTCCTGAGGCTAAGACAGAAGTAAAGTGATTCTTCCTTGTTAATACCCCAGTTCTACTCTATGCATGACTCTACTCTATGCAAGAGCCGAAGGCTGGTGTTATGCATGGGCCCTATGACTGTGATGCACCCTGCCCTGGGCCTTGCAGCTATAGTGTGGCACTGAGAAGCCTGGGGCTGCACAATATTGTATCTCTGTGAAGAATAGGCCCCACTGGACATGACTGTGATTCCCAGGGAAGGGACTCCATAGAGAAAGAATGGACTCCCCACCCCATTGTAGCGCTACGCCAAAGGTGTGATGCTCAGGTTGTGAAAGATAACAAACACAAATGATGGATGGAATGCAGAACCAATCAAACATTCAGCCCCAGTCACAGATTTGGGTTTAATCCATCAATTATTTTGCTCACCGTGCCACCATAGTTTGGACCCAGCCATATGCAAATCAGTCTTGACTTGTTCCCCATGGGAACAGTCCAGCCCGAACTGCCAGACCAGGTCCTCCCTGGACTGGAAACAAGCATCCTGGGACCGGTTTCAGGGTATCACCCTTTATCAGCCAGGCTAGATGGAATCCAGTGGCACAGTGAGTCCAGTACCGACATCTGGACCTGGCCTGGCTGGGTGGACTGTTCCCATGGGGATCAGGGTCAAGACTGATTTCCATATGGCTGGGTCCAAACTGGAATGGCATGGCAAGCAAAACAACTGATGGATTAAACTCATATCTGCGACTGGGGGTGAATGTTTCATTTGTTCTGCATTCTGTCCATCATCTTTTGTTTTTCCAGGGTGCGAAAGGGCCTCCTCCTGGGTTAAGTACTAATGGTGTGGGGCAGCGAAGCCTAGGGTGGGGGCTCTGGTAAGGTGGCCAGTCTGTATTTAACAGGTTTGGTCTGTAATTGGGGATCCAGTTCAGTGCTGCCCACACAAAGGCACTGCAGGACATCCACAGTCCCACACTTAGTGAATGTAAATAATAATAAAGCAAATTTGCAAACTGTGACTACATGGCTGTGGTTCTCAAAAATTCACTTCAAAACTATGCAGTTGTATTTGTTTAACAGGGCATATGTTTCTCACACAAGGGGCGATTTGTAAAGGGTCACTAGAAAGTCCGCAATGTTGTCCCTGTGCCCCCCAGAAATGTAGTGACTCTTACGCCCATGGAAGTACATGTAAGAATGTAAATGCACCCACACAAGTAGATGAACCACTTTTGGGTGATGGAATTGGGTATTGTAGAGGAAGTATCTGCATCCCTTTCAATAACACTACTGAGTTAGATTGTATTGTATTGTAATAGTATTTATATAACGATTACTACCCCTGACGAGGTGTCGAAGCGCTTTTCAGCGAGTAGCACACTACTCCGGAACCCAAAAGGAATTAGTGGTGGATTAGTATAGGGAAATATGAGTACAGTTTTAGTATTATTATGAGTTAATTTGAGCCGCAGATATGTGAGTTTGTTAGTTGATGTGAATACTAAAACAACTAGTGGGGGTAGGTCAATAGTGTTGTCAAATAAATTCAATTATTTTGTAATGTAATTGTGATTGCACTTTGCAAAGGAGTTTCTGCTGTAAATTATACTAGTATTATTTCTTTTCATTCATTTTTATATTAATTACAGAAGGGATATGGGAGTATAAGTTTGGGTTGGTAATGTTCTTCAAATGTTCTTCAGGCATAACGTACATTGGGTCCTCTCTCTATGTTATTGATTTCGTTAGAAGTATCCGAGTGACGGATGAGGACATATTCAGCTTGCTCTCAATAAAAACCGATTAAATTATCTGCTTGTCCAGAGTGATGTGGATTATCACTTCAACTCAGTGGACCAAGGCTGTTGCTATATTTATACCATTGAAGGCTGCTACCGTCCGGCGTCACCACAAGAGGGTGCCAGATACATAGGCCCACAAAACAGCTGGTTTCTGGGAGATGACAAGCTGTGATGGCAACTGTCCGAATGCCAAACTTGAATTTAATTTCAGCTCTGAAAAGCCTTGCTGTACCGGAACTGGAAGCAACTGTGTTGCCTGCTTATCTGCTAAAGTTCTGCCAGTGACTGTTTGCTGATTCTGCGCCAGAGGTTGTGAAAACTGCAGAAGAGAAGATAAAGTGGTGGTGGTAGAGTGGATGCAGTGGTCCAAGAAGAATGATAGCTGCGCGTGATAGAAAGGAAGCATGAATGAAAGCTGCACGTGACAGAGAGCAAGAACCCCCAGAGCAGTGACTAGGCAGCTGACCCTTCTGAACAGACAATAGGACTTTCATTTCACACGTGGGCACATTGCCTCCACGATAGCACCCCTGCTTCCTCTGACCACCGGGATGTTGAGCTTGGGCCCAAGATCCCTCTAGTTGGCTGTGAGGGAGTTCTGTTACACCTCAGGCCCCTAACGATCCCTGTCTGTCGAGGTGTAGACGTTTCAGCTCTGATAGCCACGCCCGAACCGAGAGTAGAGCTTTTGATATGTTCAAGTTTCTTGGCCTCAAGAGTACCCCCTCCCCATGGGGGGGCCCGCAGAGAGAGAGACTCGCTCTAGTCTCTCCGTGGGTCTTTTCGGGACAGCAGGAAGTGGCGCGGGTGCGCCAGGATTGGTGGACAGGTAAGTAGGGGTGGGTTTTAGGGTTAGGTTAAAAGGGGGTGGAGGGGTGGGGTCGGCCTCTTTCCAGGCCGACCATAGAGCGAGAAAGGTTTTTGGAGGCGCGTAGGACAGGGAAGCAGCGAGGCAAGTGATTTCTGCCAGGGCCCAGGCCAGGTCAGGGCGACGCGGCAGCGCGAAGGCGGGGACCAGGTTGAACTCCCCTGGTTGGGTTCCTGCGGTTGGGGGAAGCGAGCGCTCCCTAGGGCGGGCGCGCGGGGGCCGGGCAGGTGTAGGAGTGGGCGGCGGCCCGGGAAAAAATCTCCGACCACGCGGACTCGGCCGCGCCCCCGGGGTGCGCTCAGTAGGCTCGGAGAGCACAGAGGCGTCCCCGGCCACGGCACAGACTCCGGGCGTGTACGCGCGCGGAGGCCTGTTTTGGAGAGCCGCGTTTTCCCAGCGCAGCACGCCGGAGCCAACCTGGCAGGTGGCCGCGAGGCGGCAGAGAGCACAGGGGATTGTAGTGCCCCTCCCCCCCCCCACAGATTACACAATTGCCAGCACAGGCGCCGGAGGAGCCACACGCTTTTAAGCGCATAGTGGCAGGGTATAAATGGGCTAGGCCCCAAGGGCCCTATAGACTGCAGCGCCTGGGCGGGCCCTGCTTATATATTTGTGGGGAATCAGGAAGACACCGGGGGAGGGAGTAGACACACAGGCAAAGGGGGTGCACGGGCCCAATTGCCCAATTTAAGATTTTAAGGGCCACAGCAGCAGGGGCCCGCAAAAAAAATAAATATATATATTCTTTAAGGGTTTCTCAAATAGGGAGGTGTCAAGTGCGGTGTATTTGGGGACATGGCTAACAGTCATGATGCGGAGGCTGTCAGGGCAGCGCTCCGGGTCCTGGGCGAAGCCGGACGGGCGGACTTGCTCAGACCCGGGATATTAGACCAGGCCTGGGTGGGCATGACACGTCCAACACGGGCCGCATCAAGTGGTGTAGCAGCGACGATCGCAGCATGCGAATCGCAGGATTCGGAGGGGGACAAAGACGAAGTCCCAGTGAGACAAGAACAGGCCCCAGAGGTGCGGCCAGAGACCCCTATCACGTTTAGCCCGCTAATGTTTGGAGGGGAGACTCAGGGCACACAGGACCCGGGCACAGGTGACGCAGGAATGGGCTGCGCAGGCCCGACAAGCGGGGGGCCTTCAGGCAGAGACGGGGATAGCATGGCAGGGCAAGCCCTTGGGCAACAAGGAGACGGGATCGAGCAGCCAGTGCCGGGGCCCAGTGGGATACAGACCCCATTGGATTTGTCATGCCCCAAGAGCGGGAATAACTTACCCATGGGTCACGGGCCACCAGCCAAGAAAAGGGGTAAATACATTGGGAGACCCAGAGGAGGGGCAGGCCGGGCTAAGCCTGCACCGCGCCAGGCGAAGTTACCTAAGCACCAGGCAAGTGAGGAGGCCTTGGCGGGGGGTTTCCCGTACCCGCCGCACAGGCAACATGGGACCAGACAGAATCATGGGACCTGGAAGCCAGAATTCGAGAGCAGCGCAGGGCCGTGGCGGAAACGGAGGCCAGGTGGGCGCAATTATGCAAGGACAGGGAAGAGCTGGGGAGGCG
This sequence comes from Pleurodeles waltl, assembly GCF_031143425.1. Lineage (NCBI taxonomy): Eukaryota > Metazoa > Chordata > Amphibia > Caudata > Salamandridae > Pleurodeles > Pleurodeles waltl. The sequence continues at coordinate 447,564,557 of NC_090445.1, read as the reverse complement.
GCGCGAGGATAACAGGAAGGGCAGAGAAGTCATAGACATGAGGGGGGTACAGGCAGCAGGAGCTAGAGCAGGAAGCTGGGTCTGGATACCGCAGACAGGAGAGGGTAGGGTTCAGGAGGCTGGTGTGGCCGAAGGGCAGGTTGGCTTGGGAAGCCCCAGTGGTTCAGGCGGCCATGTGGGAAGAGGCAGTGCAATGTCAACGTCAGAGGTTGTCAAGAAAAAAGGGGCGCCAACGGGGCACAATACGGCCCAAGCGCGTTGGAACGAAGCAATAGAGGGGTCTGCGGCGGCCTTCTCTACACCGCGGGAGCGGGGACATCATCAAGATGGCGGACGCCATGTGGAGCAAAGTACAACAGAACCACCGTCAACCAAACCACAAGGGTAAATGGAAAACAAAGGAGGTTGGGTAGGTGAAGAAGATTTGGAATTGGACTATGACGAAGATGAGGGAGATTGGGAAGATAGAGAAGTACGTGACGAGGAAGTGAGCGGGGTTAAGAAAGGGGGGAGGCGGGGCGCAAGTGCGGCGCAACACCTGCCTCTGCTTTTGTTTTTCAGGACGACGTAATGGCCGAAGGGCCGTCAGGTTCAAGGCTAACAAGACCACGCGGCGGAATGACAAGGCGAACACCGCGCTATGTGGAGGAACCAATTGGAGGTAAGGGGAGATGGTGGTCAGTCTGGGGTGATGGGGGAGTGGCTAATAAGGTGACACGCACGAGCAAATCCATAGGCGTGGGAGATGGGTCAGTTTTAGATAACCCGGGGGTGGTCGCAACACAGAAGGGCGACGTGAACAAGGACAAGGAGACGGCATCCACCAGTGTCACAACGGCGGTTAGCCCGCCCGCAGGGGAGGGCAAGAACGCGGAGGATAAGGAAGGGGGAGTGCACAAGAAGCGTCTTCCGTACATGGGTTTGGCCATGCCTTTGGGGTCACATGTGGTGGAGAAAACTAAAGCGAGGATATGGAAACCCGAATACGTAGATGTTTTTAAATTACTACATAGGGACATACAGGCCAAAGAAGGCTCCAAGGAAGAGGAGTGGGAGTTAGCACGCAGGCCCAGGGTTCCCATTACCATGGACAATTGGACGTCCGCATTTTTGATTTTCGCCAGTATATACTGTTAAAAATACCCAGACAGGGTCATTGCGCTTTTCAAGTACATGGATATAATTAGAAAGGCCCAGATGCACTGGTGGTTTCGCATGGCTAAGCTATGACGAAGAGTTTAGGGCCCGGGTGAGCATCAACCCTGAAAAACCTTGGGGGGACGTAGATCCTGAATTATGGATGCAATGGATGGCATCAGAACAAGCAGCGGCATCCACCCATACGGCGAGCGGATTGCCAGTAACTTATAAGCCCTTTCAGGCACGCCCCGCCTCTGGAGGGGCGGGAAATGCTACAAAAACACAGGTGGCTAACACAGGGACTTGTTGGAATTTCAACAAGGGTTTCTGTTCAAGGGCTCAGTGTAGGTTCAAACATGATTGCTCCAAGTGCGGGGGCCGTCATCCAGTCATACATTGTTTCTCCCTCAATAGCCCAGCAGAGCAATGGAGGGCGGCAAGAGGAAGAGGCTCTCAAGGAGCTCCTGCGCCAAAAGGGTCCTACACCAGTTAGATTGGAAGTTTTGTTGCCATGGCTACACAGGTACCCAGACAAGACTAAGGCTAGACAATTGGAATGGGGTTTTCGAGAAGGTTCTAGGGTAGGGTATCAAGGTCCTCGGCAGAGGCGATGGGCAGACAATTTGCGGTCTGCAAAAGAACAGCCGCAAGTAATACGTGACAAAATAGACAAGGAGTTAGCACTTGGGAGAATAGCAGGTCCATTCTTTGACTGGCCAACGGATCATTTGATGATATCCCCCTTAGGGGTAGTACCCAAAAAAGCGCCAGGCGAGTTCCGTCTCATACATCATCTGTCATGGCCGGAGGGTGCGTCGGTAAATGATTTTATTGCACAAGAAGATACCAAGGTGATTTACGCGTCAGTGGATGATGCAGTGAAATTAGTATTGAGGTGCGGGTTCAAAGCGGAGATGGCGAAATGTGACATACAGTCAGCCTTTCGTCTGTTACCAATTCATCCAGCAGATTTTGACCTTTTAGGCATGCAGTTAGATGGAGCCATATATGTGGACAGGGTTCTACCTATGGGTTGCGCGATATCATGCGCGCTATTCGAAACTTTCAGTACCTTTTTACAGTCGGTTTTTGTGAAAACAAGTGGCCACAGGGCAGTGACACACTATTTGGATGATTTTTTGTTTGTAGGGGAAGCCGCATCTGGGGCATGTGGGCAGGCCTTGGTAGCCTTTCAGAAACTAATGCAGCAGACAGGAGTGTCATTGGCACCGGAAAAGACAGAGGGCCCGCTGTCAATCATGACCTTTTTGGGTATAGAGCTAGATGCGGAGTTAATGGTGGCAAGATTGCCAGCGTCAAAAGTGAAGGAAATACTGGAATCCCTAACATCTGTGCGGACTCTGCACAAAATGGAGTTACGGACTGCACAAAAATTACTAGGCTATCTCAACTTTGCGTGTAGAGTAGTGAGGGGAGGATGTACTTTTTGTAGACGACTTGGACTGTCCATGTCAGGGGCGGTGTTACCTCACCATAGGATAAGAGTTTCTGTGGCCCTGAGGGAGGATATCAGGGTATGGGAGGTGTTCCTAAAGAAGTTTAATGGGGTACCAATGTCTTTTGGAGATGCGGATACAGTATGGCAAGTTCAAATATTTTCAGATGCGGCAGGCGCTTCTGGCTTTGGCATTTACTGGGACGGGAGGTGGTGCGCGGAGACATGGCCACGGCAGTGGTTGCAACAAGGGAGGAGCATTGCGTTCCTAGAGTTCTTTCCATTGTTGGTGGCACTGGCAGTCTGGGGACGGGAACTGGCCAACAGGACAGTGGTTTTCCAGGTGGACAATATGACGGTAGTAGAATTGGTAAACAGTCAGAGAGCCAGAGACCTAAGAGTTTTGCGTTTGTTACGTCAATTTATGCTGCAATGTTTATATCTCAATGTTATCTTTAAAGCTGCACACATACCAGGGGTATACAACGAGATTGCAGACTCCCTATCTCGTTCACAGTGGCGGCGTTTTTGCGACCTGGCACCAGGAGCGGAGCAGACCAAGACTACGGTCCCGGCAGACATTTGGGAGTGGGGGGCATGATGATCTCGGGGCTGGTGGGGATGTCTTTAGCGGTCTCTACGCGGCAAAGTTACAGGCTCGCATGGTTGGATTTTCAATCTTTTGAAGAGTTTAAGGGCAATTTTTGGGCTCAGGGGTCTGAGCTTTTGGAGGCACGGGCCTTACGTTTCGTGCTGTTTTTGATTAAGGAAGGGCTATCCCCGGCCACGATAGGTGGGAAGTTAGCAGGTGTCTCATTTTATGGGAAGCTTTTCTTTGGTACGGATCCGGCACGTAATGATTTATTAGGAAAATTTTTGAAAGGATGGGGCAGGGTTAGGGCCGGGGTGGGTAGTAAGGCAAGAGAGCCCATTACTTTTGGGATACTGAAAGAACTGTTGCATGTTTTGCCGGTATGTTGCACGGATGAGCACGAAGTAGGACTGTTCAGGTTGTGCATGGTCTGGATGTTTTTCGGGGCATTTAGAGTATCCAAATTGTTGGGCATAGGCAGGGAGTGCGATGTGAAGGAGAGGGAGGTCTGCATGCATCAAGGGAGGTTGGGCATATGGCTCAGGAAGTCCAAGACGGACCAGTTAGGAAAAGGGAAGTGGGTATGGTTGGAGGAAGGAGGTGACGATCTAGCATGCCCAGTGAAAGAGTGGATGATTTTCAAACAGAAGTGGGGAAGGGCTGGGGAAGCAGGGGTGTTCGTGCATGCTTCAGGCAAGAAACTCACTAGCTATCAGTTGTTGCAGGTTTTGAGGATGGCTTTGGGCCGGACTGGTCGGCAAGCAGGGGATTTTGGAACACATTCCTTTAGGATCGGGGCAGCAACAGCAGCAGCTCATTTAGGTTGGGATTGGGCTAAGATTAAAGCAATAGGTAGATGGAAATCCAGATGCTGCGAGCGTTATGTTAGGCCCTAACGAAACCCAGGTTGGGGGGGGGGAGGGTTTTAGAAGTGTATCACAGTTGTTAAAGTGTTTTTTCTTTGCAGGATGCGTGGCCGGCCCGCGGAACGATAAGACAGTGACTTGGCTGGTCGGCCATTCATTCGTACATTGGGCGGCAAAATTCACTGAAAAACAAATC